>NW_023425579.1:120000-435786 GCF_014108245.1 Pipistrellus kuhlii
TAACTCTCTCCCCCTCTCCCTTCCTCTCTGTAAAAAATCAATAAAATATATTTTTTTAAATGAGGAGAGCCCACCAGGGGGGCGGGCAGCCATCCCCCCTAGGGGCAGCCCTGAGCTGCTGTCTGCTGTCCCCCCAGATGACCTGGATCTGGACGAGACGGAGGACACGAAGTCACACCCCCGCGTGCAGTGCAGCCCGGCTCCAGGTGAGGGCGGCCCCAGGGGCGGTGGGGAGAGGGGGGGACTCAGGGTCAGCAGGCTGGGTCAGCCTCTTGGGGTGATTCCTGGGGAAGAAGCTGGGGATGGAGGGGGGATATAGGGGAGTCAGAGAAACCTTTACAAATCAGCCAGTTAGAGGTCCCACTTGTCCATCCCTCTGAGGCTCGGGGCCCTTCCACACCTGCCCTCAGCGCTCCGAGACTGCTGTGCGCCCTCTGGTGGCCGCCTGGGCAGGCGCGCCCACACGGAGGAGGAAGCAGGACAGAAATTTTTTTTTTAAATATATATTTTTTTATTGATTTTTTTACAGAGAGGAAGGGAGAGGGATAGAGAGAAACACTGACGACAGAGAAACACCGATCAGCTGCCTCCTGCACACCTTCTGCTGGGGATGTGCCCACAACCAAGGTCCACGCCCTTGACTAGAATCGAACCTGGGACCCTCCAGTCCGCAGGCCGACGCTCTATCCACTGAGCCACACCCAGGTTTCAGCACGATTCTTTTTCTAAATAATTAAAAAAAAATTTTTTTTTTAAATTTCTGATAGGAAGACAGAGGGACAGAGAGAGAGAGACGTGAATGAGAGAGAACCATGGATTGGCTGCCTCCTGCATGCCCCCCCCCCCCTCCCTGGGGATGGATCCCCCAACCCGGGCCTGTGCCCTGATGGGGAGTTGAACCCGGGACCTCCTGGTTCATAGGCCAACACCAACCACTGCACCACACTGGCCCGGCTTTATTATGAGCTTCTATTCTGTGTGTAACCACCAGCAGCCCCCCTAGGGGTTTCCTGAGGCCAGGCCAGCCTCCCTGGCCCCGTCCCCAGCCTCCCTGATGCCCCCTCTCTCCACAGGCCCCTTCAAGCCCTGCAAGCACCTCTTTGAGAGCTGGGGCGTGCGCCTGGCCGTGTGGGCCATCGTCCTGCTGTCCCTGCTCAGCAACGGGCTGGTGCTGCTCCGCGTCTTCGCGGGCGGCCTGGGGCCCCTGCCCCCGGCCAAGTTCACGGTCGGGGCCCTGGCTGGTGCCAACGCCTTGACCGGCGTCGCCTGGGGCCTCCTGGCCTGCGTGGACGCCCTGACCTTCGGCCGGTTCGCCGCCTACGGGGCCCGCTGGGAGTCGGGGCCGGGCTGCCGGGCCACGGGCTTCCTGGCCGTGCTGGGGTCCGAGGCCGCGGTGCTGCTGCTGGCGCTGGCCGCAGTGCAGAGCGGCGTCTCGGGGGCGGTGGGGTCCGGGGTCCGGGCCCACAGGAAGGCACCCGCCCCGGGCGGCAGTGGTGGTGGCGGTGGCGTGCGGGCGGGGGCGCTGGGCTGCCTGGCGCTGGCGGGGCTGGCCGCCGCCCTGCCCCTGGCCTCCGTGGGTGAGTACGGGGCCTCCCCGCTCTGCCTGCCCTACGCGCCCCCGCCCGAGGGCCGGCCGGCCGCCCTGGCCTTCGCCGTGGCCCTCGTGCTGCTCAACTCGCTGTGCTTCCTGGCGGCCACGGGCGCCCACATCCGGCTGTACTGGGGCGGACGGGGGGCCGGGGCCCTGGGCCGGCACGTGGCCCGGCTCGTCCTGGCCGACGGGCTGCTGCACTGCCCCGTGGCCTTCCTCGGCGTGGCCTCCGGCCTCGGCCTGGCCCCCGTGGCCCCCGAGGCCGTCAAGTCCGTGCTGCTGCTGGTGCTGCCGCTGCCCGCCTGCCTCAACCCCCTGCTCTACCTGCTCCTCGCCCCGCGCTCCCGCCGGGACCTGGGCCGCCTCTGGCCCTGCGCGGGCGCCGCCGCCCCGGCTGCCCTGGCCTCCGCCGCCGCCCGCCCGCTGGAGAAGGCCTCCTGCGACTCCACGCAGGCCCTGGTGGCCTTCTCCGACGTGGATCCCGTTCCGGAAGCTTCCGAGGCCGGGCGGCTGCTTCCAGGGCCGGAGACCCACCACGGCTTCCTCCTCGCAGGCACCCTGGTCTCCTGCCCGAGGCCAGAGAGCCCCGGGCGGGAGGGCGGCCGCTCGGGGGAGCCAGAGGGAACCCGCTTTGGGAACCAGCAGCCCCCCGTGGACGGAGAGCGGCCGCTGAGGGCCGAGGGGGCCGCGCCGGGCGGCGGGGGCGGCCAGGCCTCGGCCTCGGCCTCGGCCTTTGCCTCCCACGTATAAACGGCCCCGCCCGCCTCGTCTCCGCCTCCCCTCCCCTCCCCTTCCCTCCGTGAAGGACGGCTGTTTGTAAAATAAATTCAGCCGGCACGCAGCATCGTGGTCCGGGGAGGGTGGCCCAGGCCGTGGATCCGTGGTCTCCCGTGGCCGTCACCACGTGCACGGCGTGGCTGGTTTCCTTCGGGCCGCGTCCCCGGTCACATCGGAGGCTGCGGAGCCGAGATCTGGAAGTCGGGGTGCTGAGCAGGGCCCCGGTCTGGGCCCCGATGGAGGAAGGAAGGTCTAACAAGGGACCACGGAGGCGGCTGGGCATTCCCATGTGTGGACCCAACCCGTGCTCCGTGCCTCTCGGACCTGGGCGTGTGCCGTGCTGACACGGGTGGGCAGACGGGACGCGGGGCGTCCTTCCTCAGAGGGTCCCGGTCCGGCCGTGTGGGTCAGGGCGGGCTCTGCCGGCGTCTCACCGGTCGCCACGTGGTCTGGCCCCGGGCTGCGCTGGCCCGATTGGTGTTCGTGGCGAACCAGACGGCGTCTCAGAGGGCTCAGCACCCGTGTCTGCCCGGGCCTCGTCTCCGCCCCACCCGGGCCCCCACGGGACCAGGGGCCGTGAGGGCCGTGACCCGCGGCGCCCGTATCCGGTGCTGACCGGAAGACGGTGGATGAATGGAGCCTGCAGCCCCGGGACCTCCTTCATGGGAAGAATGAAAGGTCGACCGGATGTACCGGTTAATAACGCGGATACCGGTTAGTACGGAGGATTGGCCCCTTTACTGGTTCATAATGCGGACTTTTGTCATCGAAGGAAACACCACGATTTCAAGAGAAACATCAAACGTGCTTTGTTGAAAGTAACGTCCATCGCGAGCTACCCATTCCCCCCATCTTCCAGGTCATTGGTGGGTAGCGACCGTCCCAATAGAACTTTTTAAAAACATATATATATTCTGATTTTTTTTTTTTTTTTTTTTTTTACAGAGAGGAAGAGAGAGGGAGAGAGAGTTAGAAACATCAATGAGAATCATCCATCAGCTGCCTCTTGCACACCCCCTACTGGGGATGTGCCGGCAACCAAGGTCCATGCCCCCGACTGGAGTGGAGCCTGGGACCTTTCAGTCCGCAGACCGATGCTCTATCCACTGAGCCGGACCTGTTTTGGCTAACTTTTCCTGTTTTGAGGCAGACCATGCAGAGACCCCATTTTTCACTCCTTCGTACGTGTTGAGGGGCTGCTCAGAACGTGCGTGTGCCGTCAACCGGAACAAGGGGTCGTCTGGAGGAGTAATACAGCACACATGTCAGATCACATCCATAGCAACATACGTGTGACTCCATCTATTGAAAAAAAAATCTGCATTATTCACCGGTGCACCTGCCTAGTGAAGATCGGAGGAGGCGGGGCTGAGGAGCCTGAGTGACACGTGCCCGGGGTCCCCTCCTCCCCTCCCTCCCGGCTCACCTCTAACTACCTCTGCTCCGGGGCGGCCACGTCTCCGCCCAGCACCCCCATCGCTCACTCCTGGTCCCAGCCCCGCCCCCGCGGCCGTGGGAAGTGTGGGAATGGTCGCGATGTAAATACTCGGGCTCTTCTGTACAATAAAGCCAGTGAATCCCGTGGGAGTGCCTGCTTGTCCGTGTCCGGGCACCTGGGTGTGCGTGCCCAGGTGGCAGCCGTGACCTGAAGCCCCGGCTGGCCCCCCCACCTGCAGCCCCTTGAGGCCCACACCCGCCAGGTGCGGGTCTCCCCGAGGAGGAGGAGGAGGAGGAGAAGGAGGAGGAGGAGGAGGAGCACTGGGGCCTGAGCCGGAGATGAGAGGGTTGGAGCTGAGGCCTGGGACCCCACCGCTCCCCGCTGGCGACCCAGGTCCTGGGGTGCAGTTGGGGTGAGGGACCCTGCCATGCAGAGAGCCACCGTTCTGAGTAAGTCGGCCTTTTCACGTTTCCTAGCTCCTGTTATTCACAACGGCTGCTGAGCGGACGGCACAAGAGCTGGGCCCCTCCCCCCGCTGCCCCCACCAGCCCCGGCATCTCAGGTTCCAGCCACCTCGTCGGTCGGCCTTGCCGCCCTGGTCCTCCCACGCCCAGGCCGTGGTGTGTTGTGAAAGAGCCACACCCAGGGGCCAGAGAGCATCCTGTGGCTCAGGAGCCGCCGTTTACCGACCGTGGGGCTGGGGGGCGGGCGGGGGTGGCATGCAGTCTCCCAGGACATCACCTGGGAAACACCCAGAGTTGGCAAAACACAGGGCAACGCACCCGGCCACCACGCTTCCTCCGGCCGTTTGCCCCCAGACACACGTCCCCGCTGAACACGCTCGAGGTGAAAACCATTATTTATTTCTCAGGTTTAAAAGGTTTACGGATACACAGGCACACTCGGAGGGTCTGTGCAGGGAGGAATATAAATACAATAGATATACAAGGTCTGCTTGAGGAGATGCAGAGAACACGGGAGGCGGGCGGGCGGGCGGGCCGGGCCGGGCGGGGCCCTAGATGCCTTCGTCGCAGAACCTCTTTCCCGGGCCTCCGGGCGGCCCCGCCTTCCTCTTCTGCGCTGTGCCCGGTGCTCCAGCATCGCCGGCCGCGGGCGGGCCCCCGGGCACCTCCTCGTCCTCCTGAGGAGGGAAACGCGAGGTCACCCCGGAGCCCTGGGATGTCACCCCAGTGCCTCTGGGCTGCCTCCTGCATGCTATCCCCTCCCCGCTTCTTCCTCAACCTCCCCATGTTTTCATTCTTTTCTTTCTTTCTTTTAAATCCTCAGCCGAGGGTATTTTTCCGTTGGTTTTTAGAGAGAGTGGAAGGGAGCGGGAGAGACACAGAGAGGGAAAAGCATCGATGTGAGAGAAACTCATCAATGGGCTGCCTCCTGCACGGGCCCCTGACCAGCGCTGGGATCAAGTCTGTAACCCAGGTCCATGCCCTTGACGGGGACCGAACTCGGGACCCTTCAGTCCACGGGCCGACGCTCTATCCACTGAGCCACACCGGCTAGGGCCGTGTGACTTAAATCTTTTAATTTTTTTTATTGATGTCAGAGGGGAAGGAAGAGGGAGAGAGAGATAGAAACATCAATGATGAGAATCACTGATCGGCTGCCTCCTGCACACCCCCTACTGGGGATCGAACCCACAACCCAGGCATGTGCTCCTGACCAAAATTGAACCTGGACCCTTCAATCTGCAGGCTGACACTCTATCCACTGAGCCACGCTGGCAGAGCCAAACCTTTACTTCTTCCCACGGGGAACACTGCTGCTTGGAACCTGGGGAAGGTTTCCTGCTCCCAAGAACGGCCCCACAGAAAAGTTCGCTTCCCTCCCTCCTGCACCCTCTCCCCTTGGGTTAAAACAAAGTCTTATGGAAAAGAATCTGAGTCCCCCCCGCGGCTGCCTGCCCTCTAGGGGCGTCAGTGGGAGACAGCTGCTAAGAGAAACCTCTTCCTGAGTCATCAGTCAGAGGCTGCGACAGGAGAAGCTGCCCACGGTTCTGGAGCTCGGTCAAGTGCAAACGTGGTGAGGGCACATCCTCACGGGCCGAACGCAGACCCCCCGAGGGACTGACCGCGGCCGAGCACCAGGGCCGCCCACACACACCTGCTTCTGTCTCGCGTGCTGCTCTGTCCACCGCCTGGCGTTGCTGAGGAAGGCCGGCTTGTTGTACTTGAACTCCGAGGACTGGGACAGAACCAGAGGAAGGGGTGAGCGGAGGGAGAAGGGGCCCGCCGCCTCGCTGACGGGGCCCGGGGCCCGGGGGCCCGAGGGGAGACGAGGGGACGACAGCGAGGACACTTACGATGTCGGCCATGAGCGGGTCGTCCGGGTTGGGCTCGGCCATGAGCAGCTGGATGGAAGCCAGCACCGTGGCGATGCTGAGGGACGGCCGCCAGGCGCCCTGCGCACACAGAGGCGGCAGCCTCGTGACCCGGAGCGGGGGAGACGGGGCGCCCGCCCTCCCCCTCCACTCACCTTGGGCGGCAACTTGAGGATATCCAGGCAGATCCTCCCGGCGGAGTCGATGTTTGGGTGATAGATGGGCGTCAGAAACCGGACCTGAGGAGGCTCAAATGGGTACCTTGGAGAGTGGCGGACAACAACAGACCGTTTATTAAGATGCTGCCTCTCAGCACATCGCACACAGCTTCCTGGGGACCCCTGGGGAAGACAGTCTTAGAGAGGCAAGCCTGATCGCCCCCCTCCCATCTACATTTTTATGACGGAAACTTACAAACGACAGAAAGGAGAAATGACAGCATCTAGTCACGCGTGTACCCACTACCTGGATCAGCACGAGTCACCCTCTAAATTAGGGGTGTCGAACTCAATCAGAGAAGGGGCCAAAATCTAAAATCCAGCCTAAATCTCGGGCCGAATGGTTTACTGAACAGTCATAAACTGTCATTGTGATGGAAACGCAGTGGAGTGCAGTGATGACAGCGCGGTGCGGGCCACATTGCAAGGCCTGGCGGGACGGATTTGGCCCGAGGGCCTTGTGTTTGACACATGTGCTGTAAATCCTTCACACACGGTCACAGTGAGGTGAGGGTTAAAATCCAGGCCCTCTACCCCTCCTCCTGCAGCTCCCCCATCTTTCCCCTTCCCTCCCCCCCCCCCCATGTGGCTCTGTCTCCCAGTCCCTGGGCTTCACCTGTACGTAGGTTTAGGATCTGACCCACACACTAACCTCTCAGGAACGCTCACTTCCAGCGTGAACACGCCTTTTTCATAGGGCGTGTTGGCCCCTCCTATTATTTCTTCAAAGGAAAAGGAGAAAACCGTTCAGAGGCGGTCGGGTGATCTGAATCACCACCCCACGTGGGCCCGGGAAGCCTGTGGCCGTGGCGAGGAGCCGGGTGGAGGACATTCACCTCTCCGCACACAATGCACCACGTACCCCAAAAGCGTCACCCTAAGGAGGCCCAGAAGGTCAAAGGGCGGAAGCCCCGGCCCAGTGGCTCCGTTGGTTGGAGCATCGCCCTGTACGGCAAAAGGTTGTGGGTTCCATTCCCGCTCAGGGCACATTCTCAGGTTGCTGGCCCAGGGCACAAAGGAGGCAACTGATCATTGCTTCTCTCTCTCTTTTTAAATTTTAAATTTTATTTTAAATATTTTTAAATTGATTTTTTTTTTTTTTTTTTATTTTTATCGAGAGGAGAGAGAGGGATTGAGAGATAGGAAACATCGGTGGGAGAGAAACACCGATCAGCTGCCTCCTGCACACCTCCCACTGGGGATGTGCCTGCAACCAATGTACGTGCCCCTGACCAGAATAGAACCTGGGACCTCTCAGTCCTCAGGCCGATGCTCTATCCACTGAGCCACATTGGTTTCGGCCATTGCATCTCTCTCTTTCCCTTCCTCTCTCTCAAAATCAATAAACATATCCTCGGGTAAGGGTTAATTAATAATAATAATAATAATAATAATAATAATAAAAGTGGAAAAGGCTGAGCACAGATCCCATATGACCTGCAGGCTGGCCTTGTGCGGCCTGAAGATTCTAATCGTTTCTGTCACTCTCTGGCCTCACAGGTATTTGAGATGTTGCTGATCTTTGGTCTAAACACTGCTTCCCAGCGGATGCCCGGACCTTGGCTACAAACCAGCAAAAGGCATAATAAAGGGCAAAGGAGGAAATGTGCAGCCAGCCTTGGGTAAACGTAAACAAGGTAGGGCAGGAAGACGGTGGGCACGCTGACATGGAAGACTGTGCCACACGTGATCGGAAGGGAAAATGTTCACATCTCAGCGCGGCCCGCAACAGAGACACCTACGCGCTCGCAGGTCACCCATCTGGTCCGTGTCCTGCCAGCAGGTGATGCCAGGAGGCGGCTCGGTGGCCAACAGGCTCAGCTCCCTCTTCAGCCGGGACGCCCTCTGCATGGTCCCCTCGGTCCGGGAGCCCTGCTCCGTCCACTCCGCCGCGTGAAGAGCTGGCGAGGAGAAAAGCTGCGGCGACATCGACACCGCTGCCCATCAGCACCGAGCACAGGTGCATGTGACACCTGGAAGCGCTGCCCAGGCAGGGATGCGGGAGGGAGCCACGCCCCCGCCTCTCCGCCACGCCCACCGCCCCTCACCACGCTCACAGCCCAACACGCCCACCTATCCACTAGCCACGCCCACCGCCCATCACCACGCTCACAGCCCTCAGACACGCCCACCGCCCCTCTACCACGCCCTCCGCTTCTCGGCCACGCCCACTGCCCCTCACCAAGCTCACAGCCCAATCAGCCACGCCCACCGCCCCTCTACCACGCCCTCCGCTTCTCGGCCACGCCCACTGCCTCATCCGCCACGCCCACCGCCCCGGCCGCCTCCCCGCCTGGTTAACTGGCCCGAACCAGCGCCTCAGTCCGCCCGCCCGCCCAACCTTCCCTCAGACCCACCGCCCCGACCCCGAAGGCCCCTCCCTGGAGAGAACCCCTCCGTCACGCAAGAGCACCCGCCCCCAGAGCCACCCGGACCCCCGCCGCGACCCGACACCTGCCCCCCCAGCTTCGCGCCAGGCCCACCTACCACGCACCCGCCAGCCGGTCCGCCGCCACCGCGCATGCGCCAGCCGAAGGTGGGCGTCGCCCTGCCTCCCGCCTCCCGCCCGGCGCGGGTCGCGATTGGTCCGCAGATGGGAGGGGGAAGCCGAGCACGGGCGCCCATTGGCCCGCGCGCTGGGGCCGCGGGTTCAACTGGGAGCGCGCGAGGCCGCGGGTTCAGAGGGGGCGCGGGCTGCTGGGAGGTCGTGTCGTGCGGGAGGGCGCTCGGGCTCCGCTCCGGCTCCGGCTCCCGGGCGGGTGAGGCTCCCGGGCGGGTGACCGGGCCGGCCGTGTGGTCCGAGTGGAGACAGAGCCGGGAGGCAGGCCTCGGAGGGGCAGGGAGGGGACCGGGCAGACCCGATGGGCGGCGGGGCGGCCCGGGACTTCCCGGGACACGGAGGGCGCGTGGACGTTCAGGATGCGGACGGAGCCCAGAGGTGGTTCCGCCGGAGAGAACTCGGAACCGGATGGGAGGAAATCGGGACGGGACTCCGAACTGACTTCCAGCTCCAATGCATAGGGTCCTGACCCGGGAGCACCGGTGGACAGCGAAGCCGCCCGGGCGAAGGCTTACCCCTGGCGAACCCCAGAGGAGAGTGGATGGGGAACCCCGCCCCCCTCCGCACCCCTCATCCCCCTGCTCTGGGCTCCCCGTCGGCGGGGGAACAGGGGTGCAGGGGCGGGTGAGAGGGTGGCTTCTGCACTTAGTCCTCCTGGGGGTCCCCAGAGGATATGTGCTCTCGCCTCGATCCCCCCACCACTGCCGCCCGGGGACCCTCACCCTGGGCGTCGGAATGAACCGGCTCATGTGGCTTGTGAATGACAAACCCGGGGAGCCTGGTCCCGTCTGCCTTCCTTCCTTCGGGCCAGGTGGAGGCGTTCTGCACGGAGGAGGGTCCACCATCCTGGCCTTGGCTGCTTAGGTTCCAGCAGGTATGCTCTGCTCGCCCCCACCTGTGTCCGCTCTGGCTTTCTTCCGGCCCCCCCCCCCCCAGCTGTCATTGGGTCCCAGTGACAGCTCTGTCTTCCAAACCCAAGTGGGTTTCTTTCTGGGAATTCATTTGAATTTAAAGCTGATGCCCTTCCCACTACCTGGATGTATCCTTCCCAGGATCTTTCCATGGCCAAGGAGTTTGTGTATAACATGCAATACCGTATGTGTGTGCATGCCCCTCCCCCTCCTCGTGCACATTGGCACCGTGATTAATACATGTTAACGGATTCTATGTTATGATAATAAAATTTCTAGATTCAGAACCAGGTACTTTTGTCTAGTTTCCCCCAATAGAAAATAGGAATAATTACTTCCTCTTTTCCACTTCAAAGGGCTGATGTGATTGATCATTAGGGTGCCACGATTCGTTGGTGGGTCAAAACAAGAATAAACTATATGTAAAAAATAAAAAATTAAAAAAAATAAGTTTAAAAAATTATAAGAAAAAAACACACACACACAAAAAAAACAAGAATAAACTACGACTCCCAACATGCCCAATGAGCCTGCCTCGGGTCCGGGAGTCACTTGCAGCTTTGGGGCAAAGGTGACCCCACTGGGTCCCTCCACGAAGTTAGGGAGCCTTGGTTTCTCGCCCCTTTACTGACGCATCCAGGGATTTGTAGTTCCCTTGTGGCCGCAGGGCGTCCTTGGGGGCCGGCCCCGGACTACAAGTCCCATGGTGCCCCGCGGGCGCGGCGCACCTGCGTGCTGAAGCCGAGGGCGCGCGCGGGCGGCGCCAGGGGCGGCGGAGTAAAGATGGCGGCGCGCGGGTCCCCGCCTCCCGCTCCCGGCTGACGCGCTCCGGGGGAGGCGGCGGCTGCCACCCGAGCCGCGGCGATCCCGTGCGGCAGTGCGGCCGCGGCCGCCGGCCCGAGCGATGGCCGAGCTGGAGCACCTGGGCGGGAAGCGGGCCGAGTCGGCGCGCGCGCGGCGGGCGGAGCAGCTGCGGCGCTGGCGGGGCTCCGAGACGGAGCAGGAGCCCGCGGAGCGGCAGCCGCGCGCCCGCCGCGGGGCCCCCCGCGTCCGCTTCGAGGACGGCGCGGTGTTCCTGGCCGCCTGCTCCAGCGGGGACACGGACGAGGTGAAGAGGCTGCTGGCCCGGGGCGCCGACATCAACACGGCCAACGTGGACGGCCTGACCGCGCTGCACCAGGTACCGCGCGGGGCGGCGGGGCTGCGGGTCCCGGGCAGCGGCCGACCGTCCGTTTGTCCGACCGACCGGGCGGCCGACCCTCGAGCCCAGCCTCCGCCCGCCGACCCAGGCCTCCGCCCGGAGGAGCAGGTTCCCGCCGGGACAGGGTTTGGATTTCCCTCCACCTCCTCGGTTGTCATGGTTACTGGAGACTGGGACCGGACAGGGCTCGCGGCGATTCTCCGCTGGCCGGTCGGGCGCCCGCACGCCCCGGCCACCCTGGGCCGGCGGTGCCGCCTGTCAGGTCCCTGGCGGAGAACCCGGCCTCTGCCTGGAGCTGCGGGATCCGGATCTCCATATCGGCCCGGCCGCCCTGGCTCGGTGGTGGTGGTGGTGGTGGTGGTGGGGGTGGTGGTTGGGCGTCGACCTATGAACCCGGGGAGGTCAGGGGGCACATGCCCGCCTTTGGGGGCTCAGTCCCCAAAGTGTGGGGCGTGCAGGAGGCAGCTGATCCATGATTCTCTCTCTCATCGTGGATGTTTTTATCCCTCTCTCCTTCCCCCGTGTTCCTTCCTCTCTGAAATCAATAAAAACGTATGTGGACAATTTTTTTTTTTTTTAAGAGCCCTATATTGGGTTGGGGAAGCGGGTTTTCCGAACTGTCCCCTCTTCTCATTTAGCTGATTTGTGACGGTTCAAAACGAGCTTGTCTCCTCCCAGCAGCACCAGCTCCCCGTGGCCTGGGCCGCCTGTGGGGAGCCGGCCTCCTCCGGAACCCTTTAGGTTGGTGTGATACTACGGAATGGCCTTTCTCCCTTTTTCTCTCTCTCTTTTTTTAATAAGCCCTCTCTAGGCATCACATACCCTTATATAGCCACGGCGCAGGGGCCGTGGAGAAGGTGACACTTGTGTGGTTGATAATGGCCCCTTTCCTGCTGTCATCTTATGCAACACGATTCCGTCTCCAGGACTGTCATCGCTAAGTCCCGCCCCCAGGTGGGACTTCATAGTTATTTTGGGGCGCTGAGCCCTGGGCACCCACTCTTAATCTCTCTTCTTCTTCTTCGGTCGGTGCACGGTGAACGTGTTGGCGTGAGGATTGACTTCTGAATGATTCAGTCTCGTGTCACCCACTCCCCTCCGGGTTCAGCCAACAGCTTGGAATCACTCCTCGCCATGCTTGCCGCCCGCCCTTCTCTTCATCCCGTTTGTAGCCTTTTCTTCCCTGCTCATAACAGCGCCCCCCTGAGGTAGCAACCAGCACCGTCCAGGCCCTGGTTGTTTGAAATCACTTCTTGTCTTACCTCCTGCAAATCTCAGCGGCCTTCCTCGGAAGTAGGTGTGGCAGGTGGTGTTATTATTCCCCTCCCTTCCCCCTTTTTAAAAAAATATATTTTATTGATTTTTTACAAAGGAAGGGAAAGAGATAGAGAGCAAGAAACGTCGATGAGAGAGAAACATGGAACAGCTGCCTCTTGCAAACCCCCCCCACCTCTACTGGGGATGTGCCGGCAACCAAGGTACATGCTTTGACCGGAATTGAACCCGGGACCCTTGAGTCCGCAGACCAACACTCTATCTATTGAGCCAAACCGGTTTCGGCTGTTATTCCCCTTTTACAGATGAGGGATCTGAAACTTGGGAAACTGTTACTTGGATTAGAAAGGAGAGAATCAGGTATAGACTTTTTCAGATTTAAATGCCAACGCTTTCTATCCTGACAGCTGTGGTTTTAAAGCGACAATAACAGCAAAAACAACGGCAAGTGTCATACAGCTGGCCCTCCGAATCCTTGGTCCCGAGGGCGGACTAAGGGACTTGAGCGTTTGCTATACAAGGGGGGCCTGAACCCATCCCCCGTAGACCCTGAGGGCGACGGTAGGCCTTCCTCCCGCCTTGCAGGGCTAGCATTGGTGTGAGCAGCATTGACGTGAGCAGGTGCAGCCAACGTGAGACAAATTCAGCTAAAGACGAAGCTTCTGGAAGATTGTAGCTCAGACCTGCCTCTGCTGAGAAGCCATCTCTCTGTCTGAATCAAGAAAGGGGCCTTTATTGGCCCGCAGACTCTGACCGGTCAGTTCCTGCAGTAACAGGGCATGTGCCCGCGGCCAGAACAAGCTCAGGGGTCCACACGATTTTCTCCGGGTGTGAGACGAGCCGCCAGCAGCTGGACAGCCGGCTCATCCCTGATTGCCCTCCTGTGAAGTGGACAGCGGCTCAGGGACCGAGTTACTTGGTTAGATACCCGTCTGCTAGACAAGCATGATGCGGATGACCAGGGTAACTGCGGCCTTTCTCTCTCTCCCTTCCGCCGTGGCCTCTTGGCCAGCTGTGGATGATCACCGTGGTGTGTCGGGAGAAACCCCAGGTGGTATTGGGGGACGGCTCTTCTCCTGCACCCACAGGTGCCTCGGGTTGCGGTGCCGTGATGCGACTTTTGACTTGGAGACCTTGCTTTCTTGGCAGCCTTTGCTTAGGCCACGAGGCGCCGGAGTCCAAGATAACAGGCTCCGGGGGCCTGTTAATAAAGCTTGAAATAGACGGGAGGAGGGTCCAGAGGGTAGACCTGCTCTGAGGAAAGCCTCCACGCCGGTGCAGACCAACGAAGCTGTGAACACATTGAGCTTTGGGGTGTGTGTGCCCTTCGGGTCCCGGAGTCTTAGCACCAATCCGATGCTAAAACCCTTAAAAGCAGTTGTTTGTTCACAGAGGAATTCCCACGTCACCTATGCGTATACGTGGTAGGGCACAAAGTGTGGGTAGGCCGATACTTCTTAAGACTTCTTTTCTTTTTATTCATTTATTTTGCAAGGTTGATTCCTGTCACCTGTCTTGGCATCCTTGGCATTATGAGCTTGGGTGCTTAAGGTCTAGATAGAGGCTCTTAAGACTGCAATCTGCCAAATTACGGGGCCGGGATGAGAGGCAAGTGCTGGGGTTTGTTAGAGGGAATGCTGGCTTATTCCCTCAGACCATGCTCTGTGGGCACCGAGGTCCCTGTCCGTCCACAGACCCTGTGTCCAGGCCCGTCGGACAGACTCCGTTTGGAGGGGCACCTCGGGACCAGAGGCCTCTCTCTCCTTGACGCGGACGTTGGGGTTGGTTTTGCAATGGGCTCAGAGTCCAAGTTTGGATCTCAGGGTCACCCCGACTGGAATTCAACTGCTAGGAGCCTCTGTCATTCTAGAGCCGCCTGGGTCCTCGGGGAGATTAAAATTATCCCTGTCTCTGGAAGGGGCAGAGAAAGGGGCAGATGAGGGAAGGAGAAAACAATCTCTGTTCCGAGCAGCACGGAGGGAGACAGGACGACTGAGATCATGTGTTCCGCTCGGTGCAACGCAGCACGCCTGAGTGCCAGCCCGTGTGGGAACCTGAAACCCACATTCCGGCCTACTCTCTATTCCCGTCCGTTCCGTCTCCCCGTCACAGTGCCGGCGCTGGGTGGGTTCTGCTCAGGGACAGGACCCCAGGCCGGAGCGGGCAGAGAGCTGCCTCTGGGGGCGGATGAGAACGTCACCCGGGTTTTCAGTAGTTTGCCTCTTCGGGTTGGCGCGGGTGCTGCGTCAGAACGTGCTGGGCATTGGTAACCTCTGAAAGAATAGTGTTAGCAGAAACCTGTTTTTGAGGACTTTTTGCGGAGATTACATATGAAGGGTTTTCCGACTAAGCATCGTTTGTTAGTCTTTCTGTTTGCTCTTGGAAGAGGAAAGAGTAGATCTGCCATCAGTATGCTCATAACTGTAACTCAGGGCCCAGAATACAAGAGAGGGCAGGGCGCCTGAGAGGTTGTTCCTGGCTCCCTCGGTGGCTTCGCTATCTGTGAGTGGAGGGTGTCTGAGCTGTTATCAGGTGGTTTGGACAGACCTGTGAGTGAGCCTGCGTTTCAGACGGTCTGTGAGCTTACTTAGAACTTTGGGTTGTTGTACCCATACAATTGTATGGGACACATCTTCATGCACTGGCCGGTGTTGTCTGTGGCTGACACAACCTCTGTGGCTGCTTTCACTCGACGGTGAGTCTTTCCAAGAGGCTGTACCAACCTTCGCTCTAAAGCACTGCCCCAGGCTGTCTCAGTCTATCCTGTTAGATAAAGTAACGTGGAGCGCACGTGCTAATACAGTACTTGGGTTTACGTGTATTTATCTTTTTACAAATCAGTTTCATACCTGCTAGAGTCTCAGGTGTCCTCGGGTCACCCCCGAGGAGAGGAAGGTCAGTGTGCTTGCTGCCTCCCCGCTGGGGGACGGGCTGTGGAAAGATTGGATGTGCTGACGTGCGTCCCTCTCTCCTGTACAGTATCTTGTAACGTCCCTGCTCTGGCTGAGGTGTGCCCTCTACCCCTGTCCTACATGGACCGCTGCTCAGCGTGGGCCCCAGGCCACGGCATCAGGGAGACAGTTGAGACGGATGGGAGAGCAGGTGACACACTCTCCTGCACCGCTCTGCTCCGGTGTCCCCGCGCTCAGCACCCACGTCGCCCTCGGCGGACGGGCCTTCTCATTCCCAAGGCCACGGCCCAGGATCCGTGACCTGCCCCCCAGGCCTCGCAGGGGCCGGGGACAGCTGCGGGGCAGGCTGTGCACGGACCCCGGGCTCCCTCAGGATGTCTAACTTGGGAAGGGCGCAGGCAGCACAGCCACTCGCTGCTCAGTGGTGGTTCCTGGGTGGGAGTCACTGAGGCCCGAGAGGAATGAGCTCCGAAGGGGACGGACGAGACGGTGCCGTCCCTGTGGGCAGAGCCTGTCCTGGTCCAGCAGGGTCCGAAGCTCTTACCCCTCTCGGGCATTCTGATGAGCCCCCGTCCCTCCCACTCGGGCCTCCCGCCCTCACCTCTGCCATGGCCCCGCGCCAGCGCCTGGCCTCTGGACCTCACCCCAGCCCGGTGCCACTTCCTGAGCGGTGTCCCTGTCACGGCTCCCGCCAGCAGCCCGGCTCATGTTCCCTGCAGCTGTCATTCCGAGACGCAGTCCCGATGCGAAGCCTCAGGATAAGGGGACACGGGCCTTCACTGCGGCCACCCCGTCGCCTCATCCTTCCATTCCGGGGCCACGGGAAACCGTGGTCAAGTGTCATGCGTGTCCCACCATGTCTGAGCTGGACCGCCCTCTCCATGGGACAGCGGTTTGCCCCGAGGGCCAGTTTGGCAGCAGGGTGGACCTTGGGGGCTGCGGCTCAGACGGGGAACCAGGCTGCACGGAAGGCTCCGTCCAGGCTCACGCCGGTCAGCAAAGGGCAGCCAGAGCGCTCGCTGTCGGGGCTGGTGCTCTGCAGTTAGTCTGTCCCAGTGGCCAGCTCCGAGCAGCCAATTGGGACATTCCTCCTGGGAGGTCATTGGTGAGCTGGGCTAATGTCAGTGCCCCCTATGGATGCTGAAGCGAAATTATTTTTAGGAAGAGAGTATCAGGAACCAGAAATGTCCCATGAGCCAGGTGGCAGCCTGCGCCTGGCCTCAGCGCGCGCTGGGTGCCTCCGAGTTGGCAGTGGTGAGCCCTGGGTCCGTGTCCCCACAGGAGCCAGTTAGCTCCCCGGCCTCTCTCTCCGCCTGTAAAAGGAGAAGTCCTAACGCTACTGCTGCAGCCACCACACTCGCCCTGCTTCTCACAGCTTCGTTGTAGCACAGTTTTAGCCAGAAGCCTCTTCTGATGGCGTCATTCTGTCACTTAGGTACCTCGCTCACAGTGCAGACTGCGTAAGGGGTCGCCGCTGCCAGGGCCCTCTCAGTGTGACAGGTGCTGGTCACTCAGCTGTGGGCCCTCTTGGACCCAAGGGAAATGCATGCTGGGGCTTTACCACGTTACCAGGCTGAGTTCGTTATTCCTCAGAATGATGTGAGGACAGAGGAACTGTGAAACCGTTGGAAGAACTGTGGGCCGTCCGGAGGGAGGGTAGGCCTGCGAGGTCGTGCCTCCCGGCGGCCCCTGAGGAGGGAGGGGATAATTAAATCTGACCGCTTGTTAGTTGGCAAAGAAGCGTGAACCCTGCTGCGGGTTTCATTTCTGCAGGAGCAAGGCGAGGTGACTTCTCCCAGTGCCAGGGGCTCAGTGTCCGTGGCTCCTGCTAACCCACGTGGTGGCTTACAACCACAGCCATGTGCTGGCTGGAGCCCTGGAGCCTGCGTCTGACATCGAGCTCCTGACAGGCTCTCCTCTGGAGCCAGGGAGGCGGTGTTCTCCGCCTCTTCCGCCCTGGGGCCTGTCGGCCTCTGTGGGCACATTACCGCCGCCTCTTCTGCTGTGTCCACCCCTCCAACCCCGCCTGCCTCTTAGAAGACACTCGTCATTGGATGTAGGGCCCACTTAGATAATCCAGGATGTGGCCATCTCAGGATGCTTCTTATATCTGCAAAGACCCCTTTCCACCTCGGTCCCCGCACAGGCTCGGGGGTTGGGACATGGACCTGTTTGGGCCTCATCCCGCGCACTCTGGCAGAGAAGGTTGATGCATGGGCGTGTCCAGGGCAGCTGTGTGCAGGTGGGGGGCAGCCGTGTGCAGCACCCCCTGGCCGGCCGCCTCCGTGTGCTGAGATCTGGGTGGGTCTGCCTGCAGCCTGCAGGGAAGTCTGGGCGATCCTGGATGACTGAGGATCAGCTGAAAATGCAGAAAATGTGCCTCCTGTGCCTTTAAAACCCATCTCTGATTCATCAAACGTTGGTGCCCAGTGCTGTTCTCGGTGCTGAACTGCCAGGGAATATATACCCAGCGTGACTGGGAAACTGAGCCTTCCGGGGTTTGGTGTGTGGCTGCTAATGAAATAAACCATGGTCTTTACTGTTATCTCTAAGCATTAGGATTTTCAGCATAAAGTTAAATTGTGTAATTTTGGGGGTTATACAAATTTTAAATTGCTGAAGTTATGTATGCTGTTATTTCTGAGTTACATAAGGGTTAGGAGGATATAGGACAGAGGAGTGGAAGGTGTGGAATGGAGGTTCATTCCGAGCATCATCGCCACCCAGCATGGTATCCCCCAGCCCTGCATCACCCAGCACTGTATCTCACGCACACACACACACACGCACATGCACGCACACGCACGCACACGCACGCATGCAGTGTGTCGCCTGCCTGGCGCCCGGAGCGGGGCTCTGTGGCGAAGGGAGTCGCAACGGATCGGAGCCCCAGCAGCAAGGTCAGCGCCGAGAGCCGGGGAGCGGAGGCGGTGACAGTGCGGCTATTTTGGGAGCTGAGGAGCGCGGTGTCAGGGGCCTGCTCCGCAGTCCCAGGGTGAACTCTGGCCCCGGCAGCCGGCACCACGGTGCTTTGGCATGGAGTACGTCGGCACAGTGGCAGCCATGGCGCTCTGCCTCCGTGTTTGCTGAACTCCAGTGTTCTCCTTGGAGATGGCTGGTCATTGCCAAGGAAATGTGGCCTGCCCGCTGAGCAAGCCTCGCCCTGCTACCTGACAGTGTCTGGACATTAATGAGTTCCACAGCCATGCAGCTGTGCTTCCTTTCTTACCGCAGAACAGGTTGTTCCTTCGGTAACGGTCTGTGTCTTCACCGCAGCAGGACGTGGACATGAGCACAGCAGAGGGAATGGGTTAATTAACGTACAGAATAATGTCCTGTTGATGCCCGGAGGGGCATCAGGCCCTCGAGTAGCTGCCTCTGCTGTCGGGGAGCGGAGAGACCCGTCCACCTGGTGGTCAGTGCAGCTCTGCGGGGGCAGGTGCGGGGCCATGGCCCTGCACACGGTGTTCCGGGCGAGGCTGGGTGTCCCCCATGCCGTGCCTTGGGGGGTTGGCACACTGCTTGGGGTTTTCAGGGCTGTCCCGCTCTCCTCCGTGGCTTCATCCAGCTCCTTCTGAAGGCAGCAGGAGAAGAGAACGGTGCCGCCAGCGCCTCTGGAAGCCCCTTTTCCAGATCCTTCTCTGTCCTTGAAGGTGACGGCGGCGTGGCCAAGGGCCTAACGGGAGCCAGCGCCGGCCGCGTGAACGGTGCTTCCCTTTGCAGGCCTGCATCGACGAGAACTTCGACATGGTGAAGTTCCTGGTGGAGAACAGAGCCGACGTGAACCAGCAGGACAACGAGGGCTGGACGCCCCTGCACGCCGCGGCGTCCTGCGGCTACCTGAACATCGCCGAGTGAGTGCTCCCCGCGGAGCTGGCGCTTCGCCGCCGGTCATACAGGCCTGTCAGCGGCGAGCGAGGAGGGCAGGGGGCTGTTTCTCCAGGAAATGTGTGGAGCTAATGGGTACTTCTGAGCCTCCCGGTAACTATGAGGATTCTCGGGGGTAAACTAAATATTACTTCAGAGGTGGATGCTTACTCTCATTCAGGTTTACGTGTGAAACTAAAGAGGTTTTCATTTTTTATTCTAAAAAGTGATTTGGGCCCCGCCTGGTGTGGCTCAAGGGTTAGAGCCTATGGACCGAAGGGTCTGGGGTTCAATTCCTGGTCTAGGGCACGTGCCTCAGTTGTAGGTTCAACCCCTGTCCCTGGGGCATGAGGCAGCCAACTGAAGTCTCTCTCTCTCTCTCTGGTCGATGTTTCTCACAGCCCAGAGGGAGGGGAAGTGTAGGCAGAGGGCGGGACTAAGGGAGCAGGGAGGGCCTTCCGATGGTGAGGGCAGCGGAAGCCTTAGGAGCCAGTGCCTTGCATATGACAGTCACGTTTCCTGACGTGCTGGAGGGTGATATCTATAACATAGATGGTGTTCTTCCCCTTTAAATGCTCGTGAGCGGTGTAGAGCTCTGAGCATCATGGGGATTCTCCCTAGCCCAAGAGCACCTGATCTTGTGAAAGATGAACTAGGCCTGAAGTCACGTGACAGGAGCCCTAACCTCGGCCCCTCGCTGCCTCTGGGACCCTAAGGGAATCGATCGGCGCGTGCGAGCCCAGTTTCTTACACAGACCTCGCTCCGCATCGAGTCTCGCCATGAGGGTAAAAGCACGAGTGACAGATGGCGTTAACGCTGGGCTCGTCTGCACAGGTACTTCCTCAGCCACGGCGCCAGCGTGAGCATCGTCAACAACGAAGGGGAGGTGCCCTCTGACCTGGCGGAGGAGGCGGCCATGAAGGACCTTCTTCTGGAGCAAGTGAAGAAGCAAGGTAACCAGGCTGACACGGCACCCAGGGAGCCACATGGGCCCGGAGTTCGTCCAGTGACCGCGTCCACCCTCAGCTCAGCGCGGGCGTCGGAAGTTGGCCAGGATGCACTGGCTTTGTGGACGTGGCACGTGGTGCCTTTCCCTCTTCCTGTTACACGGCCGCCACGGGGTCTGCGCTCCTTCCCTGGCGGAGCACACGCCTTTCCCGGTGTGACCCCAGGAGCGGCCAGCGCTGGCCCTCCACATGCGTGTGTCATGCCGGCCCTGAGAGAACATGGGGGACCGGGTCCCGGGGCCGTGGCGTGAGCTCTCACTGCCTCCTGTGTAGCTGTGTCCGTGCACTGAGGAGGCGATGCTGAGTCTCCGCCCGGATTGGCTCTCGGAGCCTGGTGGCGGCTCTGAGGTGCCCTGTGGCCTTTCGGTGTCTGTTCCCTCGTCTGTTCCAGGGGGAGGTGTCTGTTATTTTTACCCCAGAGGATGCTGGGGAACGGAAATGCTGTCCATGCAGAGGACTCTGACAGGGATGTTCTGCACAGACCCTAACAGACACAGCAGCCCCTCTGGTCTTGGTGTGCGTGGGCTGAAGACCGCTTGGGTGTGTCCCTCACGGGCCCGCCACCACACCGCGTTCCTGACGCTGGCCCCCTGACAAAGCTGCTGCTGCCTCACGCTTGCCGTTGCTCTGTAGACGGAGGTGGCTTGCGGGCGCCGCCTGTGGCTACCCGTTGCCTGTGGGGTGCTGAGGACGTGTTTGAGCCTAAGGGGGAGTGGCCGTGGTAACGCCGGCGTCCGTGTGGCTCCCACAGGGGTGGACCTGGAGCAGGCGCGGAAGGAGGAGGAGCAGCAGATGCTGCAGGACGCGCGGCAGTGGCTCAACAGCGGGAAGATCAAGGACACCCGGCAGGCTCGCTCGGGGGCCACCGCCCTGCATGTGGCAGCCGCCAAGGGCTATTCCGAGGTGCTCAGGTACGTCAGCCGCGGCGGCCACGGGCGGGAGGTGGGGACGAGAGAGACAGGCCTGGGCCGTGGAGGGTGAGCGTTCCAAGGTGGGGGTTTCTCTGTGTGGCCCCCTGACCTGCAGTCATTACGTCTGCTGATGTTCACCGTGGACACCCAGCCCCACCGTCCCCTTGCTTCTCTTGGCCTGTGAGACCAGAGCCTGGCCGAGAGCGGCCTTCTGGGCCGCTCCTCTGTCACAGGTCCCGCGGGACAGATCTGAGGCTGTTTGGCCTGCTGGACACAGTTTCCCCGGTCTGTGATACAATCCGGAGTGTGCGTGCCCAGCTGCAGCCGGTGGCCGTCCGTCTGGACGGAAGTGGGGTGCACAGGTCGTGTGGTTTCTCTCAGACTGCTGATTCAGGCTGGCTACGACCTGGACGTGCAGGACCACGACGGCTGGACACCCCTCCACGCCGCCGCGCACTGGGGCGTGAAGGAGGCCTGCTCCATCCTGGCCGAGGCCCTCTGCAACATGGACGTCAGGAATAAGCTGGTGAGTTGGCCGGGAGACTGCGCCGGGGTCTGGCCAGGGGCGTGGAGGCGCGTCTCCATGGCCATTATCAGCCCGGGGGTTTGCTGAGCCTGAAGCTCCAGCGGCCGCCTTCTGCTTCCACTGAAACAAGCAAGCAGGAGTTTGGTTGAAGTAATGCTGCTCGCTTTCCTAAGTCTGCAGAACGTTAGGAATTTCCTGGCCGTCCAGAGGCACGGCCCTTAGAGAGTGGGTGCCTGCTGCCTCCCCGTCTCAGATCTGGTCTGTTCTCTGGTGGGGTTTGGTCCTTGCTGTGCTGGGTGTTGCCTGGAGGGGTTGTGGCGTTAGGGCCAGGCCAGGCCTCCTGAGGCTTTAGAGAGCCCCCCTGGAGCTTGTCATGCAATCAGACCGCCCAGGAGCAGTCCAGGGAGAGGCAGGCAGTGTCCGGATGAGGTGGGCTCTCCTCGCTCTGTTTACAGAGTGTAAGCTCTCCCCAGGGCTTGCTGTTTCTCTGTGATAACGCAGGCCTGGTCGTAACGTAGAGCCGTGCGTGAGGGAAGCCGCTGGTGCTGGACGCAGAAGCGGGTGGCTGCTGGAGATGGCTCTGGTGGAGTCTCGGGATCACGCCTGTGTTTCCTCCTGGTCACGGTACCCTCTCTCTGCCAGGGCCAGACGCCGTTCGATGTGGCCGACGAGGGCCTCGTGGAGCACCTGGAGATGCTCCAGAAGCAGCAGAGCGTGGTGAGTCCCCAGGGTGCTGAGAGGGCCCGGGGGTGCTGAGAGGGCCGGGGGATGCTGACAGGGTCCGGGGGTGCTGAGAGGGCCGGGGGATGCTGACAGGGTCCGGGGGTGCTGAGAGGGCCGGGGGATGCTGACAGGGTCCGGGGGTGCTGAGAGGGCCAGGGGATGCTGACAGTCTGGGGATGCTGAGAGGGTCGGACAGACTAGTGGTTAGCCTTGTGTTCTGGAGAACAAATGTGGTTTATTCAGTTCCCTCCTTCCCTTTGGGGTGTTGGTCTGGTCTTCAGGATGATAGGGCTGTTTCCAGTTCTCATCTCGGCTGGTTTTACCAAAAATCAGCCTCTTGGCTTTTCTCTCTTTGCAGCTTCGAAGTGAAAAGGAGACGCGGAATAAGCTCATTGAGTCGGACCTGAACAGCAGATTGCAGGGTGGACTCCTTAAGAAGTAAGCTGTTGGGAGCCCGTGGGAGGGAGACACTAGTGTGAGGGTTTGCACAATAAGGAAACTTTTTGATTGTGCCCAGTGACTTTTGTACATGGGGAACGTTTGAGGGCAGGGAGGGCTGTTGATCCGTGGGGAGACGCTGAGGGTGGGGGGAATGAGTCCACATTGGACAGCATCTCTTGGTCGCCAGCTCAGGGGTCCAGGTCCCAGCCGCCACTCCGATGGGAGGTTCTGTGAACTCAGGGACCACCCCCCAGAGCCAGCAGGCCGCCCGGCGTCCTAAGCACTGAGCAGCTTGTTAAATGGTTTCTGTTTACCTGCCCAGCAGGTCCCAGGCCCATGGCCTCTTTTCTCTGTGTGAACGGCTAGAGCTATCGATAAGTCACCCTCCACCGCCAACCAGTAAACTTTTGAGTGTCCAACAGGCCAGGACGCGGGGCGCGAGCAGAGGAGGGTCCGAATGCCTTCCTGCTGCTGTGACCCAGCTCCTCCTCGCTCTCCCAATCCCTGTGAGTGTGCTCACATATGATACTCAGACTGTCTCTGATTTAGCAAAGAGAAGATGCTCTATGGGGAGGAGGAAAACAAGGAGTCCAGCAGCTCCAGCTCGGAGGAGGAGGGCGAAGATGAAGCGTCCGAGTCCGAGACTGAGAAGGAGGCAGGTAATGCAGATGCTCCTGCCCGGGCCCTGTGTCCCAGTGCGAGCGTGCCCGTCCATCCGCCGGAGAGCCGGAGCCTCAGACAGGTTGGGGAGGGGGCCGAGGTGTCCCTCTGCTAGTGAGAACGCTGTGGTGAAGGCAGTGAGCTGAGGTAGAGTGGCCATCCTGTCGTCACGGGACCAGGTGCCCAAAGAAGTCCTGTGTGAGGGGCCCCCTCTCCGACACTGGCTCTCAGG
The DNA here is from genome assembly GCF_014108245.1 of Pipistrellus kuhlii. NCBI lineage: Eukaryota > Metazoa > Chordata > Mammalia > Chiroptera > Vespertilionidae > Pipistrellus > Pipistrellus kuhlii. Next base: position 143,587 of record NW_023425579.1, read on the forward strand.
GGTTCACCTGCTTGGCGCCTCCTGTGACCATCCCGTGGGGAGACCCGTGGATGAAGGGGAGCTGGGCAAAGGCAGCAGCTACTAGAGATTTCACCAGTTTGAGGCCAAGCATGCATAGCTCTAGTCCAGGTAACAGGTAAACGTGTTCTGTAGCAGGGAAGCACGTGCATGAAGATGAGATTGTCACACGTGCACTTGTGCTTCGTGTCTTAAGCCACAGATCGGAAGCCAGAGGCCGTTGTCAACCATTCCAGCTCGGAAAGCAAGGGCCACATCCTGGAGCAGACACCAGCCCCCACTCAGAACACCTCCTCTGTCTCCTCAGCCAGGAGGGTGAGTATCGGGGTTAATTTGGATATTATGTTTCCCCTGGCTGCAGTAACATACACGGAGAAAGGCTTAAGAGTACATTGTTGCAAAGACAATAAAGATACACGGCTGCTCTAACAAAATAGGCAGATTGGGCGCCTTTAAACAGTGGTGATTTATCTCTCAGTTCTGGAGGCAGGAAGCCCAAGGTCAGGGTGCCAGCAGATTCGCTTCCTGGTGAGGATGCCGTTCTGGCTCAAAAACGCCCCCTTATCTCGGGTGTCCGAGCTCCGGAGATAGGAGCGAGTCTGGTTTGTCAGAGCAGCCCCATCGGGGCAGGGTGCTGAGAGCCTGAGGCTCTTTCTGGCTCAGGGACCAAGGCAGCCTCAGGGAGTGTGGTGTCAGGAGGCGAGGGCAGGGCCCCGGCCCAGAGCCTGTGGGCCTCCTGGACTCCAGGTGCAGAGGCAAGCCCTTTCTTCCCGTTCCTTCCCCAGCTCGCCAGCCTTTTTAACAAGCTGGAGGAGCCCAAAGACGAGTCTCCTTCCTCATGGCGCCTGGGACTGAGGAAGACGGGCAGCCACAACACGCTGAGTGCCGTGGCCGACACCCGGGAGGCTGCGAGAGACCGGGGCTCCGCCCTCTCCCGCTCGGCGTCCAGCCCTCGCATCTCCGCTCTGCTGGACAACAGAGACAAGGTACGCCCGCCCGGGCAGCCGGCTCCCGTGGCAGCGGCTCAGGCTCCCACGGAGGAACGGCTCAGCGTCCGCTTCCTCCGTGTGGTCGGCCGGCTCCGCAGGCCGCTCGTGGGCAACGGCCACGAGCACGCTCCCTCTCACGGGTGGTCCAGCCCCTGGCCCGGCCCTCGGAGCCCGGCCCTCCGCTCGGGCTGGTGTCGGACGGACAGTCCTTTTGTCTCAGCTGCTGCGCGTGGTGCGAGCAGCTCTCCCCTGTCCCATCGTCCCGGCTTCCCCAGCAGACCCTCCCCTGACGTGGGTTTTACACGGAGGGGCCTTGGATAAGCCTGTGAGAGCTAACCCTGGAACACGCCCGGCTGCACTGGGCCCGCGCTGGGAGGGGTTGGGGTGCCGCGAGGGCCAGTTCATCCCGAGGGTCATCCCTGCAGCCGTGCTGCGTCGGCCTGCGTGTCACCGTCTTGCTTTGCAGGAGAGGGAGAGCAGAAGCTACCTCAGCTCCCTGGCGGCCCGGCGGCTCAGCAGCACGAGCGACGCCGAGGAGAAGGAGAACAGGTAACGCGAGGCTGGGCCCCCCGCCAGGCTCCTCGGGCGGCTCCGCAGGCGCCTTCCCAGGCGCCCTCCCTCGCCCGGCCGCCCAGGGCAGCACAGCAGGATCGCTGTCCCAGCGTGGGTCAGCTCCAGTGCCGAGCAGGAAGTCTCCGTCCTCCTCAGTGACAGGGAGGCGCCTCTGAGTCTCAGGGGACCCTGTCCTGGAACCTCTCGGCGTGGTCTTCCCGGGCATCCCAGCACGTGTCAGAGACGCAGACTCGGCCCCCACACCCACCCGCTGACCTGGAAGCTCCATCCCAACAGGAGTCCTTCCTGTGCCTGAAGCCCCGGGCGACCGGCTGCGGAGCCTGGGGGGGCCCCGGAGACTTGGCTCCGGTATTGCAGAAAGGCCAGAGGTATCGTGGGTCAGCACCGAGCCACAGCCCTCTGGCACGGCTCCCTGGCGATGCCAGTGTGGCACAGCCGGCCCTGCTCTTTCCTCTCTCCCTGCGACCTCTCCCTCCTCTGTCCCCTCCTCGGCCTCCTGCTGGGACGGGCTGGCAGAGTCCTCGTGAGGAGAGGGCGAGGGGCCTCGGCCAGGGCTTGGCCGAGGGGGTGGGGTTTGAAGTTGTGAAGGGGCAGCAGGCGTGGCTCTTGCCCTCTGCACGGAGCACAGCACAGACGAGGGGCGACCCTGCTGCTCCCGCCCACAGCCGCGACAGGCCCTTCCTCACGAGCGGGTCCCGGGCAGGAGCCGGCGGTGGGCGCCACTCGCTCTGGCTTCTTCCTGCGCAGAGAATCGGCTGTGAACCTGGTGCGGAGCGGCTCGTACACGCGGCAGCTGCGGAGGGACGAAGCCAAGGGCAGCGAGACGCCGCCGACCACGGCCCCTTCCACCTACGTGTCCACCTACCTGAAGAGGTACCAGGCCCGGGGGGGAGGCGAGGGCGCCGGCCACGGGCGTGTGGGCCGTAACCGCACGTCTTAGGCCAACACCACACACACGAGTGCGGACACGAGTTGCTGCAGGTGTTGTGGGAGTAACGTTTGACTAATTTGAAATTAAAACTAGTTAATTGTCTTGGCTGAATTAAAGTAAGCCAATTCTAAAATAAGTAAATAAATAAATAAAATAAAGTAAGCCAATTCCGAAGTCTCACACGGACAGGCCTGAACTCACACTCTGCCCTCGGAAGCGCCGGGGGCTCTGAGCGGGCCCGGCCGGCTGGGCCGTGTAAAACGGCAGCCACGTGGTCTCCGGTGGTTTTGAGGGAGAAGGGACCCTGCAGGGTGGAGGGTGGGGGACGGGGCAGGTTTGCTTTGCAGCAAAGACGTTTCACGTTGAAGCCTGTGGATGGAGGGACTTGAGTTGTTGTTTTCTTTCTATGACTGAATGGCCCTCAGACCCATCGGGATGTGAGACTCCGGGCTTGGTGCAGAGAAGGTACATGGGCTCCTCCCCTCTCGTCTGTTTCCTTCTCTGCCTGGTTTCTCTGCCCTATGCCGGCAGCAAGCACAGCCCCTTGCCAGGACCCTCAAGCTCTAAGATCTACTCCATTCGTGTTTCACTCGGGACTTGGCTGCTGACTGGGGGGATCTGACGCTCTTGCTTACTCTGAATCTCTCTCTCCCACACACACACACACACACACACCTCGGCTGCCTCTGCGTGCTGCGACCCTCGCCAGCAGGTGGAGTGGGTGATGGATGGGCACCCAGACGCAGGCTTGGACCTGACACTATGTCGGGGTCAGACTTGGCTTGGTTGGGAGTGTCCGCACACTGTGAGACCCCTGCGAGGAGCAGCCGGTGCTGGTCCCGGCGCTGCCACCGCACAGACTCCCCGTTCCAGCGCCCCGAGGCCGCGCCTCTGTCTTCACGGCGGAGGTGTCAGTCTAGCGAGACTCGTCCGCCGTCATCGCTGCTCGCGTGGTCCCAGGGGACTGTTGTGAGAGAACAGTGTGGGTCCCGGGGAGAGGAAGCTGCTGTAGCTGTTGTGAAGCTGCAGTGTGGGGGGCTGGTGCTCACGATCCAGGTCCTCGGCCCAGGCTGAGGGACAGCACGGTCTGACCACGGTCGGAGGGCACTCGGTGGCGGAGGAGAAAGGGCGCCTCGCGGTGGGAGGCAGCTTCCTGCCGTGAGCACGTGCCAGGAGGAGACCCAGGACGTGCTTCTCATTTGGGGTGTCAGAGCCCATTCTGGTTTTACAAAACCTTAGGATCTTTTAAAAAGGGAAGGATCTTGCCCCCTCTCTGTTCGAAGAGCAGGTGAGAGCAGACGCTGGCCCGGCCGCGCGGAACTCAGCACCCTGCAGCTCGAGTCGGTTGCTCGTCTTCAGGCAGAAAGCCCTTCTCATGGTGCAGACAGCGCGCCCTGGGGCTCAGTGGCCTTGGGGCTCAGTGGCCTTCGGGCTCAGGAGCGTGGTTGGGTCGCCCCCTTGAGTGCCGTCCCCGCACAGACTGGAGGGCTCAGTGGTGACCAGGCCAGTGCCGCCATCAGTGGTTCTCCTCCCCCTCACAGAACAGCCTGCCTGGGTCGCCCACACGGTTCTAGACTCACAGTTGAAACCACCAGCGGGGCTTGGCCACAGCCCTGGAGGTGACCACTCTCTCGTCTGCCTTCTTTCTCCAGCTCTCCAGGCTCTCGGCCTCACTCAGCTTCTCGGAGCTGCTTCTGCGACAGGCGGACGGGGCGGGGCACAGCCTGTGGGCTCGGGTGGGTTAGGAATTGGGTTTTTCTAACAAAATGATTCCTCCTCTGTTACTTCCCTTCTGGACCTCACCCTACCGTGTTCTCTCTCTGGCTGCACACGGCCTGTCCTCCACGTTCCTCCCTCCCGGGTGACTGGCAGGCGCCTGCTTGCTGCCAGTGGCCAGCGCTGGCCGGTCGGTCCTTCCTCTCCCGAGCGCGCCTCTGTCCCGCCTGCCTGTGGTGACGGGGAGGAGGAGCGGGGCCGCGGGGCCAGCCCGCCCTGAGGAACGCGATGTGTGTGTTTTTCAGTGCTTCCCTTGGTAGGCGTAGTGGCCCCACACGTCCCTCCTTTCAGCCAATCGCAGTTCATCTCCTGCTGCCTCGCCGGTACCGTGGGCCTCACCTGTCGGGCAGCAGGTGGCGCCTGCCTCTCCCGGCCCTGCGCCCGGCAGTGTGGACACTGCGCCTGCGCCCACCGCAGGTAAGGCTTCCGGAGCCGCTCGGTCTCGTCATCACCACAGACACTCTGGATGCGCAGGAGACATGGGCCAAAGAGGCCTGTCCCTCGGACGCAGCATGAACTGTGACGGCCGCCACTCAGAGGCTGCCTGAGTGACTCACCTGCCAGCCAGCGGCCTGTTGCACAGTCGCCGCCGTGTGCTCTTGGCTGGGGTTCGGCACCCACGGACTGACTGCTTCCACCTCATCACCCACCAGGCGTGGCTGCAGCTAAGGGCCCTGCGCTGGGTAAATCTCACACCGAACCCCACGTCCTGACTCCCAGGCTTAGGAGGGGCTCCTCCCTCCGCTCCCTTCCTCCGAGGTGGCGTCCTCACAGACCAGCAGTGCTCGCTCTCGTTGCAAAAGGCCCGCAGCCTCCCACCATCCCGGCCAGCGAGCTGCTGGAAACTCCGCGGGAAGGGAGGTGTGTGGTCGGAACGAGGGGGGGGTGGCGTCCTGGGGTCTGGGCCGTCTGAGGGCAGCGGGCAGGCCACTGAGAGCACGGAGGACCTTAGCGTGGCTGTGCCGGGGTCAGCCACGGGTCCGGACCCCGTGTGCTTCTGGTCTGGCGGAGGGACTCCTTCTGGGGTCTCGTTTCTCCAGCCGACACAGGACGGGTATTAGTGACAGCCTTGCTGGTGCTTGACGGGTATTAGTGACGGGTATTAATGACACCGCTGGTGCGTGACGGGCACCGTCAGCGACCAGCTTCTCCCCCTAAAATAAGCGGGGCCATCGTTTGCCAGGAGGGCGGGCTTATGACGGTGATCTGAACAGCCGAGGAAGAAGCGGGGACGTGGGGGGACTTGTAACAGGCCCATTGCTGCCCCCTCATCCCCCGGCTCTGTCAGTGAGGGCCGGGCACTAGCCCACAGGCACAGGTGTCGCTCGTCGGTGAAGAGCCCTCGTTCGGAAAGGTCCGGCTTCATAGGGGGGGAGGACAGAGACCAAAGCCCACTCGTCTGCGCAGTCACAGCGAGGCGGGGCCTGCGCCTAGTCTGTCCGTCTCGGGACCTGTCTGCTTGTCCGTATGTTTCCGCGGAGGTCTTATCCCGGGCCCCGTCCCGGGGGTCTGCACACAGGGTTTCATTGGAGCGTCACGTGACCCCTGCGTGTGAAGGTACAGACGACGATCAGAGGCTTGCGTTGGCAGAGATTTAGCCCCAAGGCCTCTGGTCCTCCCTCTGGGCTGGGTGCTCAGAGTGGCAGCGGGCGTTCCAGTCCGCGGTGCGACGCGGTGAGGCCCGTGGCGGCTCCGCGGCTCAGAGGCAGGGAGCCGCACGGTGCTGACCGGGAAGGTCCATGTGCTCATAGCCTCACCTCGGACTTCATGGCACCTCCTCAGGCGGCTCGAGGTCGGAGGGCTGGCCTGCCTGCGCGTGCTGCCTGTGCCTCCGGTCCCACCTGAGAGCTGTCTGCCCTGTCTGCGTCGAGGGGCCGTGGGAGACCGTAGAGTCTGGTTGTTGTTTTGCGCTTATTCTGATCCTGTGACTGTCGGGAAGTGAGCGTGTAGCTGGTCATCAGCATTCCCGGTCACCGGAGGAGGCGGGAACAGAACAGCCCTTAGCATCCCTGATGCCCGTGCTTTATCTGTCTGTGAGAGTCCGTTACCCCAGCAACGAGCTGCGACATCGGCACTGGCAGTTTTGGGGGGAGAGCCCGTGCGGGGACTCGCTCTGCGAGAAGCAGAGATCGCGTTCTGTGTAAGTGGCTGTCATCGCAGGCTTGTGTACCCGGAGCCTGCTCGCTTGTTCTGCACTCAGTGCAGGGTGGGCAGGCAGGCAGCACCTGGCTGGCTACTGGGAAGAGCGCAGCTGCTGAGCCGGGCCGGGAGGTGGCCGTCCTGGCTGCAGGTGGCACAGCCCACAGCGTGGTCCCCGTCCGGGGTGGGCTCAGGCAGAGGTAGCAGGCGCCTCTGCACAGCCGAGGGACGCGGGGCTGGAGGAGTCGAGTGAGGGTCACAGAGTCGTGTCCGGGGGGGGGGGGGGGGCCATCTCTGCGTGTGGGGACCACGAGGTGTGAGGGTCATGAAAGCCCCTGCCCCGGGCTCCGCTTTGCCTGCTGCCAGAACTGGTTTTTGTTTTAAAATTTAATCTCAAGCAAAAAAAAAAAAATTTTTCATAAAACATCCCTCCTCGGCAGAGGCGGTCCGACCGAATTGCTCCCGCTGTCCCAAGACCGAGGGCTCAAGGTTGAAAACCCGCAGAGGCAGGGTCCGAGCTAGAAGCTGCTGTGGCTGTGGCGCCCCGCCTGACCGTCCTCTGCCGTCCCTCTGGTTTCAGGACTCCTCACAGGTCCCTGGCCGACTCCACAGCCGAGAAAGCAGACGGCGGCTCACCCAGCACCCCTCTGTGTGTGATCACCAACCGCCCCCCGCCCAGCACTGCCAACGGGGTCACCAGCGCCTCCCTGCTGTCCACGCCTGGGACGGACTCCTCCGCGGAAGCCAGGGAGAGACGGAGGTGCGTCCCGGGCGGGGGTGGTTGGGTTCTCCGGGAGCGGGTGGGGGGTGGGACGTCTCCCCCGGTCTCAGCACGTTTATGGAAGCGGGTCTTTACATTGCAGTTTGGTGGAGATCTGCATTTTTTCTGAAATTTCAGAGAGACGTCTGTTCTGTCAGGGAGGCAGCTCTCCCCTTCTGTCTGTCTGTCTGTCTGTCTGTCGGTCTGCCTGCCTGTGAGGTCGTGGCAGACAGGGTCCCACTCTGATGGAGAAGCTGATCTGAGAAGGACCGGCTGCTCTGCTCGGGGTGGTCCTCAGTGACCTCTGGCGGCTCAGGAAGGCAGTCAGGGCACACATGGCGCAGAGCAATGGAGCGAGGCCTTGACTCGGTGGGAGGGCTCCCAGAGCAGGGTTGGTGGCAGCAGGTGTGCCTGCGCTGCGGGCCAGGTTCTGCGACGTCCCTGCCTGGAGATAGGTCGCACAGACTCCGGGACATGGAAGGTAGGAGGGAGCGGGGTTGGGGCCGAGGGACCTGGGGCGATGTGGACAGCTAGTCTCCCCTCGAACCTAAACTGAGGCCACGGCTATCCCTGAATTCAGACTAGAAAACGAGGTGCGTATCAGAGGAGGGTTTTGTTTTGTGAGGGCGTATTTGTGCAAAACAAGCCAGAGACTCTTACCGACGAGATACAGCCAGTCCAGGTGCGTGGGTTTATCATAGAGGCCGCTCTGAAACCGCCACAAGAAGAAATGGGAGGGAGGCTCCCTGAGCTGGGGAATGCTGGGGGCCAGGAGCAGTGCCTGAGAGGCGGTGCTCAGGGCGAGACCAGGGGAGAGGCGGGAACTGAACTTCTCTCCCAGCCGGGTGTGTCAGCTCGGAGGAGTTCGCCCAATCAGACGGACCACTTCAGCTGTTACAGCACTAAAGCTGTTTAGCTTCTCCCTCGGAAATCACATGTTTTGAAAACAGCTAACTTCTTCCGAACGAGCTGGCGGTGCCATCCGGGAAGCTCCCGCGGGGGTTGTGGCGAGGCCTGGTGCGCACGTCCACGTGGGCGCATCCGTGAGCTGCAGAGTGGGTGGAGCCAGGCCCAGGGATGCCTGGGACCCCTGGCTCTTCCGAGGGAGGCGGGTAACAGGTCTCTTCTTCCTCCCTCCCGCATCCCCCAGCTGCAGCGTGATAGATAGCGTGTGACCATGTGATGGGGAGGGGCACTGTATTCCAGGGACAGGAGTCTCTTGTGACGTGATCTGTGAGCGACCTCAGCCCTGAGGAGTGACAGGCCGTCCAGAGGCAGGTGTGCAGGATTCTGGGTCATTTTTCATTTTGCCGCAGAAGCTCAGGGCAGGCTCGCACCACAGTCCTCTCTCCCGGGAAGGCACGGTCTTGGATTTACAAAGTGTGGGCTCCTGCGTCCTTGCCACGCTCGGCGGACGTGCCCAGCCCTGAGGGGCGATGGCCCTGTCACAGCTGGGGCCAGGCACCCACACCTCGTCCTCCTCACGGACTCACCAGCATTTCCTCCTCGATCTGAGGATGACGGTTTGGGTTGGGGGCCATGGTCTGAGGCCGCAGCCAGGCGTGCAGCAGCCCTCCCTCCCCAGGCACTGAGACTCCTGCCACACACCCTGTCCGGCTCCCTGGCTCCCGGGGCAGCGGCCCTCAGAGAGGGGGCCTCTGAGCGGGCGAGGGGGCCTCAGAGAGGGCGGGCGGCTGCTGGCAGAGCCTGCGGGGACGCAGCCAGGTGGCAGCTGTCACAGTGGCCTGGCCTCATTTTCCAAAGCTCCAAGTTTTCCTTAGCAACAAAGCGTCAACAGCCTGGGCTAATCTTAGACTCTGAGTGCCGGCCTCTGACCCTCTCCCGCCGCTGCTCTGCGGCGCCCTGTCCCGCCCCCACCCCTACCCTCCCTGAGTCTTCTCTCTCCCTCTTTATGGTGCCTTTCCCTTCTTCATAGAAACGGCTCCTGGTTTTTCTGCACAAGAAGGTGAATGGCTTTTCTTGTTCCGAACAGCCCCTCGCGACTCCGCTTTGCTGGATAGGACACGGCCCGGCCATGCTGGAGTCCCACACGCCACCCAGCGACCTCGGAGAGGGCCCTTCTAAGCTGCATGCCTACTCCCGCTGGTGTGACGCCGTCAGCAAAGCCACGGCCTCCTCCGGGGAAGGCTGGCAGTGTTCACCGTGAAACGCTGAGTCATGGTTTTTAAAAGCGTTTGGCTCATCTCTGTCTCCAGGCTACCGACAGGCAGTTGTCAGCTCACGAAGGGCTCCTCAGAGAGGCCTCCAGGCTGCCCGTTAACTGCTGCAGAGGAGCCTTTTCTCGCCCGAGAGACTCGCCAGTCCTCGCCGACAGGAGCCAGCCTTCCTGCGCGGAGGATGCACGGGGCGGGGCGGGGCGGGGAGGGGGAGTCGGCAGCTGTCGGTGTGTTTTCTGCCCTGTTTCCCTCGTCACCAGGGGCCGAGAGGTGCAGAGAGTCAGGCGGTTCCTGCGGGGAGTGGCTATGCACTCGCGCGCCCAGCATGGGCCGGTGCTGCGTCTCTGTCTCCGGGGGACTTGGGGTTGCCCGCCCAGAACAGCGTGTCCAGCTAAGTCACTGTCAGCGAGGTGACGAGGGCGCTGTGAGGCGTGTGCTGCGGGCCGGTCTCAGGCAGGCGGCGGAGTGACTGCCGGTGCCTCCGGGTGAAGAACATGTTTGCGATGATTGTGTGACGATGGCATCACCGTGCGCTTTCTAAACGAACCACTGAGCGCGCTCCCGGGCGTGTGAATGCATCTGGGTGAAGCCGTGGTGACTCTGGTGCCGGGCCCAGGAGAAAGGCCAGGGCAATGCCAGCCTGGTCACCACAGTGAGGGGCGCGGTCTGTTCTCTTCCCTGATTTCTGTTGCTCAGCACAGCCACTGAGCCAGGACTCCCTTCACTTCCCCAACACGGTACGTCCACCACTCAGGTCCCCCCACCTGCCAGCATTCGGGCACGGGGGCTTACAAGTGGCCCCCGCACAGGACTCCCAGGTCCAGAGGGGGGCCAGGCCCCATGCCTGGCTCTGTCCCCGCTCCCAGCACCTCAGGGAGCCAGCAGTCACCTGACCCCCGCTGCTCAGGGTCCTTATCAGGTCCTGTCCGCGGTTAGTCTCCTTCCGATAAGCGCTTCTGTTTTCAGAGTGTGAGTGTGGTGGCTCAGCCCCCTCTCCCAGCCGGGTGTCCGTGCAGCACAGGCAGTCGCCGTGACGGCCCCGTGAAGCCAGCTGTGCCTCCTGGGGAAGGACAGCCAGGGTGGCCCCTGTCCGCTGACGGCTCTGGGTGAGCTGCTGCCCCGGTGCAGCCCAGGCAGGAGCCTCCAGCCGCGGGGCTGGGCTCCTGTAAGGAAACCTGCGGGCAGGAGGTGGCCTCTGCTCGGGGGAGGAACTGGGAACTTGGAGCATCAACAACCAGGTACTGTTTCTGCTCCGTCCTTGGTTCCTCCTGTGGTCCTTCGGGAAGCGGTTTGGTTGCAGATGTGTGTGGGGGAGGGAGGGGGATGCGGCTGGGGAGGGGAAGGGGAGCAGGGCCCCAGGGCTTCTCTGCAGGAGGAAACGGGTCGGTCGTGTGGCTCGCACGTCGATGGCAGGACACGGGCGGCTGTGTTCCCTGTCCTTTATGTTACGGGATGATGTGTGAGCTAATCAGTGAAGGTGCTTGGGGCAGGAGGTCGCTGGGTAGTCGGGGCGAGACCGAGACGCTGGTGCAGGAGGAGGGAGGCGGCAGGGAGCTGTCGGTGAGGGGCTGGCGCTGGGTCTGGGTGCCAGCTGTCTGCTTACCTCAGGACTGCCGTACGGGTGGTGGAGGTGAGCGTTCCTGAGCGTGTGAGATGGATGCTCTCTGACTGGTGGTGGATGAGGAGGATGTTTCCAGGCAGAATTTACAGTCCTGCTGGGTCGTCCCAGCCCCCCGGCCATGCTGTCCCCCCTGTCTGCAGCTGTGCCCCAGGGAGAAAGCCCAGGCGTGGTTACGGGACCCCTCTGGCCACGCCGAGCTGTCTGTCACCCCTCTGTGAGCACGGTCCTGTGCACACGAGACTCCTGCACCTGCCCCACTGCACCATGGCGCCTGGGTGCTGCTGCTGCTCTGATCTTGGGTGGGTGCTCTTAAGGCAGGCTTGAATAAAAGTTGTGGACAGTGGTCTCTCGTGTGCAGTGCCCGCTGTGTCCAGCAGATGGCAGCAGAGGGGCTTCTGGGCCTGTGGGCTCCCGCACAGGTGCGGTGTTGGGGCAGAGCGGAGGTCCCCCCTGGGGGGGCCCTTCCTGGACCGGCCTTGGGCGCTTCTTCCTGTGACAGCTGCGAGGTGTAAGCACCTGGTGGCCAGGCTTTCTCCCGGACCTTGTGACCCCTTCTTCCCAGCCTCCTCTGTCCTTCCGTTTGTGTCCCTTCAGCTTTCTTCTTCCATGTCAGTCCCGAGCCTCCCCATCTTCACAGCCCTTCCCCCCACAGGTGTCCGTGTCCTCATCCCCGCCTTGCCGCTTGGAGCTTGGCTACTGGGAGCTGTGGCCGCAGCCACTTCTGGGCACTGTTTTCCTCCCCTCGTTTCCTCATCCACAAAGGGCAAGCTGGCTGTGTGTAAATTACACCCCAGGCAAACTTGGCTTAGAGCTCGCCCACTGCCGAGTCTTAATTACAGGAATGGAGTCACCTGGGGTGGGGGCGTGGACGGGAGGGAATAAGCTGTTTCATAGGTGGCCCTCCCTCCCAGCCGCCGGGACCCTGAGACAGCTGTCTGGGACCTAGCCTGCTCTGGGGAGAGGTCGGTTGTCACCTGATTGCGAAGGAGGTGAGTGTTCAGCGCCAGCTCCCCCGGGTCTGGGCGCTGCTTACCCCTCCGTGTGCCCTCTTCACAGCGGCCTTTTCCCCTGGTCCCTCCCTCAGGGCTGTGCCCAGCCTCAGCGGCTCGCTAGGATACAGTGTATGTCTCGTGTATCTCATGCTGTTTGGTCAGTGTTCTGTCATTAACATAATCTTACAGTTAAAAGTTTTAGCTGCACAAGGTCCAGCCTGAGTTAAAAGTTGTCCAAGGAAGCACACAAGTGCCTGCCCGCCCCTCCTGTGGGGCCTGATCCAGGACAGCGTCAGTGTTTGCGAGTCTAAGGAGGACGGAGTGGTCCCTGTCTTAGTTTGCGTTTCATGACTATTGGTGGAAATAAACGTTTTCTCTTACTTTATAGGCTTTTGGGGTTTCCTGTTTTGTGAGTTTCCTGATGGTGCTTTGCTGATTTTTTTTTTCAGTTCGGTTTTTTACTCTTTTTAAAATTGCTGTAAGTTCTTTACATATTGAAGATACCAGTATTTCCCAACTTGTGTATCTATTGCTTTCATTTTGTCTTGTAATGTCTACGTAGTATTCTATAATGGATCTCCCATCTCTATTCAACTATTCTCCTTACTGTTTGAGATTTGGGTTATTTCCAGGACTTTCTTGTTTAAAAAAAAAAAACAACCACAAACAAAAAAAACCACCCACAACCCAGCGCTGGAGCTGAGTCTGGCCTGGCCTGGCTATGGTCAGTGATCAGTGCCGGGCAGTTGGCTATCCAGCTGGTCCAGCCAGTGGGGGTGAAATTAATCAGCTCTCGCTGGCCATTTGGGGCCGGAGTCTGCCATCGCTGCCCCTGAACTAACTGTACGGTGACCTACATAACGAAAGCCGTGCCACTGGTGGCAGTGGCTGTGGCCCTTGAGGCTGGAGTGTTTTGATGCAGCAGACGTTCAGACGTGCTGTACAGGAATTCGGGGGGCCGCACTTTCTAGGCAGGTCGCAGACACGCCAGACGCCCGCGGTCTGTAAGAACCGTGTCCTCTGGGCTGTGGCGGGTGCTGCTGAGCCGGGAGCTGGGTCCGGAGACTTCTCCGAAGGGCCGTGTGATCCAGCTGCGGCAGCTCCGTGGCCACGGGGCCCGCCTGAAATACTGACTCTGCGGCATTCCTTTCTGATCCACCCGCTGCCCCGGGAGGCAGGTTTTGCCCCCATGGCCCACGGGGACAGGCAGCCCTGAGGGTCACCCAAGGGCAGGTGACACCGCGTCCAGGACTCCTCCCCGAGCCGCATCCCTCGCCTCCCTCCCTGCGCACTCCGCCCTCCCTGCCAGGCAGGAGTATTGATCGGGCGGTGATGAACCGGCATCTCATGCAGCGCTTGGGAACTGTCACGGCACTGGCTCTGCTGAGCCCAGGACCTGCCCTCCTGCCCCTTCCCTCCTCCTGCTCCTCCTGCGCCTTCTGCGCCTCCTTCTCTGTGGCAGCTTTCCGCTGAGCGGCCTGGCCTCTGGCTGGGTGGCAGCCGCCAGCATTGGGTGTCCAGGGAGCGGGCGCTGAGGCTGCTTCTTCCCCGCAGCCACACGCCTCTCTGTCTATCTCCCCCACCCCACACACACACACATCTTTGAGCTTCCGCCGCAATGCAGGCCTGCGCGAGGAGGTACAGTGTGGTCTCGGGGCTGTCGTGGTCGAGGGCAGAGGGAGGTGGGGTCCGGGGGAGGCAGCTGGTGCTGCCCGTGTGTGTGTCTCGGGGAGCCAGCACCGCCTCCTGCCGCCGTGAAAGTGCCGCCGCCGCCGCCAGTGCCTCCGAGGGGCGTGGCGGGCGGGAGGGCGGCTCCATCCTGGAGGAGCCCCGTCAGCCGCCATGTGGTTCGGGGAGACGAGCTGGGTCCGGGGTTCGGCCGTTCCAGTGGGTTCTCGGGCTGTGCCGTCCCGTGTGGGAGCCGTAGCCGTGTGGAGCTGTCGAGGCTTAAGTTCACGTAAGATCAGGAAACAGCCGAGACCGGTTTGGCTCAATGGATAGAGCGTCGGCTTGGGGACTGAAGGGTCCCGGGTTCGATTCCGGTCAAGGGCATGTACCTTGGTTGCGGGCACATCCCCAGTAGGGGGTGTGCAAGAGGCAGCTGATCGATGACTCTCTTTCATTGATGTTTCTAACTCTCTATCTCTCTCCCTTCTTCTCTGTACAAAATCAATAAAATAGATAAAAAAAAAAAAAAAAAAAAAGATCAGGAGACAGAGCCCCCGTTTCAGACGCTTCGCTGGTGAGCGCTGGGTGGTTCAGGAGGACAGACGAGTCTGACGCACTCACAGCCGTAGGCGAGGAGACTCCTCTCGCCCGCCACCGCCGCTCCAGGTGGCCGTCCCGGTGGAGCTGCTCTGTCTCACGGGACACAGGGCGAGCCCCGAACCCGCCAGCGGGCCTGTGTGAGCCGTGGGCTCGTCCCAAGGACTCCGCTGCTTGGTTGTCCGTTTTCCCACGCCTCTGCCAGCTCCCGCCGTCGCTCCTCCTGACCCCGTCTCCTCACTGCCACCCCCCGCAGGTCCTACCTGACTCCCGTGCGCGATGAGGAGGCCGAGTCGCTGCGGAAAGCGCGCTCCAGGCAGGCCCGGCAGACCCGCCGGTCCACGCAGGTGGGTGCGGCCTCCGTCCTGTCCATCGACGGCCCGAGCGTCCCCCACGAGGGACGGGAGCGCAGGCTGTCCCTGACCCACGCAGCGCCGCTCCCTGGCTGTCCTCGGGGAGAGGGCGGGGAGCCAGAGGGCCTGCCCAGCTCTGCACACTCAGGGGTGACTCTAAGCCTGTGCTGCTGGAGACGGCCCTGTGCTGAGGCCCCGTTTGGAGCTGGCCCCTCTCTGACCGGTCCTCTCTCCCCAGGGAGTGACTCTGACAGACCTGCAGGAGGCAGAAAGGACCTTCAGCCGGTCTCGGGCGGAGCGGCAGGCTCAGGACCAGCCCGGCCAGAAGCCGGGCACCGAAGGGCTGGAGGGCCCCACCAAGGACACCGGGGAAGGTCGCCAGCCCTGGGGCCGGGGTCAGGAGGAAGAGGTGAGCTCGTGAGGCCAGTGCGTGGGGTCTCCTCCTAAGCTCGGCTGCTGCTCCGGGAGCAGATGCAGCTTTGCTGTGTGGCCCTCTCAGAGCGTCATCCTGAGGCCCTTGTCCTTCTGTTTCATCCCAAAGCTGGGGGTTTTCTCCAGCATCACGGCTGCCTGTGCTCTCGGCCAGGC
Organism: Pipistrellus kuhlii; assembly: GCF_014108245.1. NCBI lineage: Eukaryota > Metazoa > Chordata > Mammalia > Chiroptera > Vespertilionidae > Pipistrellus > Pipistrellus kuhlii. Next base: position 158,769 of record NW_023425579.1, read on the forward strand.
CATCACCTTCTCCTTTCCTGCTAATCAGCTAGCTTTAGCCGCCTCCTGAGCATCTGCTACGGTGACCCTCTTGGTATAGAAAGCCCCTCTCAGCAGCAAGCCCGCGGTGCACGCCCTGTGGGGGGCTGGACCTAACGTCTCCCTGTGGCCGGCCCCCAGCCCGCGTCCCGTCGCCTGAGGGGTGCAGCTCAGCCAGAGAAGCCCACCACCGCCGTGTCCCCCAGCACCTCGAGACCCACCCTCTACACCAGCTCCCACCTGCTGCGGACGAGCGGACCGGCCGGCCCCGACGCCGAGAGCTCCGAGGCCAAGGACATGGACAGAGACGGTGCGTGGAGCTCCGTGAGGCAGCCTCGGGGCTTCCAGAGCGCGTCCTCGGCCGCACTGAGTCCCGTCTCACTCCTCTCCCCCCAGAGAGCGAAGAGGCAGGGGCGGACGACCCGGGCGCTGGCGGGCTGACCGTCCGGGAGCGGCGGCGGCCCCGGGAGCGGCGGAGGGGCACCGGCATCAGCTTCTGGACGAAGGACGTAAGTGGACGGTCTGCGGCCCCTGTCCCGCACCTGGGCCCTCCGTGCTGAGGCCAGAGGCCCCCCGGGCCCCGAGGCGCAGGTGGCAGGGAGTGACCAGGGAACTCACGTGGGACTCGTCAGGGTGTTCCTGAGGGCCCAGGGCCTGGAGCGGCGCCAGGCGCATAGTAGGTCCTCGGTCACGATGGGTGATGTGTGAAAACCGCTGTGTGCACCCTGGGAGCTAGCCCAGCCCTCAGCGTCCTCCCTGTCCCAGGGCCGTGCCTCCCGGACCTCCTGGCAGGGATGGCGGCAGGAGCTCGGGCACATGGGAAGTAAGCCGTCCCCCGCCCAGCCTGCTCTTTGGAGGAGAAAGGAAGGACCATAAACACATGTTGAAGGAAAACAGTACAGAGCAGGTGGAGCCTGCCATTGCACAAAGGCAGGCGTCCTGTGCCGCTGGCTGCAGACCCCTTTAGCTCTCTACCTCTCGCCCCTTCTTCCCACCCCCTCCCCGCTCCGTCACTCAGACCCTGGTTCCCAGTGGCTCCTGTGAAGTGAGCTGAGCCGTTGGGTGGGGGAGGACATTGTCGTGTGGATCCGTGCTCTAGGGAGACGCTCACGGCCAGGCGACAGCTGCCTGTCGGCAGGGGACCGAGCTCTGCATCTCCGAGTTCCTCCCAGCAGCAGGAGGTCCCGGCGGTCTGCACCCCCAGGCGGGTGTTGGATCATTGACGGCTGACCCTCCTCTTGGCGTCTGTGACCCGCTTGTTTTCCCTTCTCTTTCCTTTTCAGGAGGAGGAAGCTGATGGCTCTGAAGAGGGGAAGGAAGCGAGGGTAAGTGACAGCCAGCGAGCGTCCCCAGCCTGCACACACACACACCTCACGCAGGAGGGCAGTACGTGCAGAGCCGGACGGGCCGGGAGACGGCGTCCTCGGCCCCGGGCAGGGGCAGGCTGTGACGCCTGTGAACAGTGTCCTCCTCTGTCCTCCCGTGTGGCGCCCGGGGCCGCTCCGAGGCTGTAGATGGCAGCGGAGAGGGCACCGCGTCGCTGTCATCGGCTCGGGCTGTGGAGAGGCTCTGGCTGAGGCCTGCCTCTGCTCTAGGGCACCAGGCGGGACGGTTAGCCGGTGGAGACTCGGCTTAGTCAGCCTCGTGCCTGGTGTTGCCAAAGCCTGTCCCGATTGGTCACTTCACGAGCCACTGAGCTGGGAACACACCAGGGTCTGGGCGGCCGGCTGGTGGCTGGGCAGCGCCTGCAGGCGCCAGACGGCCTTCGCTCACTCCGTGAGAGAGAAGGGAGCCCCATCCCAGCGTGAGGAAGGCTGCCCGGGCTCCCCTGAGAACACGCCTGTCCCCGTGCTGCGCACCCCGCCCTGTGTGCTCCGCCTGCCCCTCCGTGGGCCGCGCAGGGCTGTCCCCCTCTGCTCCTCGCAGCGTCTGTCCTGGGACTGGCCCCATCGCTCGGAGGCACTGGGGCCGACAAGGATGATGGCGCCCCACGGACGGCCCCATGGTAAAGGGACGGCGAAACCAGTTCAGACTGGTGGCGTCACTCGCCTCGGCTTTGGGGGTTCAGAGGGGATTGGGCTGGGAGCTCTTAAGACGGCGAAGGTGCTGCGGCCGACAGGTGAGGGCTCAGGGACTGGCTGCTCCTGCTGCAGGGCTGGTGAGGCGGACCGGCCGGCTCACGCCTCTCCCGGCGCTCCGTCAGCAGGTTACACAGGTGCCTTCGACGGCACCTCCGCTCCGAGTGGGCTGCTCTGGCGTTGGTGTGTGCGTGCGTGTGTGCGTGTGTGTGCCCGTGTGGGGGCGGTGAGACAGCATGTTTCCCGGGTCAGGGCGGCACCAGCAGGGGTCGGACAGGCCTGGCGAGCGCAGACCTGCAGGGAGCGTGGTTGGCCCTTCAGGTTTAGGGGTCGAGGGGTGCAGTGTTGTCGTTGGGACGGCGCTGACAGAGACGGGCAGGAGTGCTCGACACCCTGAGGAGAGGTGGGCCCACGTGGCTGAGCAGAGTGAGCAGACGGCGCAGTCGGGGAGTCTGTGAGGCCGTGAGCTGGAGACTTGGGGACAGATTTGGGCTGAGCTTGGGGAAGGTGGGGCGGCCTCAGGGACCCTAAATTCCTGCTGCTCGTGTCAGAAACGGGACTAAGCCCCAAGCTCATATCCAGCCATGCTCCTGTGGGCTGTCATGGCCCTTCAGTCTGTTAAGTGTCCAGGCACCCTGTTAGGGCGAGAGCGCATGTGCCAAGCTGCAGCCAGCGCACCACTCAGCTCCCAGCCTCCGTTCCTTCGCGTGCCCAGGTGCTGCCAGGCCAGCCCTGGAGCGTGCATGGAAGTGACGGCACATTTAAACATTGGCGTGCTGGGGGCCCATTGAGCCATCCTGAGTCTAGGTCCCTAAGTCTGGATGAGAGGGAGGCTCTCGCTGACCGTAGAATCGGGGGCCTGACGTCATTCCTAGTTCTTCTGCAGAGAACAGGGACTTGGGAGTCAGAGAGGCCCCCAGCTCTGCGAGGTGTCATGTCTGAGGTCCCAGGTGAGGTCCGAGAGCTGGATGGACAGGGACTGCAGGAGCGGGAGGGGCGGGACGATGGGAGGGGCAGGAGTGGGGCCGGCTCTCCCACTGGCTCGGAGCCCGGGGAGCCGGCTCGTGGGCTCCCTAAGTTCCCGCCCCGTGTCCCCCGTGCCCCCCAGCTCCGGTCCCCCTGAGGAAGCGGCAGCCCCTTCCCTGCAGCCCTGGCTTTCCCAATCTGCTTCTAGCCTTCGCTGGCCCCCACCCCCCAGCCCAAGCTGTGCTTCCCGTCTTGTTCCTTCACCTCGGAGCCCCCTCCCTGTGGTGCCCGTGACCTCTGTCCCCTCCCAGCCCTTGTCCTTTTAGGTAGAATCCCGGCTGAGCCTCCGCTCGGCCCAACTGCCTAATATGGTAAGGTATGCCCCGCGAGGGAGGCCGGGCGGCTGCGGGGAGACAGCGGCTGAGCCTGAAGACACGGAGTAGGACCGTGCGGTCTGAGACCCGGTGCGGGCAGCGCGGCCGGTCTCAGAGCCTCTCCTCCACAGGGAGCGAGGCGGCCTCGCTGCTCCTCCCGGCCTCTTGGCCTCGGGAGGGCGGTGGCCAGCTTGCCCAGGCGGGGCTCAGAGAAGTCTGAGGGGGCTGGGGTCCTGTGCTCGTGGGGACGCCCTCAGCGATGGCGGCACATCGGCCCGGGCCGGCCGTGGGGAGGAGGCGGCCGTGGAGGGTGGGCAGCCACACAGCCGTGTGGGGGCAGCTTTCCACCGGGGCTGCTGACGTCCCTGCAGAGTGACCCCTGTGCACCCGCCCCCACTCCCCCCCCCCCTCACCAGGGTCACATGTGCCTCCCCCCCCCCCCCCCCAGGCCGCCCTGGGCGTCTCAGAACCGGTCCTCTTGGCATCTTCCTTTTAAGGATCTGATTAATTTTAGGTCGTGCTGTTGCCAAGGAGACCCGGTCGTCAGGGGTAGCCTGTTCCCTGGAGAGGCTGTAGCTTTGGACCCACTGTCCTCGGCCCCGCGCGTTCCCCAGCCAGGACTCTCAGGAGCAAGCTCCGTCCTGTTCTCTGTTTGGCCTTGGACCCCTCGCGCAGGGGTGAGGAGGGGTATCAGCCACCAGGACGGCCCGCCACCCCCACCCTGTCTCCCGCCTCCTCTGCCGCCGCCTCGGGTGCTGTCTCCGTGGAGGGACCTGAGGGGCTCGCCGTTGTCGTGGAGACGGGGTTCCGAGCTCAGGGCAGTGGCTCTCGCCGAGGTTGTAGGGCTGTGTGTCCCGTGTGACAGTCGCCGTGCAGTTAACTGAGTCCAAAACCAGAGGGTTTTACGTGTTAATTCTCATCTTCTGGCAGAGGGAGGTTCTGCACACTGAACCACCGTGAACGAGAGAAAGCTCTGCCCAGTTCCGCTTCTCTCCCTCACGGCGGTGTGTCCACCCTCTGCTCCAGGACCGCCTGGGAGCCGCACCAGGTGAAACACTGCATCTTGTCTGAGTTCCTTCCCGCCGTCTGAGCTTGGCCCGAGTCACAGCCGTTCCTTCTGCGACGGCGGGGTCTCAGGGCTGGAGGCAGGTACACGGAAGTGTCAGCCCAGAGCCTCAAGCTTTGAAGAGATGTGGAGCGGCTGTGTTCCAATAAAACTTTATTCTGAGAGCAAGCTTATGGTGCCCACACGGAGCCCAGTCCTGGGCCTGTTGCAGGGAGCCGGGGAGGGAGGGGTTCCACCGGACACAGAGCGCAGGCACGCCCTGGACATGAGGCCTCTCTCCTGAGCACACCTCTTCTGCTGCGGGAAAGGGGGAGGGGCCCGGGAGGTGGACTGTGCGGGGTGGCCACAGGGGAGAAAGCGGGGCCAGCAGCGGGCCTGGGGGGCCGACAGGGTGTGGAGAGCTTCCTGGTCAGAGTCCACCCTCGAGACCGCGCAGATACATTCCTTTCTTTTTAACTGGCTTTTCGCTGCGGGGACTGCCCTGCGGTCCTGCCGCCCCTGCTGTGTGTGTGGCCCCGGCCTGGCCCTCGCCGTGCCCGCTGACCCGCCTCGGCCCGGAGTTCCGGAGACTCGGGCTGTCTCAGGCAGCTGCCTGGGCCGGGCCGGTATCAGTTTGCTGGGCTTCTTGGACAGCCAGGGACACATTGTAGGACAGACATGGAGGCCTCGGGGCTGCGCGGGCCTCTGGCCCCTCGTCCTGGGGACAGAGCTGCTGTGGGCGGGCCCCGCGTGCCCCCGAGCCCGTTCCTAGAAGCTGCGCCGGCTCCCCCACAAGTGGCGGCGGCCGTGTGGGCTGGAAGCGGAGCCTTGCCCTTGGCCCGGCTCCAGCATTCCTGGCTGAGCGAATCGGCTCTGGAACGTCAGCGAGAAGAGGAGGGATGTGGCGGGGTGTTTATATGTTGGAGGACAGAGCCCAGCTCCTCCGACTGCTGCTTCTCAAACTCCCGGCTTGCTGGCCTGCGCGGTCACAGCCTTTGGCTCCCGCGTGGAGCCGGCTGGGAGGCGCGTGCTCGCAGAGGGCTGTCCTTCCCGCCGGCGGTGAGCGGGCTGCCGGCAGCTGCCGCCTCGGGACTGCGTCTCCTGTCGGCGGGGCAGGGGCCTCGAGGAGTGAGCTTTTGGAGAACCCGGGACTCGGTCCAGGCAACGCAGCGAGGCTCCCGGCACCCCCGGAGGGACGGCCGTCCAGAGGGCCCGGCTGGACGCCGGGGAGGGACACGCCTCACGCTGCTCGGCGGCCGGCCTGGAGCTGTAGCGGACTCCAGGGTGGCCGCGTCCTCGCCCAGCTCTGCCGCTCCCGCAGCCATGTCCTCGCTGTACACCCGGAGCAAGGAGTTCCCGCGGAGCAGGAAGTCCACGTCGGACTCGCCCCCCGCCACTCCCTCCCCGACAGCCAAGACCCTGCGCGTAAGCGGCTTTCCCTCCGGTCCGTGCTGGGTGCAGGGAGAGTGCGTGTGCGGCGGGAGGTGGCCGAGCACAGGCGTGTCAGGGCATGAGGGCGGGCAGGAAGAGAGCACGCGGGCCCCGTGGCTGCTGGGCCAGTGCCGCCCACGTGCCCTGGCCCTGGGACAGCGGTCCTCACTGCGGCTCCTGCACCTGAGCCCGCACCTCAGTGTCAGCCGCAGGGCAGAGGGCGTTCCGTCCCGCCTGCTCTCCGGGCCTTTCTCATGCTCCGGGCTATATTTAGTTGTTCCCTTTCCTGTGTTTTGTGGGTCAACACTGTGTTTAAAAGAAAATGCTCCCAAATGGCCATGCAACTGTGGACAATAACCTTTAATTGCATGCAGCTTTGACCATGTGTGAGTGTGTGTGTGAGTGTGGAGTGTGTGTGCGCAGCTATGAGAGCCTGTGACTGTGTGTGTGTGAATGTGTGTGACTGTGAGAGACTGTGAGAACCTCTGTGTGTGTGTGTATTTGAGACTGTGAGAGCCTGTGTGTGTGTGTGTGTGTGTGTGAGAGAGAGAGAGAGAGAGAGAGAGAGAGAGAGAGAGAGAACCTGTGGCTGTTTGTGTGACTGTGTGTGTGTGTGTGTGTGCACGTGTGACTGAGACTCTGTGGCTGTGTGTGTGTGTGTGTGTGTGACTGAGACCCTGTATGTGTGTGTGTGTGTGTGCACGTGTGACTGAGACCCCGTGGCTGTGTGTGTGTGTGTGTGTGTATGCGCAGCTGTGAGAGCCTGTGAGAGCCTGTGGCTGTGTGTGTGTGTGACTGAGACCCTTTATGTGTGTGTGTGTGGCTGTGTGTGTGTGTGTGACTGAGACCCTTTATGTGTGTGTGTGTGGCTGTGTGTGTGTGTGACTGAGACCCTGTGTGTGTGTGTGTGTGTGTGTGTGTGTGTATACTCGCAGCTGTGAGGGCCTGTGAGAGCCTGTGGCTGTGTGTGGACTTAGACACAGGGACAGCATGAGCCAGGCATTGTGGCACCAGCCACCTTCCTCTCCTCGGAGGAACGCGCCGGGAAAGCCCGGGAGGCCGTGCCTGCTGCGGGCGGTGTGCGGCCGTCCGGGCGTGCCGCGTTCTGCGCAGGTGTCCTGTGGGCTGTCGGGGAGCAGCCTGGGGCGTGCTGGGCAGTGCGGCGGCCGCTCCTTGTTAGGGAACAAGTCTGCTGTGCAGGGGCAGCTCCTTATTTGGGGCCGAGTGGGGAAACTGCAGGAGCGCCGCGGCCCTGCGTCTGCATGGCGGTCCGGGGCTCTGGCCCTTGTCTGTGTCGATGACGGTGTCGGTGCAGCCGCAGCCGTGGGGAGTGTGTTTCTAGGGCATCAGCGGGGGCTGTTGACTCGGACACAGACAGTCCGTCATGAAGCTGTTTATCGTACGCTCCTCCGTGGGGAGCCAGGGGGCCTGTGCGCCCCCCGTGGCAGCTCCTCCTGGGGCCCGGCTGTCATTCGGAGGAGCCCTCGAAGGCTCCCCAGCGGCTGCCACTCGAGGTCTCAGAACGGAGCCCCTTCCTCACTCTCCTTCCTTGTCCCCCCGTCTTCGCAAACCCCGTGCTTTTGTGTCAGATCCCACTGCAGCCCGTCCTGCCCCACCCCCGGGTGCTGCCTATGGTTCCGATCAGTCTGCAGCAGAAACGTAGCTGCGACACCCGCCTGTACCCGGCCTCACTCTGCTTCCCTGGAAGGCAGGGCTCGGCCTCGGTGTCCTCTCTTCAGGTCTGTGCAGCCCGACAGGCACACTGCATTCTGTGTCTGAGGCTGAGGGACAGGCAGAGTCAGAGACAGGGAGAGCTTGGGGAGCTGTGGGAGCCCCACCTTTGTACGGACAGCGACCCCGAGCTGAAGGTCCAGGAAGAGCGAGAGGTCTGCAGAAGCACTGGCTTCGGGGAAGGTGCCGGAGGGTCTGAGCTCAGAGTTAGGATCCAGAAGCTCTCACTGCAGCCGCCGTGAGGGGTGGCTGTGATCCAGAGACTTGGGGGCTAAAGGGGCGTGGCCTAGGGGCCTGCATTCCTGGAGCAGCTCTGCCTGGGAGCCAGGGATGGAAGTCCTGGTGCTTTCCTGCTGTGACGGGGAGGCTCCCTGCTTCCGCCTCCCTGATTGACCTCCGACCTCCGCTCTGGATCCGGCTCCCGGCTCCCGGCTCCTGGCTCCCGGCTGAGCAGGAATGGCTGCACACCTCGCCTTAGACACCAGGAAGCAGCTGGGCTGAGCTGCCACCCAGGGCATCGCTGTAACTCAGAACCAGCGGTAACTCACCTCCTCCCTCAACACTCCCACGGTCGCTGGGCTCCTGCATGCCGCCCTGCCGGAAACGCTGCCACCACCCGGGCCCTCCCCGGGGCACACACCTCTGTGCCCAAGCAGTGTCCTCACCAGCCAGGTGTCTGTTTACCTTCTCCAAAAGTCAGGGTGGCCACGACTGCTGTGAGACCCTCCAGGACATCACAGACTGAGCGTGGGCACCCCATCCTGACAGGACAGTGACGGTGACGGTCCTGTGGCTCCCGTGGGAAACACTGGACGCGGGAGCTCACCTCTCGGCGAGGCAGCCTGCATTGCCCGCCCGCCCGCCCGCCCGCCCGCCGGCACCGGGCCCCAGCGGCAGCCGCGGGGACACGGCTGGTCCCTGAGGAAGCCACGGACGAACAAAGCCGCTCTTCCCTGGAGGCAGCTGTGACGTGGGAATCTCTGAAATGGCCTCACTGACCTCACCCCGAGCCGTGAACGTCATTCTTGCTGCCGTCGCCCTGGAATCCGAAGTCCCCTTCTCCGCGGTCACGGAACTGAGAGCCAGCGGAGGCGGGTTCTCCGAGGCCCCGGGAAAGCTCAGCCCGTCCCAGCCTCGGCTGGGGTGCCCGTCCTGCCTGCCTGCAGGGAGGCGGCAGCAGGTGCTCCCACCACTGGGCAGCCCCGCTCCAGGCCGTGGCAGGGCCTCGTGACCGGCCTCCTCGCCGTTCCTCCGGCCAGCTCTCCAGAGCCACAGTTTTATTTTATGTGTTTGTGTGTGGGGTTAATCATGGGCCTTCCCGAACTCCTGGTAACGTTCAAGCTGGAAGCTTTTGTGGGGCTTCCAGGCCAGCCCAGCCTGGCGCTGTCCCAGGACGGCCGGGGCTGACGGGGGCCGTCGGGAGTATCCAGGGGAGGAGGAGCCGCGCTGGGTCTGGGCCCTCCCCCCGAGCCCAGCCGGTCCAGCGCGGAGCAGACCTCAGCCTCCCCGGGGCGGCGGCCGCATGGTGGGTCCCGAGAAACCTCCAGCCGTGGCTTTAGAACGCGCGTGCGCGTGTCTCTCTGAAGCCGGCGCTCTCCGAAAGCTCGGAGGCCCTTGGCACTTGCCGTGTGAGCTTGCTTCCCCGCCCCTGGACCTCCGGCGTGTCACGGCGTAACTCTTCCTGGCGCTGACTTAGTCCCCCAACGTGGGAAGGGGGATCTCACCACAGAGCGAGACTGGCAGCCCTTTGTGATGAAGCGGTTCTCAGAGGAGATTGCTCCACAGAAGGCTTAGGGTCAGAGAAAAAGCGCCCTCCTTGGCACTGATAACGCAGTAACTGACTCTCCGCCGGCAGTGAGTGAGTCAGCAGGTTCCCCGGCTCCAGCCGCAGGTCCCAGGATGCTCGGCGCCAGGCGTGCGGCGCCAAGGCCCTTTGCGCAGGTGCTCCCTGCCGAGCCCTCGCCTGCCCCCACTCCCACCACACACACACACGCGCGCACACGCACACACACACGCGCACACGGATGCGTCCTCATGGTCAGTCCCTGCTGCCTCTCGGGCTGCCTAGCAGGGTGGGCCTTTTAAAGACTGTCTGGGAAATAGAAGGACTCCGTCCGGATCGAAGGCACCTCTGTCCATTCTGCAGAAGCGCCTGCGGGTCCTGATGGCAGTGAGAGAGGTTTCCATGGAGGGCGGCCGCTCCATCCTTCTTCTGGACAGCCGGGGGGAGTGGACAGTGAGGGTCTCCGGGGTTTAGCGGTCCTTCAGCGGGGTTGTTGGCCCTTGTCCCTCTCCCTTCCTGTCTGTCCGGGGATTTTGTTAACACTCCGATAGGAAGTGAGTGGATCATACAAATCAGCACGTTTTCATTTTCCTGAGTTCTTAAAGAAGTGGCGATAGAGGGTAAAGGTCATCGATGACTAAAATTAGACGTGAAGCGAAGACACTGTCATCTCTGGGCTGCCTGACCCCCGTGTCCACGCCTCGTTTGCACCTGAGTCCTTTCTCCTGAGGCCCCGGAGCGTTGTCTGCCATCCGACCGGGACGGGGACTGTCCCTCCTGGCCCTCACTGCAGGCGGGAGACGGACAGGGGGACAGGGGACAGGGGCCGGGGACCTGCAGGCAGTGGGTAGCGGCTCTGCCTGAGGTTCCCATTTGGCCGCTCCCCGTTCTGGAAGGTGCGTCCCCGTCTCCAGGGCGGAGTCCTGGCGCACAGGGGTGGCTGCTGCCAGGACCCCTGCTCCCGGGGCACCCCTCCACCACCGCGCAGTGCGACCTCCAGGAGGCCTGGTCTGAGCGGGGGAGATGCGTCCTCGCCGGGGGCACCGGTTCTAATCTCTGCTTGTTTTTTCTCTCCCTTCCTCCAGCACGAGAGGCTTTCTAGGTAAGGACCATCTTGCCGCATGCTTAGCTCTCATGTGAGTGCATGTCTGACACTCTGCTTCCTCGTTAGCGTGTCCCTCACATCCCTCCCTTTCCACGGCCCACAGCACTCACACCCTGAGCAGGCAGCTGTCCGGTGTGGAGTACAGAGCCTGGAGGGGGGTGCGGGGGGTGGGGAGAGCTGTCCGGACCCCACAGACCTACTGCACGCCTGTCCACTCCTCCTCCCCTCCCGAGGCCTGCAGGGCCCGAACGCACTGCCCCCACCACCACCTCCTCCTCCCCAGGCCTGCAGCTCAAGCTCCATGTGTTTCTGATTCCCTGGCAGGTCGCTGGAATCATTTTCCCAGGGCTGTTGAGGTCCAAGAAACATTTGCTTTTAAAAGCACACTCTTAAGAGAACCCTAAATTAATTTGAAAATCTCTAAGATTTGAGTTAGCATTTGGGTCTAAACCACCAATTTTTAAGTAAGCTCCGTTCTTGGCCAGTGACAGCCCCCTCCCCCCCTTACCCTCCTCCTCCCCCTCCTCTCCTTCTTCCACCTCCTCCCCCTCCCCCTCCTCCCCTTTCCATTCCCCCTCCCCCTCCTCCCCCTTCTCTCCCTCCCCTACCTCCTCCTCCTCCTCTGAGCTGGCTTGGCCTGAGGTCCCAGCCGCTGGGGGTGGGGTCAGGGAAGGGGCGTCTGCATGTGTCGGCTGGCGCCCAAGCGCTTCTCAGAAGAGGCTCCAGCCCCACGGCACCTCCCGTCCTCAGAGCCCCTGACGTCAGTGCGTCCCACAGGTTGGAGTCCGGAGGCAGCAACCCCACGGCCAGCGACTCCTATGGGGACCGGACCTCGGCGAGAGCACGCCGGGAGGCGCGGGAGGCCCGCCTGGCCAGCCTGGCCAGCCTCGCGGACGAGGACGGCAGCAGGGACTACAAGAAGGTAGCGCCCTGCTCGGGGTCCGGTTTGGGGGTTCCGGTGGGAAATGCACCCCGTCTGCTGGAGCCCAGGGCAGGCAGTGACATCACACCCAGGCCTCCCGCGGCCCCCAGCTCGGGCACCCCGGACCTCCTGCCCCCAGGCTTGTCCAGAGCCGGCCCCGGTTCACAGGTTTACCCACATCCCTCTTCCTCCGTCTCCCAGAGGGGTGACAGAACATTTTTGTTAGGAAAACGTTTGTTGAGCAGAACTTGACCAAAATCAGTGCACGGGGCTGGCTTTGAGAACGCAGTTCACATCTTTAACCACTCACGGGCCTGGGGGCTGTGACAGCCGTTTCCAGGGTGAGCTGTGGCTTCTGGGGGAGTGGGGGGGGGGGGCGGGAACTGTGTTGAGGTTGAGCCCATCGGTGTGTTCAGCGCCAGGGGCTTTGCCGACAGGGGGCCGAGGGGTGCCGACCAGTAAACGGGACAAGTTCCCTAGACAGCTCCTCCCGTGGGCGGTGGTTCTTGCTGGGTGACCCACCCCCGCCACCGCCCCGAAGGTAACTGAGGTTCTCCCTCCCCAGCTCTATGAGGGTGCCCTGACTGAGAACCAGAAGCTGAAGACCAAGCTGCAGGAGGCCCAGCTGGAGCTGGCAGATGTCAAGTCCAGGCTGGAGAAGGTGGCCCAGGTGAGGGGCGGGTGAGGCTGAGCGAGGCCAGGGGAGCAGGGCTGCAGTGGGGAGGGGGGGCCCTCGGGCAGGGTCACAGCCTCCGAGACTCACTGATCGCAGGCCAGTCAGCATCTGGCTGAGGAGGAGTGGTCGCTAGTTCTGGGAGCAACTCCTGGCATCCAACTGGGCATCGTCATCCCAGCCTGTTCTGCCTCGTCCCCCAGGTCCTCCCAGGAGGGACCGGGAGCCTGTCCCATGCCAGCACAGGGCACAGAGGCCTGAGGCCAGCTGCTCAGGACGAGGTGGTGGTGGAGGGGAGCCCAGCCCCTGCAGAGCTTCTGCCTGCGGCCTGGTTCCCCCGCTGGGGTTCCTGGGGCGTTAAGTGACTTCAGGGGGGTGCGGGGGAGACAAGAACAGTGGGTCTCGGCCTAGAGGAAAAGGTGGCGTCTGAGCCCCGTCCCTGCCCGTCCAGGCGCCCAGCAGAGCCGGTATCCGAGGCTGCTTCGCATCTCAGCAGCCGGCGAGCTGGGTGGCCAGACCTCGCCCAGCTCCTCGCAGGAGGACGCCTTGCCCCCCGCCCCGCCCAGGCCGACCTTCAGGGTCCGCAGTCTCTGCCGCTGCTGACCAGAAAGGGCGCGGGTGCTGGAATAAAACCCGCCTTTTCCAGCCACGGCTGCTGGGTGTGTCGGAACGTCCGTAGTTTTGCCAAGAATGCGTTATTGCCATCAGGAGAAATGGCGGTGCTGCAAAGCATGTTGCTGCTGGTTGGCCGGAGTGGAGTGTTTGGCAGGAGGGGGCGGGCCTCCCATCCTCATGGAGACATGCCTCCGGGATCCGTGGGGTCGGTGCGTAGAAGGAGCTCTCAGGGGGCCACGCTGTAAAACAGAACAAGCCCCAGTCTCAGTAGACGTGACCTAATGAGGGCAGGCCTTACAGACCTGGCTTCTCAGCCAGGGATGCAGCTGAGGGGACGGGACGGCTTCGGAGGGGACAGCATGACCTTCAGGACGCGGCGTGACCTCCAGGACGGGGACACACCAGCCGGCATGGCACAGGGGTGGAGCACTGACCGATGACCAGAGGTCCTGGTTCCATTCCCCATCAGGGCACATGTCCAGGTTGTGGGCTCGATCCCCAGGAGGCAACCGATCCATGGTTCTCTCTCATCATTGATGTTTCTATCTTTCTCTCCCTCTCCCTTCCTCTCTGATATTTAAAAAAAAAAATGTTTTTTAAAGAAGAAGGAACAGGGGAGAGCCCAGGACCGGAGCACGTTCTCAGCTGTGCTGTTACTTCTGGCTGTTCCTTCGTTTTTAGAAAAAAGTGACCTCAGCGGACAGAGCCACGGGGTGTCTGGGTCACGTGCCTGCTGAGTGAGGAGCTCTGGGCAGCCCCTGTGCCAGGCCGCTCTCCCCCCAGCCCCTCCTCGGGCAGCCACGACCTGCCTGGGCTCTGCTCTCGCTGTGACCTTACGAGAAGTTCTCATCTTTCATTCACACGAAGCCAGGAGGGGCCGGGCCTGCTCTGAGCTGTGGAGCCGGCAGGAGCCTCCGAGGACCGGGGAGGCCCCGCTCCCTGAAAAGCACAGCGCGGTGGGGCGGCCCAGACCCTGCTCACGAGTGCCCACTTGCAGAGGACGGGGCCCCCATGCTCACTCTGGGGGACTCTCAGGAGGGACATGAGGGCAGGAGAGCTGGGAGGGCCCTGGCTGAACTGTGGCTGCAGACCACAGGGCATGCCGGGCCCCGGAGCCGCTGTGGCCTCCACGTCCACGGGGGAGCTGTGCCGATGGCCCACCCGGGACAGCTCCGTGATGCTCCCTCCCCTTTTCCAGCAGAAACAGGAGAAGACGCCCGACAGGTCCTCGCTGCTGGAGGTGGAGAAGCGGGTAGGCAGCTGCTCTGTCCCCTCCTTCCCGACCCGCCTCCTGTCGTGTGTGCCAACGGAAAAAGCGCGTCTCAGGCGGGGGGCGGGGGGCGGGGGGCGGGGGGCGGGGGCGCATTCCACTCCCAGCTCGGTCATAAATTCCTTCTGTCTGACGTGGACGGCAGCAGCTCATTGTCGTCCTTGGGCTTCATCAGACGGTCGGTCCTTTCCACAGACGGACAGTCCCTCGGGCCTGCCCCTCCCAGCTCACCAGTCCTGTGTGGGGCAGGTCCTGGGAGGGTCAGTGTCCTGCTTACAGGCAGACCTGCTCATACAAGCACACACACAGCACACCACACGTGTACACTGCATGCATGCACACACACAGCACACCACATGCACACCGCATGCATGTGCACATAGTACAACACACGTGCACACTGCACCACACACACTGGGCCCAGGCTCTGCCCTCCCACCCCCTGGGGCAGAGGGAGCCTAGCAGGACCCTCGGGCAGAGGCCTGCGATGAGACGTGAGCCTGGAGCCTCACTCGGGGGTGTTTCTGGTTCAGTCGCTGGCCTCCTGGCCGCATTCAGAGTGAGAATTTTCTGGAATTGTCTGTTCTTGGATCGGGACGGCTCTGGTGCGTTGGTGACCCCAGCGCTGCCTGACCCTGGGGCGCAAGCTCCATCCCCTTCCGTTGGAAAGCAGCTGGCTTTTGTGACGCGTTTATTCCCTTGGCGGTGTCTCATCTAATCCCGAGGCCCCATTGCCCTGGAATCTTCTGACCCCTGGTGACCAGCCCCTGAGGAAGGGGGGGGGGGGTGCGGCCGGCCTGCAGGGAGTCGGGCCTATTTGAGAGGTTCTGGTCGCCTGGTGTCCTGTGAACCCCGGTGGCTCGGCGGCCCTGGGGCCCCTGTGCCCCTAGCTGTGGGGCGGGAGCTGAGGGGCGGAGGGTGCAGAGCCTGTGCCGGGGCCGGGCCGCAGGGCAGCAGCCTCAGCCTCCGCCCTACCCGTCGCTGTCGGCGGAGGCAGCACGGATCCCTCTGAGTCCACGTGTTTGTCGTCTGTTCACAGGAGCGGCGGGCCCTGGAGCGGAAGATGTCCGAGATGGAGGAGGAGATGAAGGTATGGGAGGGGCCTCCTGGGTCCCCCAGGCTGAGCCTGGCCCCGCCCCTCGGGGGACAGCGCTGCCTCGGCTGCGGGACGCTGGGGCCGGCGAGGGCTGACCTGTGGTTTCCTCAGGGGCTGGGTGGACAGGCGGCAGCTGCCCGGGCCTCAGGTAGGTGGCGCCGCCCTCCCGCCACAGCCCGCGCTGCACCGGGCGGGGCCGTGGTCCCCGAGGCACTCACGGCGTCGGGGCTGCCTGGGCAGCAGCTGAGGCCACAGCCACTCCGCTCACTGCCCACCCTCCGCGCTGGGCTGGGCCGCTGGGCCGGGAGGCTGGGAGCCGCCTGCGTGCATGGCGTCAGCGCCCGCCGCCGCTTAGCACGGCTCCGCCTCCCCCCGCCTCCGCGGGGCCTCACTCGGTGAGAGCTCGCCTGCGCCCTGGTGGGAGCGGTGCCCCGTCCGCTGGCGCCCCCGTCCGCTGGCGCCTGCCGTCCGCTGGCGCACGTTGAATCGGGACCTGGCAGGGTCTGTGTCGCAGGAAGCTGGGGTGACGGGTCCCTGGGGTCTGGGAGCCGTGAGCCGTGGCCAGCATCCGTCCCGGCCAGTCTGGGGCCCGCCCGGCTGAGGGCCGGGGGCTGTGCACACCGCACTCGGCCACGCAGGCGCTGGGCCCGGGCATCGCCCGGAGCAGGTGCAGGCACCTCCAGGGACCCTCGGCGGCGCCCGTTCTGACGGGCGAAGCCTGTAGAGGCCAAGTGGACAGAGCGGGAGGTGCGAGGGTCTCTGGTCACGCCGTGGCCCCGATTCCCGGTCCTGGAAGGTGCTGTGTCTGGGCTGTGCCCGCCCTGGCCGGTCCCCTCGGTGATGGCCGGTCCCCTCAGCGGCGGCCTCTGAGCTGCACTAGCCCTTCCTGGGTCTCATGCCAGCGTCCGCTCCTGGATTTACTCTGTTTCCTCTGGAAACACCCGTTCCCAGCCTGTCCAGTGCATTTCTTCTGGAATGTTCCACAGGCGCCTCCCGCCTGCTGCTGAGCCTCCAGACCCACCCGACCTGCGTGCAGGCGAGGCCGGGCGCTCAGGGAGGGAGGCCGTGGGCCCACGCCAGCCCCGGAGGCGGGCGAGGCGGGGCTTCTGCTGGCTCTGTTGGGTGTGTCCGTGTGCAGCCCCGGGCCTGCGCTGTGCTCCCCGCGGCCGGGGGCGGCTGCTCAGTGCCCGCCCGTTTCCCAAGCTGGCCGTCCCCTCGTGGGGACAGAGATTCTGTGTGTTGTCTGCGTGTTTCCTTTTCTCTGTCCGCTCGTGCCGCCTTCACTTCCTTGTTCTTCGCCCTCCCGCTCCCTCCCCGTCCTCCTCTCTGGGGGTGGCAGCTCTGTCTGCCCCCATGACGCCCTCCACATGCCAGTCCCCCTGCGCCCAGGAGCGGGGCCGTGGGGTCAGGCAGCGAGCGGGCCGCTGATGTGACCCGGTGGGTCCCGCAGCGCGAGGCCAGGACGTGGGCTGACCCCCAGCGTGAGCTGAGGGAGCTGGGGCGCCTGGCCTCCGACGTGCCAACGGCCACATGCGGGTCAGGCACAGCCCGGGCCCTGGAGCAGGTCAGGGCCGTCCATGGACGGGTCCCTCCGGGGTCTGGCAGCCGCACTTCACCCCAAAAACACCTACACCCAGGCCGTTCTTTCCTTAAAGAAGTTCACGAGGCGAAGCAGCACCGAGAGAGAAGGCGGAGTAGGGGCCCCGTGGGGGGGCGCCAAGGGGCAGCACAGGCTTGGCCTCCGGGCCGTGACCGCGGAGGGTCCCAGGCTGGGGCTCGACCGCGCCCGCAGCTCCGAGCCCCAGGCCCAGCCACACGGTGTCGCTGAGAGCCGGCAGGTGCTTTGGAGCCAGAGCCGTGCGAGCGCATGGCTGTCTGCGCCGAGGGAGGCCCGCTGTCCTCCGTCCCCGCTTCTCTCTCCTCCTCGCATGCCAGCTAAGACTAACCGAGTCGTGTGGCTCTGCCTGCTCTCACCTCCTGGTCTGTCTGTCTGTCTGTCTCTCTGTCCTGCCTCGTGTCCCTGCAGAACCTCCACCAGCTCAAACAGATCCAAACCCTGAAGCAGATGAACGCGCAGCTGCAGGCTGAGAACAGGGCGCTGGCCCGCGTGGTGGCCCGGCTCTCGGCGTCCGTGGAGTCCGCGCAGTCCCAGGAGCTCTAGCCACTCGCCCTCTGCAGGCAGGTCGCGCCCCTGGCCGCTCGGGCTCCGGCACCACCACGGCTGGTCATGCAGACCCGGGAGCCGGGAGCAGGCCGTGGGACGGCAGGTCAGGGAGGGGCCTGCGGCTGAGGAGACCGAGGACATGCTGTGGGCGCGCACAGGTGTGCACAGTCACACCACGCAGGCCCTGCTGTCTCCGTCCACCAGGTGCCGCCCGGGGTTCTCAGTGGGCGTGGGCTACGGCACGCGTGTCTGGGCCATCCCCGAGGGGTCTGTGAAGCCAGGGCCCAGACCATGGCCTCTGGGAGCACCCGGAGCCAGCTCCCGTCTCACCCGTGCCGGCGGGGGCCGGCCGTGGAGGTGCGTGTGCAGCCCTCCTCCCTCGGGGGCCTGGCGTGTCCGGCCGCGTGCGGCTGCAGGCAGAGCCGTGGTTGGTCCCGGCCCGCCCCGCGCGTGGTCTGAAAGGGGCTCCCAGGCGGGTCCCCCGGCCCAGGGGAGGGTGGAGGAGCGAGGCCCCGGGCGTCCTCTGTCCGTTCACGGAGCCGCCGGTTGGCAGGGGCACCTCACACCCATGAGGGGTGCCCCCGGCACAGACACGGCTCCCCCTTAACGTCACCCCGAGGCTCCTGAACGCTGAGCTGGAGATGGGCCCACAGGCGCCAGTTATTCTCCGTGTCCCTCTTTCGGGACCTGCATGGCATGCGGCTGGTAACCATGGTGATGGTAGCCACGGTGAAGGTCGGGTTAAAGCCTGGAGATGCTTCACAGCTTCTCCTTTCTTGTTGCCCCGCGTTCCAGATTCCATCACTTGGCACGTGGTGGGTCCGGCTGCACCCCAGGCAGCAGGCCGGGGCCACACCCCCCACTGGCCCCGCTCACCCCCACTCCCACCCCCGCCCCCGCTGTGCCTCGTGGACACGGCTGGTCCGGGCGGGAGGAAGTACTCCCGAGACACGGACATGGCAGTGGTGACGGGGACGTGGGAGTCAGGGGAGCGGCGTCCGGGAGCTGACATGGCAGTCGGTCCCCAGCACAGCGTCTGCTTCCAGACGTTCCCGCCCAGGGCCTGCCCGGTGAGGTCAGACACCCTCCTGGGTCTTCTCCCCACAAAGAACTGAGTCTGAGGTCACCGGGCTTGGGAGGAATGTGCACATTTCAAAAGGGGTGGAGCCCGGCCGGTGTGGCTCAGTGGGTTGGCGCGTCTGCCCGTGCACCGATGGGCGTGGGCTCTGCTCCCTGTCAGGCACCTGCCCAGGTTTCAGGTCACATCTCCGGTCGGGGCCGGTAGGAGGACAACCGACCGATGTCTCTCTCCTCCTTCCCCGACTCTGGAATTGGTGGGAAAGGTGCCCGTGGGTGAGGATTCTAGAGGGGCACCTCGGCTCACCCTCAGACGAACGCGCTGCGCCATGGCCCTGCCGCCGGCAGGTGCCCAGGTGCCGGGCGCGGGCGGGGCTCAGCCGGGATCCGGCTGCAGGTGCCCAGGTGCCGGGCGCGGGCGGGGCTCAGCCGGGATCCGGCTGCCGCCAGCAGGTGCCCAGGTGCCGGGCGCGGGCGGTGCTCAGCCAGGATCCGGCTGCAGGTGCCCAGGTGCCAGGCGCGGGCGGGGCTCAGCCGGGATCCGGCTGCAGGTGCCCAGGTGCCGGGCGCGGGCGGGGCTCAGCCGGGATCCGGCTGCAGGTGCCCAGGTGCCGGGCGCGGGCGGGGCTCAGCCGGGATCCGGCTGCCGCCAGCAGGTGCCCAGGTGCCGGGCGCGGGCGGTGCTCAGCCAGGATCCGGCTGCAGGTGCCCAGGTGCCGGGCGCGGGCGGGGCTCAGCCGGGATCCGGCTGCCGCCAGCAGGTGCCCAGGTGCCGGGCGCGGGCGGTGCTCAGCCAGGATCCGGCTGCCGCCAGCAGGTGCCCAGGTGCGGGCGCGGGCGGGGCTCAGCCGGGATCCGGCTGCAGGTGCCCAGGTGCCGGGCGCGGGCGGGGCTCAGCCGGGATCCGGCTGCAGGTGCCCAGGTGCCGGGCGCGGGCGGTGCTCAGCCGGGATCCGGCTGCCGCCAGCAGGTGCCCAGGTGCGGGCGCGGGCGGGGCTCAGCCGGGATCCGGCTGCAGGTGCCCAGGTGCCGGGCGCGGGCGGTGCTCAGCCGGGATCCGGCTGCGGGCTGGCAGGAGGCAGGTCTGGATGAGGCCCTGGGAGAGCCGCTCGGCCTGCAGGTCAGGCCCGCGGCCGCCTGACCGCCTGTGGGCCCACGGCCTCTGCGACAGGGACGGGGCACGGCGGGTCTGTCTCAGGAGCCAGCAGGCAGTCAATCCTGGGACACCTGCCCTGGCCGCGGGGGCGAGGTTTTGGGCCTGTGATCCCCTCCCGCTCCAGCAGCATTCACGCAGGCACTGCACCCAGCCCACCGGGTTTGCATGTGTGCCCACGGCTGTGCACCATCTGTTCCTGGTGGCGACACGGATGCCCGCGGCCGTGGCAGGGCTGTGGCCTGGAGGGCAGCCCCCTGAACCTGCGGCGACGCCCGGGCTCTGGTGGCCTCCCTACGTGTCACGTGACCAGCCGGAGCGCGGTGGTGCTCAGGGCTGAGACCCCTCCCTCCCCCGCAGGTGTTAACAGAGCTGAAGTCCGACAACCAGAGGCTAAAAGATGAGAACGGCGCCCTCATCCGGGTCATCAGCAAACTGTCCAAGTAGCCGCGGCCGGATGGAGGCCCGTGCTCCCCGACTCCCCTTCCCGCGGAGGGCCCGCCCCTCCCGGCTCTGCGCCTCTGCACCTCCACACCGACGCCTCCTCCTCCGCCCGGCCGGCCTGCTCGCCGCGGCCCCTGGCCCCCAGCTCGACCGGGGCCTACCCCTGGGGCAGGACAGCGGGGTGCCGGCTCCCCAGTGCCCTTCGCACCCCTGCTGTCCTCCGTCCCCTCTCTGCTCCACCGCCTCCATCCCTCCCCGGAGGAGAGCCCGCCTCCCTAGCACCCCCGGCCCTGCTCCTGTGGGACTTGCCCGCAGGCCCCAGAGGAATGGCTGTCCGGGCGGGGGGGCGGCGTGAGGAGGGGGCGGCGGGCAGGGCGGCTGTCGGGGCTCCCCCTCCCCAGGGGTTGGTTCTGTGTGCGGGCAGTCAGGCGAGGGCTCAGCCCGGCCCTGCCCCCCGCTCCCCGCGGCCCCGGCTGCGGCTCAGCCTCCCCCAGGCGCTCAGGGCGCGGTGTCGGGCCCGTCTCAGGGAAGGACAGCGCTGACCCCACAGGCCCTGGACGCTCCCGCGCTCTGCAGCAGGGGGGGCGGGCTGCCTCTTCTCAGGAAAAGAAAGGATTGTCAGGAGGATCCTGCCCTCCGCTCCGCTCTCAGACGTGTGCCTTCCCCGCCGTGCCCTCCGCTCACAACGCCTCTTCTTGCCAGAAAGTTCTCTGCTGAAAGGCGGGGGCCCGGGGGCTGTCTGTGCCTTGGCCTTCCTCAGCCAGGCCGGGGGCTCCGCCTGGGCCTTCCCTCCCAGGGCACCCTGAGTGGGCACAGCTGCCCTGCCAGACCAGGCCCGCGGCAGCCACAGGTGGGGCCTCCGAAGGGCGTCTGCGACCTGAGCAGAGGACAGCAGGCGAGGGAAGGGGGGGGCCAGGGGCTCCGGCCGCCCCGGGCCTGTAGGGAGACCCCGGCCGGGACACTTCGCAGCCCCCTCTGCCCGTCACTCTCCAAAGGCGGGTGGGGGGCGAGAGGAGGGTCAGGACCCCGAGGCTGGAGGAGGCAGGCGGTCGGCCCATCGGGGGGCGGGAGGGGGTCCCTGGTGGCTCAGATCTCAGCCTCCCGGTGGCATTGCCCTCCAGGCCGCCGCCTGGCTGCCTGCCACCTCCTGGTGAGATCGCACAGGAGGGACTTGGTGGCCCCCGGGATCGGCCTCGGCCACGGAACGGGGTCTGGGACAGAGGAGCAGCCGGAACCCTGACCAGCGAGCGCATGGAGTGCAGAGGCTCCGTCCCCGGGGAGGGGGCTTCGGGGGGGAGAGTCCTGGTCAGAGGCCGCCCTGAGGGCTGAGGGGCGGCCGCAGGTGCGCACGTGGCATGTGGGCCCACGGAACCTTCTGGAGTCTGGGTCCTTCCTTAACCATCGTCCCCGAGTGTGAGCTCTGGTCCCGTCTGCCTGCGCCCTCCCGGGCCCTCCCCCTCCCTTACACCCTCCTCCCGAGGTGCAGGGAGGCCTCCAGGACCACCTCCTCCTCCCCCGCCCCCCGGCCCGGCCCCCCCTGGGGAGGGAGCGTGGGCAGCCGGCCTCGTCCCTGGGACATCAGCCCCGGGGCTCCCGCTCCCCCAGACGGCCTGTCCGGCCCCTCCCGCCGGCTCCCCCACCCGCCCCTGGTCAGCAGGCGCTGTGATACCGGGAGGGGCCGGCAGGCAGCAGGCCGCTCTGAGCTGAATGTTTTTATGCCACTCAGCGTGGCCTCCGCCCCGAGGGAGGGCTGTGTGCTGGGGGTCACGTGACGTCATGCGTGTCCCGTGTGGCTGTGGGGGACACGCACTCTGTATGGCGCCTGCGCACGCAGTATTTATGAGCAGCAAATAAACGTGTTTCCATGGACTGGCTCTGCGCCTGGGAGACGTCTGTGGGCCTCACGTGTCGTGTCCCCCCCCCCTTTCCTGCCACTGCCTCTGCCCGGGACACGGCCACCGAGGGAGTCAGGCCGACTGAGGCCCCCAGAGCCCCGGGCCAGGCCCCCGCTGGAGACGGACCCTCAGGCTGTGACTGGCCAACGCGGGGTGCCCAGGCCAGTGGGACCCGCCCAGCACAGCCTGCCGCTCTCTGCCCAGCCCTGCCTCCCGCCTGGGGGCCCCCGTCCTCAGCACAGGCCCCGGCTGCCCCCCAGTGGCTTGTGGCCCAAACAGCAGGACAGACGCCGGCTCAGGGCCTCCCTCCCCGCCTCAGGAGCCTGGGCCTCTCCCCTCTGAGCCCCAGACTCCCCCACCCCCGCTGGGCCCCCCGCCCGGCCAGGCCAACACAACCAGAGACGCCCCACCCCCAGGGTTCTCTCAGCTCATCTCTTTAATGAGGAGACTCAGCTCATTACAAAATAACGACTGGACGAGATCAGACCAGAACACGGGGCCACACAAGGGGTGGGGGCGTCGCCAGGCAGGTGGGGGCGGGGGGAGGGGGGACAGGCTGCACGCGTGTTCTGAGACGAGGAAGGAGGTCCTGGTGGGGCCGGGGCCCCGTCTGCCCCACCTGCCTTCCACGTGGGCCTCGGCCAGACCTCCAGCAGCTCCTGAGAGCTGTGTGCCCTGCCCGGCCCGGAGCTCGGAGCTCCCCTGCACCGCCCAGACCCGCCCTCCACTCTCCGAGGGGCCTGCAGCCTCAGGTGCCCTCAGTCCGACCGCAGGAGGGGCGGGTCCCCCGCACGGGTCCCCCAGACCCAACCCCACGTGGGAAGGGAGCACGTGACCAGCCGGGCGTCTGGACGGGCCCCAGTGGGGTGCCCAGCATGGCCTGGCTGCCTCGGGTGCAGAAGGGGGGCCCCGGACACCCCGTCCTCGCACACGCTGAGCGGGGGGAGCAGGGCAGCCCTTCGTGGTGGGGGGGCCCCTGTATGGCTTGTCAGTTAGTTCACACACTGGGTGGGGGACGCCACACACACAGACACCAGACAGCGGGCTGGACACAGCACGGCCAGGGGTCAGCCCTGCGGACGGGGGCCCCGGGGGCGGGGGTGGGAGGACACAGACGTCTCGGACGCGGACTCGGGCAGGGCCGCGCTCGCTGGGCCATGCGCTGTGGGCAGGAAGACATGCATGTGGGTCGAGGCTCCGTCCGGCGTCTGCGGGGGACGGGGACGTTACAGCTATCCCACGGGGGCGGGGGTGGGGGCCGGCTCAAATGGCTTCAGGAGGCCCTGGTTTTGTCGTTGCTTAAAAAATAAAGTCTATTCACGTGTCTCCAAGGCTCAGCGTCTCCGTATTGCTGCTCAGAACCCCTGGGAGGAGACGCCCTCGGGGGGCCGGTCTCCCCGGGACCAGGGGCCCCCTGGGACACGGGACACACAGCACGGCCAGACGGGCGTGAATGTTGGGGACACACAGCCAAGGGCTCTCGGGGCACCTGCACGTCAGTCTTCACTGCTCACGTCACACTCGGGTGCCACCGGGCTCCCTGTTTGCCAACCCGGCAGCCATGTCGGCTCCGGGCCCCAAGCTCAGGCCTTGGGACCCATCCTGCCTGCCCTTCCCCAGGTGGGCAGGGAAGCGGGAGAGGGTGGGGAAGGGGTGAGGGGAAGGGAAGGGGGAGGGAGGGGAGGTAGGCGAGGAGGGGGAAGAAGGAGGGAAGGGGGAGGGGGAGAGGGCGGGGAAGGGGTGAGGGGAGGGGAGGGGAGGGAAGAGGAGGGGTAGGTGAGGGAGGTGAGGGGGGAGAGGGGCAGGGAAGGGGAAGGGGAGGTAGGCGAGGAGGGGGAAGGGGGAGGAGGAGAGGGCGGGGAAGGGGTGAGGAAAGGGGAGGGGAGGTAGGCGAGGAGGGGGGTGGGGGAGGGAAGGGGGAGAGGAGGTAGGCAAGGAGGGGTGTGGGGGAGGGAAGGGAAGAGGAGGGGGAGGGGAGGTAGGCAAGGAGGGGGAGGAGGAAGGAGGAGGGGAGGGAGGGGGAGGGGGAGGGAAGAGGTGGGGGAGGGAAGAGGTGGGGGAGGGGAGGGGGGAGAGGGGCAGGGGAGGGGAAGATTGAGGGAGAGTCAGTGATGAGGTTTGTGGGACACGGGGGGTGGGTGAGGGCGTGGGGCGGGGGGATACACCCTGGGAAGCACCAAAGTCCCACTGCTCTGGAGCGGGGGCGGAGCCCGGCGACCTCTGACCCCCGCCTTTGCGGGCACCCCCTGCCCTCCACGCTCCTCACTCTTGTCGGGGTCCCCCGCCTCCCCATGAGAACACACGTGTATACACACACACACACACACACACACGTGTGCACACACGGGGATCCGGTAACGAATGACTTCCATGCCCCACGGCCACGGGGAGGGAGGGCTCTGAGGCGGGGAGGCTGGCGGCTCCCCTGTTTCGGGGGGAGGGTCCCCGCACCCCCTCTCCAGCTGAGGGCGGCAAAGACCAAGCCCCTCCTCCTTGTGGTAACACGGAGACGCCTGCACCTGTGTCTGCTCTCCAACACCCGCACCTGTCCCGGGCGCCGAGGAAGCCGAGGGGAGGGGCAGGGGGACGGGGGTCTGGGGAGGGGAGTTCACGGACATGGGGTGCTGGGGGCGGCCTGTGGGCGCAGGGCTGGGGGGCGCACGGCGGGGGGACATGGCCAGGGGCTGCCCCACGCGCCCGGGCTGGGGTCTGGAAGGGGACTCAGTGCCGAGGTGAACATATATATGGCTTTTTATCAACGCTGGGGGCACGGGGAGACGGGGCGGGGACGGGGGCACGGGGAGCAGCCCCCACGGCCTCCACCCCTGTCTGGAGGGGCCCTGCCTCCCGGAATTCGGAGGCGCCTCCCTGAGGAGGGACGCGGGGGCCAGGGGCCAGGGGGGCCGAGGGGGGGGGGAGCCGGGGACCCTCTGTGCCCTGTCTGCCTCGTCCTGGGACTCGGCTGTCTGCCCTCCGTCCCGTCCCCCCCTCCCCCCCCACAGCCGCCCCGGCCTCACCTGGACCTCAGGGACCGAACCAGCAAAGCTCCCTCTGGCCCCTCACCGGCGCCGGCTCTGCCGACAGGTTGCTCCACTTGGTTTAAGAGAGAACAAGCCAAAGCATGATGGGAAATGAGGGCGTGGACTGTGGGGTGGCTGCTCCCCCAGGTGGGGGGAAGGGGGCATAGGAGGGGCGCTTGGTCTCGGGTCCTGGGCCCCTGGGCCTCTGTGGGGTGAGATGAGGTCCTGGGACTGACGGTCCCTCTCGGCGGCCGATCCACCGGCCATTGGCTCAGGTCCCAGAAGCCCCCCTGGGGCCGTGCTAAGCACAGGACGTCCACGATGCCAGGGCGTGGTCCGGGCTCCGGACAAAGACGGTCGCCCAGGAGGAGGGGGGGAGCTGCCGGCAGCCGGGCTGGGCCCGAGCCTTCTCCTGTTACCGCCCACGCAGACCGAGGACCTGCCATCACGTCAGGGCCCCCTCCTGCAGGACTCCCTGTCCATGGCTCATTCCAGGATGTGGAGGTGCTCACACACATGCACACAGGTGCACAATGCCCTCTCACACAGGCACACACACGTGTACACAATGCCCTCACACGTGTGTACACAATGCCCTCACACACACACGTGCACACAATGCACTCACACACGTGTGCACAATGCACTCACACACGTGCACACAATGCACTCACGTGTGCACAATGCCCTCTAACACACGTGTGTATACAACGCGCTCACACACATGCATGTATACATGTCCATGTGCACACGCGTGGACATGTGTGCACGCATACACATGGGTCGCTGGCCACAGTGCCGCCTGCCCTCCCTGGAAACAGGAAGTGCCGTCCGTCGAGTGGGTCCAGAACACACAAAAAACGGGAGGCGTCTCGCTTCCTGCCACGAGGCCCGCCCTCCCGGAGGCCCAGGCGGGCGGGCGGGCGGGCGGGCGGGCGAGGCTGGGACGGAGGACCCCGCTGGGACCGCGATGGCGATGATGGCGATGGCGATGACGGGCATGCAGCGGGCGGCTCCAGGCGGGGAGGGACGCTCCGGGGCCGCCCCCGGGGAGCCGGTCTTCGAACGGACGGAGAGGGAGGGGGACGAGGACGCGGCCGGGCACACGGAGGATCCTCGAGGGCGTCACTGAGGTATGGAGGGCTCCGGCCGTCGGCCCGAGCCGGCCGGCCGTGCGGTCTCGGCAGCGGCCGCGGCTCCTACTTGTTCTTGCCCAGGAGAGCGTCCACCTCCTCCTCGGGCTTCAGCGAGTGCCACTGGGCGATGGGCCGGCGCGGGTTGGCCAGCATGTCGGACCAGTGCCGCAGCTCCGTGCCCGTGGCGTTGCTGCCCACGAAGATCTTGCCGATGGCCTCGTTCTTGCCCAGCTTGTCGTAGTCCAGCACCGTGATCACCACGTGGACTTTCTGCCGGACACGGGGGCGAGGGGTCAGCCCAGACCGCCGCCCGCCGGCCCTCCCGCCATGAGGCCCCGCCCCGAGGCCCCGCACCTGGATCTGCTCGAAGGGGATCTCGAAGCTGAAGGACTCGTTGAAGTAGGGGTTCAGCGTCTTCTTCTTCACCGTTGTCTTCTTCTTCTTGAGCCTCTTGCCGTTCTGCATCAGGTGGATCTTCACGTAGGGGTCTGCGCAGGGAGAACCCGGGGTCCCTCAGTGCCTCTCAGGGGGGAAAAGGGGACCCCCCAGTGCCCCCAGGGCTTCTCCCGGGGGAGAGGGAATCCCCAGTGCCCCCAGGGCCTCCCTCGGGGGAGAGGGAATCCCCAGGTGCCCCCAGGGCCTCCCACAGGCCCAGCACCCCCGAGAGACCAGGCTCCAGGCACCCAAGGCCCTGCAGGAGGCGGGAGGCTGCAGGGTGACTGGGTAACGTGGTCCCGGGCTGCAGAGAGGGAGGCCACGTGAGGTCCACAGGCCCCTGCCGTCCCGACCCCGGGCCATCCTCCTGACCTGGCCGGTGGGACGCCAAAGCCCACAGCGGGGACGTGGCCAAGGTCACAGCCTGCCCCTCGGGAGGCAGAGCGCCCGCCTGTGCCGGGGCAGGGCCCACCCAGTCCCCCACAGCCCCCTCCCCAAACCCCTCCGCCCCACCCACCACACCCTGCGCTTCCGGGGGGGGGGGGGGGGGGGGGAGAATCCTAAACCTCGGGCTCAAAGGAGAGCCCGAAGGCATCCCTGAGCCAGAAAGGGGGTCTTCGGAGAAAGGGGGGCTCTGGGAGCCCCACACCCAGCTCTGGGGAGCCCGGTCCTGGGTCCTGCCCTCGGCGTGGGCGTGGGGGTGAGAGGACTCACAGCCCTCAGAGCCAACGGCCCCAGGCGGGAGGCTTGCTGCTGCCACCCAGTGGCGGCCAGGCGCGCTGCACCTACCCGAGAGGCCGCCCACGTCCATCTTCTTCAGGTTCTTGGCCTCCAGGATGCAGACGGTGAGCTTGCCGGCCGTGGGCACGTAGCGCAGGGACGTGCAGATGTCGCCCAGCTTCTCCGGCTGCGCAGGGAGAGGGGACGGGGTCAGCTCGGCCACCCCGGGCCTCCGGCACGGCCCCCTTCCCACCCCAGCCCCGCAGCTGGGAGGCCCCGGCAGGTGGCTCAGCGTCAGATCCTCCCCCGGGGGGAGGGAGAATGAGCAGCAGCCGGGTGTGGAGGACCGGCTGCAGGCAGGTGTGGGCGGGTGGTGCCTGGGGGGCGGGAGGACATGGTACCTCCTGCTCCCCCAGGCCGAAGCGAGGTGCACGGACCCAGGGCCCTGGAGGCAGCAGCACCTGGGAACCGTCCCCCCAGCTCTCCGCCCAGCACCTCCTCGCTGGACCCCAGCCCCATCCCTGGTCCCCCCCCCCCCCCGGCGCTGGGGCCCGTCCGCGCGCTCACCTCCTCCTTCTCGCCGCCCTGCAGGTCTCTCCACTCCTCGATGGGCTGGCCCAGGTCCACCGTGTTCATGGGCACCTTCACCTCCCCGATGATGTCATGCTTGGAGAAGCGGTCGAAGTCGTAGATGGCCATCACCAGGGTCTTGCCCCCCAGCTCCTGGTACGGCACCTGTGGGGCACAGGCAGGGTCAGAGCAGGTCGGGGCGGCACACGCATGCGCCCTGGGCCCGGCGTTTTCCCCTCTCGATGCCCCTGGGACTCCCGGTGAGTCTGGGGAGACGGAGGGAAGACCCGGGCTCTGGGGGACCAGTGGGGTGGGGAGAGCCCCGAGCCAGCCGCCCTCGTTCCAGACGGAGTTGGTGCCATGACCTCAGCCTCTGCACAGAGCCAGGAGAGGCGAGTGGGAGGCATGTGGGCCTGGGGTCCGGAGGGAGCCCATTGCCCGCCCTCCAGCCCTCGTCCGTCACCTTGAAGGTGAAGGTCTCGTTGAAGGCGGGGTTCAGCGTCTTGCGGTGAACTTTGGTCTCGTATTTCTTCTTCTTGTCTGGGAGGAGGAAGACCTTGACGTAAGGGTCTGAGGTGCCTCCCATGTCCAGGGCGGGCAGCTCTGCGGCCTGCAGCACGCCGACGGTCAGCTGTGGAGACAGGGGGCGCGCAGAGTCTCAGGACCGCCCCTCCCCTTCCCTGCTCGGCCTGAGCAGCACCGGCAGCAGCCGTCCCAGCGGCTGGGGGTCCGGGGGCCACGCCATGGCAAGAGGAGGGCCATGCCAGCTCCGTCCCCAAGAACTCAGAACATGCCGAGACTGGTTTGGCTCAGTGGATAGAGCTTCGGCCTGCGGACTTAAAGGTCCCAGGTTCGATTCCAGTCAAGGGCATGTGCCATGGTTGCGGACACATCCCCAGTAGGGGGTGTGCAGGAGGCAGCTGATGGGTGATTCTCTGTCGTTGATGTTTCTAACTCTCTATCCCTCTCCCTTCCTCTCTGTAAAAAATCAATAAAATATATTTTTTTTAAAAAAAAAGAAAGAAAAAGAAAGAACTTGGAACACACAGGGGTCACCGGAGTTCAGAGGACACCGACTGGCCCCAGATTGGGGGTGGGGGTTAATGGAGAGTCGAGCCAGGGTCCTTCCCAGCCGGCCCCTCCTCGGAGAGGGCGGTTCTGCCCCCTGCCGGCCCCCTCCAGCCGCCCACCTGGTTGGCCTGGAAGTCGTAGTCCAGGGAGAACTGCAGCTTGCCCAGGTTCTCGGGCTCCTTCTCCTCCTCGCCCTCCCCTTCCCCCTCAGTGAGGCCGGTCTCTGCATCGTCATCGTCCTGTGGGGGCTGCGGAGAGAGGGGCGGGGTCAGGGGAGGACAGAGGGGCCCGGCCCAGCACAGGGGTCATAGGGAGAGGGCCCTCCGTGCAGACCGGCTCAGAGTCCAGGGAGAGAGAGGGAGGGGAACCGTGGGGGCGGGCAGTCCCCCGGGACCCTCCCCCGTGCCTCTCTCCTGCAGGACCCAGCCCTCCCCACCCCACCCCCATACTTCCCCCAGCTCAGGCCCCTGGGCAAGACGTACCGGGCAGGCGAGCAGTCCCGGTGAGCAGGGGCGGGCGAGTCCACAGAGGTGGGAAGAGAAGGGGAATGTCGTCAAGAGAAAAATTCTGCAGCCCAGACCGGTCCTGGGCGGGGGGGCGGGGGGGATCCACAGCCACGGAGGTGGCCTCCCAGGTGGGGGACCTGGTTGGACTGTGTCTGGGGCGTTCTTGGAGCCCCCGTGCTCCCCACGGCAGGCCCCTTCCCCCCACAGGCATGTGCACACATAATACACACATGTGCACACATGCATGCATGTACAGAGTACAGATATGTATGTGTGCACACAAACACACAGAGGTGTTTGCTTCCTGGCTGGTTCTGAGGTCAGGCCCTTCCTCCACTGTCAGCCCCAGGGGCTGGGGGAGCTCTCTGGGGCCTCTGCAAACTCCGAAGGGGAAACCTGGGTGTGTGACGGACCTGCCAGCTGACCGGCCCCAAAGGACAGGGCGAATGATGACGGGATTAGAGACAGACTGCATTTGGCCTCGTCCAGTCCCAGCCCCACCCCCAGCTAGAGGCCACAGTTCACTCCCGGGATGGTCTCTCAGATGGAAGGTCTCCCTCTGACAGTTTGCCCCAACAGCCTCTCCTGGGATCAGTACGGGTCCCGCACATCAGTCCCCCTCCCACGAGCACGTTGGATGCAGACGTAGCGGGCGGGGACCGTGCACAGTTGGGGAGGGGGGGGAACCCGGTGGCTGCAGAGCCCAGCAGCCCTCCTGGGGCCTCAGGGCAGGAGTGCCCTCCCGTGGCCCAACCTGTCCTACCTGCCCGCCTTTCATGTCCTTCATGCTCATGGCGTTCTTGGCGCCCTTGCCCTTCTCCTTCTTGTTCTTCTTCTTCCGGCAGCAGCACTTCTTGCAGATGCAGAAGCAGCAGGTGAGGAGCAGGAGGCCAGCCACCACGGTGATGGCTATCAGCGCCCAGGGCGGCACTGCCCGCGGGAGAGCCAGGCGTCAGCGCCAGGGCGGCCCCCTGCCCGCCCCACACGGTCCCACCGCACACGCGCGCGCGGCCTTCAGGGACGTGGCCTGTGCTTCGCCTGCCGTCTCACGGGGACCTGGCTCGTGGCCCCATGGGCCCGCCCCCTAACGGGGAAACGGGCTGAACACACAGGGAGGTGAGCTGGGCTCTGCGAGCGCTGACCAGTCTGACCCACGGAGAACTGGTTGGATTGCAGAGGGTGGGGGTGGCCCTTGGACAGGTGGGAAGAGCCGGGATGATCCCACGGAGTGCTTAAGCGGGGATGCTGTCCACGGCCCGGACCCACCTGGCTGCTGTCCGCGGTGCTGACCCACCTGGCCGCTGTCCGAGGTCCTGACCACCTGACTGCTGTCCGTGGTGCTGACCGCTGTCCACTGTGCTTACTTACCTGACCGCTGGCCGCGGTTCTGATCCACCTGACTACTGTCCGAGGTCCTGACCACCCCTGACCACTGTCTGCGGTCCTGCCCACCTGGCTGCTGTCCGCGGTGCTGACCACCTGATTGCTGTCCGTGGTCCTGACCAACCTGGTTTGCTGTCCGCGGTGTGACCACCATGTACTAGTAAGCTGGTGGTGGGGCTGAGTGTGGCCTCTGTCTCCCACACAGACTTAACCGGGAATTCAGAAGGCAGGGGCACCATAAGGTACTAAAACGTCCATCACTGCCCGAGCGGTGTGGCTCAATGGTTGAGCATCGATCCATGAACCAGGAGGTTACTGGTTTGATTCCCAGTCAGGACACATGCCCGAGATACAGGCTTGATCCCCTGTGTGGGGCATGCAGGAGGCAGCAATCCATGATGTTTCTCTCTCTCTTTTCCTCTCCCTTCCTCTCTGACATCAATATTTTAAAATATACATTTTTTTTATATTTTGGTTTTATCTTTTGACAGTTCTCTAAATTGTATAAAGACTTTATTTTCCCCTGGGAGGTTGGGCCCTGCTCCCTTCAGTAAGCCAGCCCACACACCCCCATTATTGACAGGGCACCCCAATTATACAGCCTAAACCCGGGTTTGGGAAAGAACCCAGCCAACTGTGCCCCTGGGTCCCCCCACACCCAGCCTCGGGGACACTCACGGGGGATCCTGCTCATCTCGTTGAAGAACTTGTCCTTCAGCTTGGTAAACATGTCTTCCTTGCTCCCCTCGGCACCCCCACTCTCGGTGGAGTTGCCCACGGGCCCAGCAGGCATGGCGGGCATGGCGGCCGTGGTGGTGGCCGCCGGAGCTGCCTCCGGCTGCTGGTTCTTCTTGAAGATGTTCCACATGGTGGCTGCGGGGGTGGCTGTGGGTGGGAGAGGAGGGCCGGGTGAGCACCCAAAGGTCCCTCCCAGTCCTATGGTCAAGCACCAGGGCTCCATCCCCTCCCAGAACTGCGTCCTCCCTGGTAACCCGGAGCCTCACACCTGCTGCTCTCTGGACCTGAGACACTCTCCCCGCAGACCCCACGGGCTCACCTCAGCTCCCTGAGGTCCCCTGGGACTGTCCGCCCCTCCTTCGCTGCACTTGTCACCGACAGGCTGTGTTTCAGTGGTTCTCTGCCCTTCACTGGGATTTAAGAACCGTGACTGCCGACCTTTGACAGCACGTAGTAGGTGCACAGGGACATAGGTGAGGAACGGGAGGGGTCAGAGTTCTGGTCTGTTTGACGCTGTGCCCTCTGACCTCTTAGCCCTTGCCCAGTCCCAAGCAATGGTGGTATCAGCAACTTAGGTGTTTAAAAAACAAAAACAAAAAAAACACTACAAGTATCAGCTCAGCTGGTGGGTAGAGCTTCAGCCTGTGGACTAAAGGGTTCTAGGTTCGATTCTGGTTAAGGGCATGTACCCTGGTTGGGGTACGTGTTGGTGGCAACCAACCAATGGACCTTTATCACATCCAGATTTCTCTCCCCTTCCTTCCACTCTCTCTCTCTCTCAAACTCAATAGAACAATATCCTCGGGTGAGGATTGACAGCGACAACAACCGAAGCGTCCTATTCCCTCTTTGGACATGTCTAAGGGGTAGTCCACCCGTACATGCTCCCCAGAAGCGAAGGAAACAAGTCAAAGAGGCTGATGACTTCACGTCAGTTCTCAAGCCTCCTGTGGGGAAGAGGCCCCGAGAGGTGAAGGGACTGGTCCGAGGCCGCACAGCGCATGCTCCTGCCCCACAGCACAGCCGCCTCCACCCCCGGTGGAGCGCCTACACGGTGCAGGGTGCGGGCATCTGAGCAGGAACCCAGCAGGAACAGCGAAGTCCCCGGGGCTGGGGAGCTGCCCGGCCGCCCTCGCTGCTCAAGCTGCACTCCTGGGGAGGGGAGGGGAGGTAGCGGCTGGGAGAGCTGAGGATGATAAATGAGCGTGGGCTCCGGGGGCCCCGAGCACAATGAGCGCCTCTGTCTGCTCAGAACTGCCGGAGCGGGAAAGCATGAGACAGGCCATTAGGCAGAGATGCCACGGGGGCTGGGCCCGGGCCCGTGGAGGCACCCGCTCGCTGGCCTGCAAGTCTGGGGAGGGTGGCAGGGCCGGGTGAGGCGGAAGATGCGTGCGGTCCTGGCACACGTACCTCAGAGCGCTAGTGAGCGGCCACGGGAACCAGCCACGTGAGGCCTGGGATGGGTAGGCGGGGTAACCACCTCTCTGACTGACCAACTACAGTGACAGGTCTGCAGGGATAGCATGGGGGCGATGTGCACCAGACCCCTAGGGCCACGCCTCCTGGGACCACACCCCTGAGACCACGCCTCCCCAAGACTAGGCCTCCTGGTGGCCACGCCTCCCTAGACCACGCCTCCTGGTGGCCACGCCTCCTCAAGACCACACTTCCACAGGACCACGCCTCCCTGGGGCCACGCCTCCCCAGGACTAGGCTTCCTGTTGGCCACGCCTCCCCGGGACCACGCCTCCTAGGATCACGTCCCCCAAGGCCACACCTCCCCAGGACCCTGCTAACAGCACGCAGGAACATCCCTTCACTCCAAACACTCGGCGGTGCTCAGAGCCCGGCTGTCGTCTTGGGTGGGAACTCCACCATCCACACCTGGCGGGTGGGCTGCCAGGGAGCAAGACTAGAGGCGGGGATGGGACACCCAGACCCACACTCACCACCACCTGTAACCCCCAACCAACATCAGCCGGCTAGGACACCGGGACCCTGCTCCCGCAGACTGTCCCCCTCGGGCCTGGCCCCGGACAATGCGGATAACAAGGAGCTGAGTGGACACAACCTCGTCATCTCCCTGACCTGCATCTGCAGACGCCGCCCGCGCCGCGCTAATGAGATGGAAATAGGTTAGCCAGCAAGACGCCTCTCGCAGGAGCGCGCACAGGCCGGCAAAGTTCAACCCTTACGGATGAATGTATGCCGTTCTTGTCCGGGCCGATGGGCCCTGGGAGACGGAGGATGCGGTTCTAACGGAGTCATTTCCGGGCACGTTTTGTTAACGAATTGCCCGTGTCTGCGAGCTCCCTGCGTGCAGGGGCCCGGGCGTCTTCCCAGGTGGGACAAGGCGGCCAGAAAGTCCTGCCTGTGTCTGCCTTCCGTCTCTCTTGCTCCCACAATGCACTTCCCTTCTCGGGCTTCTGAAGCTGAGCTCAGCAATCCCAGGCCCTCAGAGAGGCGACCGGGCAGAGGCCTGAGGCTCGGAGCAGAAGGCCAGGTACCGGCCTGGTCCCCTGGCTCAGCTACCCTGTGCACTTCTAAGTGAGGGTTCGCCCTCCTGCTCTGCAGGCCTGCAACCCTCAGCCCCCCAGGCCTGCTGTGGGGGTTTCCCTCTCTGAACCCAGGTTTCAGGAGCTGATCTTTTTAAACCACCATGTCCTGGGCTGTGTGAGCTCGGGAAGCTGCAGAAAATGCTGAGCAAGCACAGAAACAGGCCCCACAGCCACACGGCCCCGTCCCATCGCCCGAGTCTCCTGCTGAGTGGGGCACAGCTCTCCCATGCCCCATCCTGCTCTCTGTAGCCCCAGCAAGCCCTCTGGTGATGCTCCTCCTTGGCCAGCTCTGTGGGCACAGGGGTGAGGGGAGGACTGCAGCTTGCACCGAAAGAGACCCTGAGCGCTCTCCAATGGAGGGGAAGCTGCCGCGTCACTGTCCACCCGGCTGGCCGGGGAGCAGCCTGCTAGGGGCCCCCCACGGCCAGCTCAGGCCCCCCCCCCCTCGGCTGCCCCCATGCCTTCCCCTCAGACTCAGAACTCTGGGCTTTCACCGAGTCACCCTGCCCAGCAGCCTTTGGGGTCTCCCACTGAGACCAGTGCCAGGATGCTGGGGGAGCAGGCTGGGAAGGGCGAGGACCCCAAATGGGTGACTGAGTGGGGACCCATGAAAGCTTAGGGATCAGCGGGCCTTGGGCTGCCTGCTATAGGTTATGGAAAGTGGGGGGCTTGGGAGGGGGAGCCAAAACCGGTTTGGCTCAGTGGATAGAGCGTCGGCCTGCAGACTGAAAGGTCCCAGGTTCGAGTCTGGTCAAGGGCATGGACCTTGGTTGCGGGCACATTCCCGGTAGGGCGTGTGCAGGAGGCAGCTGGTCGATGATGTTTCTCTCTCATCGATGTTTCTAACTCTCTATCCCTCTCCCTTCCTCTCTGTGAAAAATCAATAAAATATATTTTTTTTAAAAAGAAAAAGAAAAGAAAGTGTGTGTAGGGGGAGGGGGAGGGGGCGTACCACTAGGACCTGGAGGTCTGCCCACCTGTCATGGGCCTGGGTGTGTGTGTGTGTGTGAGAGCTGTGAGTGAGTGTGAGGCAGGGATGGGCTGTGGGGGCTTGGCCCTGGTTGCATTCTAGGGGGTCTTGGGAAGCATTGTGGGGGCGCAGGCTATGAGGCTTGGCAGGGACAAGCCCATGGTCACTGCTCTGCCACCCGTGGACGCCTGCAGAGGGCAGCGAGGAGGACACGGCCTGGCCCTGCCCCTCCCAGACAGGGCAGCCCTGGGGGCAGAGCCTCCGCTCACTCCTCACTCGGAGGAGATGCCCATTACTGCCCGCGCCTCTGACAGGCTGTGGTCTCAGGAAGCAAAGTGGGTCAGGCACGTCCTGGGGGCACAATTACATCCCAGGAAGCAGCCAGCTTCCTCCTCCGACCACCTGGGGGCAGGAACAGGAAACGGGCGGGAAGGGGAGGTGAAAGGGGCGGGGGGGGGGGGGCAGCTGTGTCCTCAAAATGCCAACAGGCGGAAGGAGATGCGGGGAAATTCCAAACCGGAAAAATCCGGGCGTGGAATTCTACTGGGGCCCCACCTGGGAGCCGGGGAAGCTGACAGGTGAAGCCAGGCGGGCGGGCGGGTGCCTGATCTTTGGGGCAGGTCTGGCTGAGTGTCAAGGTCGCTGTTCCAACCCCTGGAGTCTCTATAAAGCTTCATCCATCTGCAAGCCACCCCATGCTCACCTGGCCTCCTCTGTCCACGCCCCAGGAACCCCCCACCCGGGCGGTCAGGCCTCACGCTGCCCAGACCCCTGGGAGCTCACCGTTCTCTCTGTAACACCCCAGCTCTTGCAGGACCCGCGAGGAGGTGCTGACAGGAAATACAAAATGGAGCCCCAGCCGGCGCGGCTCAGGGGTTGAGCATCGACCTATGAACCAGGAGGTCACGGTTCGATTCCGGGTCAGGGCACACTGACCCGGGTTGCGGGCTCCAACCCCAGCGTGGGGTGTACAAGAGGCAGCCGATTCATGATTCTCTCTCATCATTCATTTATCTCTCTCTCTCTCTCTCTTTCTTTCTCTCGGAAATCAATGCAAACACATTAAAAAAAAAAAAAAATAGAGACCAGACTTGAGAATTCCCCGAGCCCTATGGAAGAGCCACGAAAGCAAAACTAACCGGCTTATTTCACGAACAAAACCAACCCCTGGGCTAGTTCCTGTGCCTGCCTCTGACGGGCATGATAGGAGCTCAGTTCTCTTCCTGAGAATGAGGGGGTCACGGGGTGGGGGGCGGGGGGGGGGGGAGCCACCGGACAGGCAGGTGGCCGCGGCGCGCCCGACTGCACACCGTCCTGTAGAACACGCGGTTGCATCCTGCCGACCGAGGTGGCGCTCCTTGGCTGTTGCTGGATTTTTATTTTTTTTTAGTGGTGCTATTGATATTTTATTTTATTTTTTACATTTTATTGATTTTTTACAATCAATAAAATAGAGATAGGGATAGAGAGTTAGAAACATCGATGAGAGAGAAACATCCATCGGCTGCCTCCTGTACACCCCCCACTGGGGATGTGCCCACAACCAAGGTCCATGCCCTTGACCGGAATCGAACCCGGGACCCTTCAGTCCACAGGCCGACGCTCTATCCACTGAGCCACACCGGTTTCGGCTGTTGCTGGATTTTCCACGGGGGCGAGACGAAGGGGCTGGGGGCCTCGGGGAGCTGTCTGCGCCCAGATGGGGAAGAGTCCCCCGCTGGCCTCCTGATGGCAGGCTGGGGTGACCAGTGAGAAGGAGGATGGAGGATGCAGAGGGCTGTCTGCGGAACCCTCCCACCCTCTGACAGCGCAGAGGCTCCAGGTCGAGGCACCTGCTCAAGGTCACAGGGCGGATCCCGGGCGAGGCCGGGCTGACGGGCCTGGACGGCGGGGCCCATTCACACAGATGCTGTGCCCGGGACAGAATTGGGGGGTTCCAAGGACAATAGAGGGGTGGGGGCATGAGTGGGGGGGAGGTTAGGGGATTGGAATGGGGGGTTGAGGACAAATATGTGATACCTTAATCAATAAAAAAATTTTTTTTTAATAATAAAATATAAAATAAAATTTTTAAAAATAAATAAACAGGCTGTATGGGCTCTGGGTCACTGTCTCTCCATCAGAAGAGGGCAGCGGTTGCACCCTGCTTCAGCTTTTTATTTCTTAAAAAAAAAGAAGAAGAAGAAGAAGAAGTGAGGGATTCCTGGAGACCCCTGGCCCCACCCCCAGCCCGGGCCCAGCTCTCTTCCTGCTGCTCGGACCCCAGCCCAGCACCTCAGCCGCGGAGCAGCTGCGGGGAAGGACCCTGGAGGGTGTGGGTTTGACCCTCCATGTCCAGGTGAAGAGAGGAAAACAGACGGGGCCTAGAGTCCCGCTCACACCTCCCACCTGGACCAGACTCCTCCTACAGCACCCCGAGGATTCGAGGATTCCTCTCAGCTGAAGAGGCGGAGGCCTGCATCCCGCCTCAAGGGTCAGGCCTTCCTGGGGGAGGGTTGGGAGGTCCCGCAGCGGGAGCCATGGCTATGGGGGTGCAGCCCCCCCATTCTCACAGCCCCTCAGATCGCCCTTGCCAAGGCTCATGACCTTGGGAGGTCCTTGACGGGCCCCTTTGGCCCAGGAGTTCTCCCCAGGGAGGGGTGCCCCCTGCAGAGGAGGAAGGGGTGCCCCTGGGAGAGGGGAGAGGTGCCCCTGGGGAGGAGGGGGGTGACCCCTGGAGGATGCACAGGCCAGAAGGCAGCCATCCCTCCACCACTGCCCTTCTGAGAGTGGGGTGAGATGGCTGAGGGGCTCACAGCTCTGCCACCTTTGGGTGGGGGGAGAGGGGTGGGGAGCTACAGTATCCCCAAGGCCAGGGCACAGAAGGATGCTCCTGGACAGGCCACCCCCCACCCCCACCCCGCAGCTGGCCTCGGGTGGGTGGAAGGTGCTGGCAGTGGCAGGCCGGGCCAGCAGGTGTGGGGCTGAGACCTGTTTCCCACACCCTCCGTCCCAAACGCCCATTTTCCAGACCAAGAGACTGAGGCCCAGAGGGGTGCGTGTTTGTCCAAGGTCGCAGGCAAGGCCGGGTCCGAGTGGAAGCGTCCGGACTCCCCCTGGAACGCTGGGGTCGCACAGCTCCTGGGGCGCCCCGGGGGCTGGTTCCCCCAACCGCGCACAGGTCCCCAGCTCCTCCCCACGCCTCCTCCCTCCCTCTCCCCGAGGCGTCTCCATCGCGCGGGTTCAGAGTGGTGCAGCGGCTCCTCCAAGGTCACACAGCAAGCCGAGGGGAGGGAGCATGCGTCCTGCCCGCCCCGGGGCCCCTGGCGCCTCCCGCACCCTCACCCCGGCCACTCCCGGAGCCCCGACTCTCCCGGCACCCCCCTAGCCCCCTCCCCCTGGCACGCGGGCTCCTGCTCCCTCCAATTCCGCAGCAGCCGGGGCCGCAGGACAGAAAGTTTCAGGGGGAGGAAGGGGAGGACGGCGCCGCGCCCATCCCAGCCCCGGACGGCTGCCTGGCAGGGAGGGGGCGCGGGCTCCCGCGCGCCACCAGTGTCCCCGGTGCGTCCGGCTCTGGTGCGTCCGGCTCTGCGCAAAGGGGCTGGCGAGCCCCGCGCCTGAGCCTCCAGCCCCTCCTCACCGCGGGGGGGGGGGGGACGGGAGAGGGGTAGCGCCGGGCAGCCCCGCACCCCCTTCCCCGCCTCCCCGCGTCCTCAGCCCGGGCGCTGCAGCCTCCCGGAGCCCCGGGTGCCGGCTCCCCCCGCGCCCTCCCGCCCTCCCTCCCACGTCCCCGGAGAGCCAGCTGGAGCGCCCGGGGTGCCCGGGGCCCCTCAGGCCGCCCCCCGCGGACTGACCGGGCGAGTCCGACGCGCGTGGGTCTCCGGAGCCGGGTCCCCGCCGCTCGCTCCGCCCCGCAGAGTTTCCGCGGCGGAAAGTGCGGGCGTCCGGCCTGGAGACGCTGCGGTCCCGGTCCCGGGCGCACAGGCCCTCCGGGCGGGCGGCTGCGGCTGCGGCTGCGGCTGCGGCTCCGCCCGGGACCCAGGGCCGCCCTCCGGGGGGTCCCGCCGGCTCCTCTTAACCGGGGCGTCCCGCCGCACTGCGGGCCGAGCTCGCTCAGAGCGCGCGGAGGGCGGGGCGGCCGGGGTCTCCTCTCCCTGCGCGGCCCGCCGCTGCGCTCCCCCCGCCGGGCGCTCCCCCTCCACCCGTGCCCGGCTCTGCGCGCGCTCGCTCTGCGGTAAGAGCGGCCCCGCCGCCAATGGACAGGCTCCTCACAGCCGCTGAGCCCCACCAGGGCGATCCCGCCGCGGAGCCGCCCCCGCGCCCGAGCCCCTCAAACCAAGGGGATGGCGCGGGGCGGGGAGGACGCAGAGGGGTGTGAACCCACGCGCGCCCCTGGAGAAGTTTGGGGCGGCGGGCCGGCCTCGCGCCTCCGGAGCCCGCGGGGCAATGCTGGGGGTCCCCCCGCCCGGCTCGCGCGCCCCGGAACCGCCCCCCCCCTTGGCGCCCACCCGCTTGGGGAGCCTCTCGGGTGCGGGGACTGGCGGGGAGGGAGCCGATGCGCTTCAGGGGAGACGCAGGAGGGGCTCCCGAGTCGGGAGAGACGCGGGGAGAGGGAGGGGATGCGGATGGAGGCAGACAAAGGGCAGAATCTGGAGGGGCCGGGGAGGTGGGGTTCCGGGACCGCGGCGTCCCAGCCTCAGTCCGAGGAGGGCGCAGTCCAGCCCGGACTCCGCAGAGCCGAGAGGGCGAGACGGGGGCCCGGGGGCTGGGGCTGGGGGGAGTCGGGTGGCGGGTTATCGGGGCGCAGGGCCCGGGCCTGGTTCCGTTAGGACCCTCCCACAGGGGCCTGCGGAGGGACCCGGCCTCCCCGGCACAGGGGAGCAGGCATTGCTACTGGAGGCTGGGGGAGGGGGGCCCCCCTCTGCTTCCCCCTCTGCCCCCTCAGCAGCCGCCCGCTGAGCCGGCGGGACCCCAGCTCCGCGTGGCATTTCTGCGTGTCGGGCCGCCAGCCCCGGTCCCCTGGCCTCCCCAGCTCCCCCACCCCTCGCCCTGTTGGCTCCCCCCCACCCCACCCCTCTCCGCGGCACCCCTTCCTGCTCCCGCTCCTGCTCTGCGCACTCAGAGCCATGGATCAAGTTTGGGGTTCGACCGAGGAAGTGCCTGCTCCCGCCCCCCACATCTGGGATTTCCCACGCTCTCCCGGATCCCCCCCTTTGGCCGCCCTCTCCCTCCCCGCCCCCCCGTCCCGCCCCCAGGGCTCTGCGGCGCTGCGGCACCGGCCACGGGGCTGGCTCTGCGCTGAGCCTGAGTCCGGATGCGCGCAGCTCGCTCGTCACGGGCTCCGGGCGCGGAAACGCTGAGTCGGGGATTTTCCAGGCCGAGCGCGCCGCCCACACGCCGGCGGGGTCTGCGCGTCCGCGAGGGGGGCGTGGGGGGCCGGGGCTGGCTCCGGAGTCCCTCCCGCCTCCGCCCCCCTCCTCCCGCCCCCAGCCACTCAGATGGAAAAAGGGACCCAGGGCTCAAGGTCAGGGGTTCCCCACCCCTCCCCACCCCACGCCCGCGCTGCCACCTCCCTCTCGGGGCTGCGCCCCTTCCTCGCCCCCCTCCCCCAACAGATAAATGGTTCTCTTGTGAAATCCCTCAAAGTATCCTCTGCCCACAGGAGGGAGGGAAGGGTGGAAAGTTCAGGGGGTCCGGGTGAGACTTTGGAGTTTCCTGAGGCTGGGGGTCCCAGGACACGCCCCTGGGAATGACCGCGAGGCGGTGCGTGTTTGGGCGCAGGGGGCTGCAGAAAGGGGACCCCCATAGCTCCTTGTCCTGTGAGGGTGCAGACACCTGAGCTTGCCGCAGAGCTGCCTCCATAAAATGGGGTTCAGACCCACCCCACCCCCCGAGAGAGACATTCTCTTCTCGCCTGGGGCTGGCAGCCCCGGGGCAGTCCCAAAGGCAACTTGTGGGGGGGGGGGGCAGCATCGGAGGCCTCATCCCCACCCGGGCGGCCCATGCCCGGGCCTGGGAGGTGGCGGTCAGGACCCTGGACAGAGCCGCTCTCTGTCCAGCTGTGGTGGCCGCTGGGGCTGCCTTGCCGCCCGGGGACAGTCCCAGAGGGACCGGGACCGGGCAGCCAGCTCTGTCCAGCTGGACCGCCTGTGAGCTGGACCGTGCGGGTGGTTCCCCGTGTTCTTCCCTCTGCCCCTCACCCAGGAGAGCCTGGAGCTGGCCTTGGGGTCCTGGCCCCCCTGTCTGGCCTTCCTCTCGCCCCCAAACGCTGCAGCATCCTGGTCCAGGCAGCAGCTGAATGGAACCCTCACCACCCTGACAAGGTCCCCAGCCAGCACTGGGGGGCCCTGGAGGGGGAGGGAGGGGTGTGGGGACTCAGACCCTGGCTGTGGGTGCTGCTGGCCGCCATGGCCGCCTTCAACAGCGAATCTACAGACTCACTGGCCCATCTGCAGGAAGTCACCGCCCCCAGGCCTCACTCTCCACTTCCCAGCACCACCCCCGCACGCCCTCTGACCTCCGACATCCGACCTCCGGGTCTCTGTTCTAAGACCAGCCCCGCCTGCCCCCTCTTCTCCCCGGGCCTCAGGTTCCTCGTTAATAAAAAACCAAGGGATTGGACGGGACAGTTTCAGCTCCGAGTCTGTAAGCCGGAGAAGGGAGGTGGGTGGATGCAGAGGCTGCCTGGTCCCTTCTTGGAGAGAAAGAGGACATGCTGAGGCGTCTCATGGGGAAGGGAGGGGGCGGGACTGAGAAAAGTCCCCCCCCCCATAACTGGCAACCAGGGCGTGTGACAAAGGCCACAGACACAGCCGGGTTGGGGGACCCCATTGCACCCCCCGCCATCGCCCCCACCAGCTGTCACCCCTGCTGATGCCCAGTGCACAGAGGGGTTGGTGGGGGGGGGGGGAGCCATGACCCACTTCCCCTGCCTCCGGCCCTGGGTACAAGCCGGGCAGGGACGTGCAGAGCCCACACGGCTGCCAGCAGCTGCTCCCATCCCCGAGCCTCTGCAATGCGGAGTCGGACTCTGTGGTGGTGAGTTTTTTGTGTGTGTGGTTTTTTTTCCTAAAAGTCCTCCTTTCCCAGGGACCTGTGCAGCCAGCCACTGCCTCCGGGGGGAGCGGTGGCCTGGAGCTGGGGTGTCACCCTCCTTCTCAGGGGCTGGGCACCTCTCACCAACCCCTAACCCCCTCCCCTGCCTCAGGGTGCAGCCCCCCACCCTCTGATCCTAGCGGGA
The DNA here is from genome assembly GCF_014108245.1 of Pipistrellus kuhlii. NCBI lineage: Eukaryota > Metazoa > Chordata > Mammalia > Chiroptera > Vespertilionidae > Pipistrellus > Pipistrellus kuhlii. The sequence goes on from NW_023425579.1 coordinate 200,935, forward strand.
CCTGGATGCCTGGGCAGGGGAGGCCCAGGGGCCCGGCTCCCTCCCAAGGCCCGGACGCAGGCTGGCGGAACCTGACGTCTGCCAAATTGGAGCACTTCTCAGCTCCCTGGTCCCCCGAGGCTCTGGCTGCATCTCAGAGGCCAGGACACCTTGAGATTCAAGGATCTCTCTCTCTCTCTCTCTCTCTCTCTCTCTCTCTCTCTCTCTCTCCCTCTCCCTCTCCCTCTCCCTCTCCCTCTCTCTCTTTCTCTCCCCCCCCCTCTCGGACAGCAATGCCCCCTCTGGAGTCTCAAGCACCAGGTCTGCTGAGGGTCTCAGGGTGTCTTTCTCTCCCATGGGCCCCCTGCCAATCAATGCCCAAACCGGGCACGTGCCCTGACGGTGAATCGAACCGTGACCTCCTGCTTCACAGGTCAACGCTCGGCCACTGAGCCACGCTGGCCGGGCTCCGGCTTCGTTTTAAGGGGGATCAGAAGAAGCAGAGGGGATGGCCCAGGTGAGAGCATGTGGCCGGGACAGAGGCTCCTTCCCGCCTCCGAGAGCCAGCCGCTCTGCAGGGCTGGGGCAAGCTGGTCTGGCCTGCCCCGAGCTCTCTCCGCACCACCTGCCGAGGGCTGGGTCTCTCTCGGGCACAGATGGCCTGGCTCAGGGCAACCAGGACACGGCCGAGCCCATCCGGGCACAGCTCAGGGCGAGGAGCCACCCGTCTGCCATCTGCCGAGCAGGTGACAGCCGCCGGCAGGTACGTCAGGGCGAGGAGCAGGGAGCTCGGGGCCCGGAGAGCAGCTGTGGGCAGGACCTGGCCCTGCGGCCGCCGGACCCCCTGGGCTCCGGACAGGAGGCGCCTGCAGGCCCCGCTGTGCGGCCGGTGGGTCCTTAAATGAAAACAAATGGACATCTCCTCCCCCGCCCTCTCTGCCTGCCTGTTTCCATCAAAGCTCAGGCTGGCTCGCCCTCACCGGAGTGGCTCAGTGGCTAGAGCATCCACCTACAGACAGAAGGGTCCCGGGTTCGGTTCCGTCAAGGGCTCCATCCCCAGCAGGGGCCGTGCAGGAGGCAGCTGATCGGTGATGTTCCTTCTCTCGTCGATGTTGCTCTCTCCCTCTCCCTCTCCCTTCCTCTCTAAATTCAATAGAAATACGTATTTCTTTTTTTTATTATTATATTTTATTGATTTTTTTTTACAGAAAGGAAGAGAGAGGGATAGAGAGTTGGAAACATTGATGAGAGAGAATCATCGACCAGCTGCCTCTTGCACACCCCCTACTGGGGATGTACCCACAACCAAGGCACATGCCCTTGACCAGAATCAAACCCGGGACCTTTCAGTCTGCAGGCCGACGCTCTATCCACTGAGCCAAACCGGTTTTGGCGAAATACGTATTTCTTTAAATGAGTGCATGACGGAGGGAGGGAAGTGTCATTGGTTATACGTGTCTGTAGCCCTCGAGGGAGAAAGAATCATAGATTCGCTGCCTCCTGCACGCCCCCTACTGGGGATCGAGCCTGAAACCCAGGCCTGTGCCCAGACCGGGAATCAAACTGTGACCTCCTGGTTCATAGGTCAACGCTCAACCACCGAACCGCGCCGCCCGGCCACTCATTCATCCATTCATTCATTCATTCATTCATTCAATGCTACCACCTGCCTGCTCGCTGCCAGGCCTTGTGCTACGTGCCACGGTTGACACCTGTGAGGCCTCCTTGTCAGAAAAAGGCCGAGGAAGGGATGGCCCTTCGGGGCCACGTGCTCCACACCCCAAAGCAGAGGCCGGTGTCCGGAGGGTGCTGCCCCCGCCCCCCCAGGACAGCCACGGGGACCGCATCCTCCCCAGCTCTCGCCTCGCCACTGCCGGGCACAGAGCCCTCTTTCTCCTCCGGCCCCGCCCTGCCCCCCGACATAACCCCAGCTTCCTGATGACGAGTGAGGACGGACTCACCCCGAACACCGTGCGGGGCCCCGATAACACTCCCCCCCGTGGATGCTCGGCCAGCTCACGGGGGGCCCTGAGCCGCCTGGCGGGGCTGCCTCGGCCTGTGGCCTCCATTTTTCAAGCCAACCCGACATGCATCACAGCTGCCAGCGCCAGGCTCAGCCCCAAGGGGGCAGGCTGGCCCCTCCCCCCCGCCGCCTGGAGCGATTCACACGCTCTGAGCCCAGCGCGGTCCCTCACTTCTTCATTCATTCATTTACCCATTTACCCATTCATTCATTCATTCATTCATTCGTTCGTGCGTCCAACCCTTCAAGTACCTGTCAGGCCCTGAGGCTGAGCGAGTGTCTGGGTGTCAAGGATGGCCAGACGGGGACCCTGACCTGGGGGGGGGGCTCACACCACGGGAGGGGCCGTCACACAGCACAACACGGGAAGCGCACGGGTCTGTGGGAAATGGGACCAGCGGGGCTCCCTCCCGGGCTCGGGCTGGTCGGGGCTGTGGGATTCGGAGCCTGGGATGTTTCTGAACCCCGTTGACTGAACGCACATGCACAGATTCCACGCGGGCGGGAAGATGTCAGCTGCTAACGCAGATCAGCTCCCGCCAGTCACCTGGCGGGCCCACGTCTTTACGTCCCCACGATTCGTATTAAACCGAGCATTCAAATGCCGAAATATCAGTTAATGCCGGAACCGGGGTGGCTCCATGGACAGAGCGTCGGCCTGCAGAGTGAAGGGTCCCGGGTTCGATTCTGGCCAAGGGCACGTGCCTGGGATTGCGGGCTCGATCCCCAGGAGGGAGGCGGGGGGTGTGCAGGCGGCAGCCAATCCGTGATTCTCTCTCGTCATGGATGTTTCTCTCTCTCCCTCTCCCTTCCTCTCTAAAAATCAATAAAAATATTATTAAAAAAAAAAAAAAAGAATTTAACCTGCAGCTCAGGGGACCTCTGGGAGCAGGGGGAGGGACTCAGCAGACCCGGGAGCCGAGACAGAGAACAGGCTGCAGGAAAGTGGGAGACCCAGGCACGGAACTCCCACCCCACCCCGCCCCCAGGTCACCATATTCCACCCCAGTCACCCCGAAAGCTGCTGGCTGAGCCTGGGGGACATCCCTGGGGCTCCCCGGCCCAGGACCTGTTGCCAGGATTCACATGCCTCCTGGTGTCCTTCCTGTGCCCACAGGGACGGAGACGGGGCCCAAGGACACTGGGCAGGAAATCAAGATGGATGTGGTCCCCGCCAGGATTGATGACTGCTCTGCCAGGAGGCGAGCACCAGCGAGGACGCCGTTTGTAACAGCCACGCCGCCGGCTTCCGAGCAGCCGGCCTGGGACACGGCGGGCGGCGGGACCTCTCACCCCTTGTGGCTGACGGCGGCCGTGGGGACACCGCGTGACCAGGAGGGACAGACGGCCCCGGCCACCGCTCTGCACACAAACTTCCTCCTTATTCCCATTCTTCTGCCTGGTTTTTGTTTGTATTGTTTTTTTTAAAATATGTTTTATTGATTTTTCACAGAGAGGAAGGGAGAGGGATAGAGAGCTAGAAACATCAATGAGAGAGTAACACCCATCAGCTGCCTCCTGCACACCCCCTACTGGGTATGTGCCCCCAACCAAGATCCATGCCGGGAGCTCCCTGGCTTCCCCACCCAGTGGGCACGTGTGTCCACCCATGGGTTACTGGCTCCTCACGGGTGAGAACCCTGCCCCAGACCCCCTTCCCTCCCACCCAGCTCCTGGCTCACCCACCACCCTCCTCCTGCCACTCCTAACCCGTCTGCCTGCTGAAGGCGGAGGCTGACGAAGGGTCCAGCCCCCAGCCCACGGTCACTGCCAACCCACGGCCTCGCTGCACCCCCACTGCCCACCCACGGCCTTGGCTACACTCCCACTGCCCACCACTGCCTCGCTGCACCCCACTTTCTGCCCACGGCCTCGCTGCACCCCCACTTCCCGCCCACGGCCTCGGCTGCACCCCCACTGCCCGTCCACGGCCTCGCTGCACCCCCACTTTCTGCCCACGGCCTCGCTGCACCCCCACTTCCCGCCCACGGCCTCGCTGCACCCCCACTTCCCGCCCACGGCCTCGCTGTACCCACACTGCCCGCCCACGGCCTGGGCTGCACCCCCACTCCCCGCCCACGGCCTCGGCTGTGATCACGGAATGAGCCACAAGGCAAGCTACCAGCGTCGGGGACAGAGACGACCAGACGTCAGAGTGAGGACGGGCTGTTCTAAGCCACTGAGGTGAAGTGCTCTGCTCCCGTGTCTCCTCCCGCGTCACCGGAGTCTGTGTGCCAGGCTCCCCCGCCCGCTCCTCAGGCACCCGCTTCCCTCGTCGGCCCCTCCTGGCCCAGCCTCGCTCCCAGGGACCCTGTCCTTCGTCTTGTGCGAGGCCAGTGCCCCATCTCCTCCCACCTCCCCTGAGATCCTGCTTAAAACCCTCCCCAATCTCCCACCTGCAGACAAACTCATGTTTATCCCATTTACACACGCATACTTACGTGTGTGCGTGTACACACAGAAACACATGTGTGTGCACACAAGGTCAGGCTTACAGAGACACGTAGAAATGTGAGTGCATGCACACAGATAAGCACGTGCACACTAGAACATGCACACATGGGCACGTGCATACACATGAGCACACACGCACATATGTGCCTGCGCGCGCACACACACACACACACACACACACACCATACTCATCGCCTGGCTCTGGGGCTCAGGGATCCCCACTCCCGTCGCCTCCACCTCTCACTGTAATTTAATTGTTATCGGGTTTGACTCGCCATTCTTCCTATTAGCTCTTGAATGCAGACTCGCCTCCCAGAGGCCCAGCCCCTCGCCCTTCCTCACCTAGATTCACTCCACAATCACCTCCCACGGCTGCCCTGCAAACCAGAGTGAACTTCCTCACACGCACACCTGGCCACATCACACACCCATCACACACGTCTCCATGGCGCTCAACGGCCCGCCTGCCCCTTCCCCACCCACCCACCCACCCCCGCCCAATCCCCCACAGCCCAGCCTGGGTCCTCCCCTTCTGCCAGGACACCCTCCGGTCAGCCAGAGCCCCATCCCTTCCAGAAGCTCATTACATTTCGCCTCCGAAGTCACATCTGTCTGGTCAGTGTCCTCGGGGCCAGGGCTGCCCAGCTCTGACCCGGAATGGGCACGGCACCGCCCCTCAGACTGGGGCTCCAGACACGCTGGCTAAATATAGAGCCTCCTAAAACCAAACACGAAAATCCTGGGGCGTCTCATGAATGTGGGCCAGTGCCGAACCAACCGCTCCGCGGCTCGGTCATGAGAGCGCATCTGCGTCTCGTTCTTGGAAATCCTCATCGCCAGGCTCCTGGACCCCTGAGCAGCTGGGCCTGTGATTGGCGGGGCCATCTGTCCAGTGGTGTGAAGCCACCTGACTCCCGTGGGCCCTGCTCAGAGGAGGGTGCCCGGGAGGACCCCAGGATGGGCTAGGGTGGGGGGGAGAGTGCTGGCTGCCTCTGGGGGAGGAGGAGGCAGAGTGGGCGTGGGGTCCCAGCGGCTGCAGCTGCTCCTAGGCTGCAGGCCTGGCTCTGGCCCTGATGGGGGATGAATAATTGATGGTGACTAATGGATCGTTGCTCCGGGGTGAGATATTCAGCAGGGACCGTGGCGGGTCTGTGTAATCAGATGTTTCATGCTGGCCTCTTGGTCGGTGTGGGACTGCTGGGTTTCCCTGGCTGGCAGAACCATGGAGGGGGTCGGCAGGGGGGAGGGGAGGAGAGGGGATGAAATCATACCCTTTGGGCCAGCATGGTGGACCTGGACGGTATTATGCTAAGTGACATAAGCCAATCAGATAAAGACGGGTACCATACGATTTTGCTTATGTGGGGAACATAATAAACAAAATAAACTAACAAATAAAATAGAGGGGGTGGGGGTCTAAAAGGGGTTAATGGGGGGATAAGGCAACATATGTCATATTTTCAACAATGAAGATTAAGAAACAGAGTCTTCGAGAGCAGACTGACAGCTGTCAGAGACGAGGGGGGCCTGGGATTGAATGAAGGGATTAAACCAACAAAAACACTTTGTTGACAGAGGCCACAGTTTGGTGATTGCCAAAGGGCTGGGGGCTGGGGGGAGGGGAGGTCCAAGAGGGAAAAAGGGGAATAAATGGTGGTGGGAGGAGACTTGCCTGGGGGTGAACACACACACACACACACACACACACACACACACGGAACTAGAGAGAGGTGGGTTTTGTGTGGGGTAGCATTCTCAGGTTGTACTTTGCAGGGGAGGGGAGCAGGGGCCCACGGTTCTTAATCCCTGGACCTGGACTTGCCTGCTTTTGGGGTTGTCTACACCGCCCCCCATTCAGAATACTGGTGGGCTCCCAGAAAAGGTCACTGAGGTAAATAAAGGTACAGCATGAATGCCAAAACCTGTGTGGCTCAGTGGATAGAGCGTCAGCCTGCAGACTGCAGGGTCCCGGGTTCGATTCTGGTCAAGGCCATGTACCTTGTTTGTGGGCACATCCCCAGTAGCGGGTGTGCAAGAGGCAGCTGATCAATGTTTCTCTCTCATCTATGTTTCTAACTCTCTATCCCTCTCCCTTCCTCTCTATAAAAAATCAATAAAATATATTAAACAAAACAAAAACAAAAAAAATAGCCTTATCTTCCTCTGACCCCGCTGGAGAAGGCTCTGTCCGTGGTGCTGAAACAAAGCATCAGCTTGACTGCCTCTGTCCGTGGTGCTGAAGCTCCAGGTCCCTGCTTTTATGGTGCTTCGGTATAGACTGGTTGTGGTGCTGTCCATGGTTCTGAACGTCAGGCCTCTTGTGTGGGCTGTGCTGGGTTCTGTCTGCAGTGCTGAACCCCGAGTCCAGAGACCGTGGTTTGCATGTCTAAGGATTGTCGGGGCCTTCAGTGCCACGGAAGGTTCAGAAAAAGGGGGTAGAGACTGGATTCAAGGGGGGACACAGAGGGAAATGGCCCAGAGCATGGGGAACGCTTCTGTGCACCGTCTCAAGGCATTACCTCTTCTCATTACGTGGAACTGAGCATGGATGGCCACCTGGTTCAAAGGGGAAACTGTCTAAGAAAGAAGCAACGGGAAGAGAAGGCCAAGACAAACTTTGGAAGATGTGGGTGAATTAGAAAAGCTCTACCAAGAGGCATTATTCTCCTCCTTTCCTCCTCTTCCCCCACCCCCCGCCCTGAGATACCATCCTAGCATGCAGTCAACTATGATGACCGTGTACAGTCAACTCACTCCAGCACGTCTACACCCACATAAACCCTGGGATGGAGGGGATTCTCTCCTCAGACCTCCCCCTGTCCCTGGCTTCCCTCCTCTCTGAAGGAAGTCTTAGCACCGGTTCCGTCTCCCCTCGCAACTGTCTCACCATGATTACCGTTCAGACATCCTCCTCTTTGTATCTACCTGAAGTCCTTCATGCTCTAGATTCATGCTACTGCCTTTCTGACATTGTGCATATTTTTTTTATGATGCAGAGTATGTGTCCCAGCGGACGTGGGAAGCAGGGTTCCATCAGACCCCATGTCATCTGCAGGCAGACACACGCACAAGAGCAATGCCCCCGCCTGACCCCCCCCACACACACACACACCTACATCCACACGAGAGCCTGTGACCATGGGTCACAAAACAAAAAGTTGCAAAGGATCCTTGATCCAGCCCCCTTTTCTAGAGAAAAGACTGCTGTGGGGAAGAAGGCGTAGCGGGCTGCTATCCCACACTCCAAGAGCCTACCTCCAGCCCTTGTTTTTGGGCCTTGGCCTTCCTTAACCCCCGAACCCAGCCTCCGCCACCATCACATTGCCAACAACAAACATGCTCCTCAGAAGCCATGTTGACATTCCAGCAGGACACAAGAGCAGAGGTGTCATTGGTCGCGGTTTGATTGAGCATGACCACCGCACGGCTGGCCACACATGTCACCCGGAGAATGTGAGCCGGGGATGGTTTACGCTCAAAAACTCATTTCCAAGAGGCCCCAACAGCTTCTAGACAGCGCTGACAGCGTGGCACGGCGAGGAGACACATACAGGGGCGAAGGGCGGACGGAGGCCATCCACCCACCCCAGCCACCTGCTGACAGCTGGTTCTGCCTTGCTGGGTGTCCATTTGACACGCTCTGTCCATCCCTTCGACCGACCGCCCAACATCCCTGTCCCACAGGCAGGAAGGTGCTGCCTACTACCCAGCCAAGCCCTGCTCGCTTCAGTTCTCAACCACGGCTCCAGCGAACGCCCTCCGTGCAGGGACAGCAGCCGGCTCCCCCCTGCCAGGCCCTCTCCTCTCTGTGTGACTCAAAGGGCCACAGTCCCCTGGCTCTATCCCTCTCCCTTCCTCTCTGTAAAAAAAATAAAATCAATAAAATATATCTAAAGGATAAAAAATAAATAAAGTTTGCAAGCAGACCACACCGCTGCCAGGCTGAGCATTCTTGGGGGCCCCAGGGCCCATGGACCACGCTTTGAGAATCACGGTCCTTGCGGAAACCAGTTTGGCTCAGCGGATAGAGCGTCGGCCTGCGGACTGAAAGGTCCTAGGTTCAATTCTAGTCAAGGGCATGGACCTTGGTTGCGGGCACATCCCTGTTAGGGGGTGTGCAGGAGGCAGCTGGTCTATGTTTCTCTCTCATCGATGATTCTATCTCTCTGTCCCTCTTTCTCTCCCCTCCTCTCTGTAAAAAATCAATAAAACATATTTTTTTTTAAAAAGAGAGGAGAGAGAATCACGGTCCTAGGGGCATCTCACAGAATCACCCCAAGAGCCAGATCCCGCCTGCTGTCCCAGCGAGGCCTGGGGAGCCGGGGGCCGGGGTGCGGGCCTCTCCTGCCTGCCCTCCCCTGGCCTGCAGTGACACCCCCGCCCCCCGCAGCGGTGAGGGCCTGGCTCTGCCACCATCATAGCCCCGGGGCAGCCCTGCCACTCCCCACCGGCGGGACCTCTGGCCGGCTGGCCCGGCTGTGATGCAGGCCAGGCCTGGCTGCTCCCCTGCCTCCGGTGGCGGCAGCAGCCGCGGCTCCCGGCTTCCAGGAGCTAATCCAATTTCTCGGCTGCGTTTTCCCTTTGCCTCCTGCAGCGCCAGGATTGATGTGGAACCAGGGCAGCTTATTAACTCGGCGAGAGTCAAACTGGGAGGGGGAGTGTCTCGGCTCCCCTCCTCCCGCCTTCCCCGCAATTAGCTCCACGCTTTCTCGCTTCTCGCCAGCACCGTCCTAGCCCAGCCAGCCTGTGCTTCCCCAGTCACCGCTAACTTTCTGTGGTTCTCGCTGGTGAGGTGCTGTCAGCCCCCTCCCCTCCATGCCGGCTGTTTCCCCAGGACCTCAGCGCCTCCCCCCTAGGCTCTCCCCCACCCTCTGCATGCTCCGCAGGCAGGCAGCTGGTGACCCCTCTCTCAGGTGGAAACCAGAGACCCCAAGAGACCCTCTCCTGTCTTTACAACAGCAAGGTAACCCCCCTTTTTTCTCCTGCCTGACTTCCAATTGGGGGGCTGCTTGGGAGCACCAAACCCCTCTGAGGTTCAGCCCCGGTCGGTGTGGCTCAGTGGATAGAGCGTCGGCCCACAGACGGAAGGGCCACAGGTTCGATTCTGGCCAAGGGCACACGCCCTGGTTGCGGGCTTGGTCTCCAGTGGGGAGCATGCAGGAGGCAGCCGATCAATGATTCTCTCTCATCGTTAATGTTTCTATCTCTCTCTCCCCCACTCTCCCTTTCTCTTCTGAAATCAATTAAAAACAAAACAAAACAAAACAAAAACTTTCAGCCAAAACCGGTTTGGCTCAGTGGATAAAGCGTCGGCCTGCGGACTGAAAGGTCCCGGGTTTGATTCCGGTCAAGGGCAGGTACCTTGGTTTCGGGCACATCCCCATGGGGGGTGTGCAGGAGGCAGCTCATGGATGTTTCTCTCTCATCAATGTTTCTAGCTCTCTGTTCCTCTCCCTTCCTCTCTGTAAAAAAATCAATAAAATATATTTAAAAAGAAAGAAAAAGAAAATGGGGCAGAAAAGGCTCCCCTTTGTGGGGACCCGGTGGAGTCTGGCCAGTGGGCAGGGGAGGGGCCTACTTCACAGGACCTGATTCCTCCCACACTCACCCCGCAGAACAGCGTGCGTCACAGACAGGAATTCTGTGCCCATTCTGCAGACGGGAAGACCGAGAGAGAAGGGATAGTCACCCTGCTGCTTCGCGGAGAGAATCTCCCTGACGTGACTTTTCTCCAATGAAGCGTCGCTCCTCCCCCAGCTTCCTGGGACTGAGTTCCGGCCTCCGGCTGCGCCTGTCCTGCCGGCCAGTTAACGGTTACCCTTGACTGTGGGGTGAGGGCCGTTACCTGTTCTACAGGGGGAATTCTCCAGACCTGGTCAGGTGACCCCATGCTATGCTCCCAACACATCCCGCATGCCTTCCTAACACCTGTCACAGTTACGATGTGTTCTTTAAAATATATACATATTTTACAGAGAGGAAGAGAGAGAGGGATAGAGAGTTAGAAACATCCATGAGAGAGAATCATCGATCAGCTACCCCCTGCACACACCCCACTGGGGATGTGCCCGCAACCAAGGTCCATGCCCTTGACCGGAATCGAACCTGGGACCTTTCAGTCTGTAGGTTGACGCTCTACCCACTGAGCCACGCCGCTTTTGGCTATATATATATATATATTTTTTTTTTTTAATTGATTTCAGAGAAGAGGGGAGAGGGAGAGAGCGATAGAAACGCAATGATGAGTGAGAATCAAGAATTGGCTGCCTCCTGCAAGCCTCACACTGGGGATCCAGCCAACAACCGGGCCTGTGCCCTGACCGGGAATCAAACCCTGACCTCCGGGTTCATAGGTCGATGCTCAAAATGGAGCCACGCCGCTGGCTGGGCTCACCTTTAAAGAGCCACCTGGGCTCCCGCGTTCTCTGGCTCCACCTGGCACCCGGTCAGAGAGCCCCCACGCCGTGTTCCGAAAGGACCGGACGCACTTCTGCTCACGCACGGCCTTGCCCGCCTGAGGACGCTCCTGTCCGGGATGGCTGACCAGCCGTCCTTCCCGCCCCCTGAGGCCCCGCTGTCCCGCCCACGCCCACGCCCACGCCCACGCCCACGCCCTGGCCTCCTGCGACCCCTCCCTCCACTCGCTCTCCGAGAGGCTGCACAGACCGGGGGCGGGGAGCAGAGACCCCACCGAGAGAGGAGCTCATCCAGAGAAGGGAGAGGGCCTGGGGCCGCTGGGCGTGTGGTCCGGGAGGGCACCCGTGGAGAGCACCCGTGGGAGGGCACCCACGAGGCCTCTCGGTGGTCCTCACCCCCCTTCCCCCGCTCCCTGGTCCCTGCGGGTCCGTCCCATCAGCCCAGAAGCTGCCTGAGGGGAGGTCAGAGGCACCCAGCTCCAGCTCGGTCCTCCCTGCCCCTGGCGTGCCTTTGACGGGTACGGGCTCTGCCCGGGGGGCAGCCAGGACCAGCCAGAGGGGGAAGAGCCGTGTCTACACACACCAGCCCCGCTCCCACGGGTTCCGGGGTCCTGCTCTGCGGGTACCGGGCCTTTCAGGCTGCCAAGCTGAGGAAGAGGATGTGTTGGCATCATCACCCCCTCCGCCCACCCCCCTCCCCCCCAATAAAGTTGCCCCGAAAAGCTCCTGGAACAAAGCTGACTCACAGGAGCGGCCTGGGGCCCAGGACCAGAGCCAGGGGAGCCAGGAGGTGAAGGACTTCTCTCTGCATGCCCCCCTCGCTCTGCCCCCCGCCCCACTTCCCTGCAGCCCCCCAGCTCCTCCTTGGGCAAGATGGGAAGGAGAGGGGCAAGGACCAAGTCTGAGGGGTCCTCCCCTCGAAAAAGCCAGGCTTCCTAGACCGTGAGGCCAGAGACCCGTCCACAAGCCACCACATGGCCGACAGAGGCCAGGGCTGAAGGGTCCTCCCCGCTCCTGCCCCGGGGCCCACGGAGGAGGTGGGGCTGGACTCCCTGGGCCTGGCCACGGGGCCTGGTGGGGCCCCTGACGCTGACTCACCCCCCAGGCCCTGGCACAGGCTGCAGCGGACACTGCCCGCCAGGCCACTGCCGGCCAGGATGCAGGCCGGGCCGGCACGTCCCACTGCATCAGACCTGCCCGGCCCTCGGGCGCTGGGCACGGCTCCCCTCTGCAGCCTGCCCTGCAGCCCGGAGGCCGGGCTTGGGCCTGAGCAGGGGAGACAGCAGCGGGGTGACCCCTCGGAAGCAGGACCCGATCACCAGGGCTCCGTGGTCCAGCTGGGGCCCGTCTACGGGGCGGGCGCGGGAGGAGGGGAGAGGGGACCCTCCGTCTCCCGGTCAGACCCTCACCCACCCAGACCCCGAGGAGTTCCCCTCCTCAAGCCCACCCTCCCCATCGGGGCATGCCCACCCGTGGGCCCTGCCCCCATGTGCTCCCCCTTCCTCCTGCCGGCCTGCGGGCACCCACGTCTCTCCTGAACCGGGAGGGGGTGCTGCCGAGGGGAGAGGGGGGCTCTGGCGGCCCCCACAGACCCACCCGGGGCCCGGATGTCCCAGAGGCACCTTCAGGAGGTGAGGGTGCAAAGGGGGGAGGGTGGGGGAGGGGGGCCTGGGGGTGAAGGGCTGGAGGCACAAGTGATGTCCTTTCCGTTGGAGACCCTGTGCCTTGAAGTCGGGGTGAGGAGAGAGCAGGGGAAGGGGCCCCCAGGGGACGGGGCAGGGAGGGGTCCCGGCGGGCTGCTGGGTGGGGAGCCAGGCCCTGGGGAGGCAGGAGGCGCTGGTGCGGACAGGACGCCCCGGTCCTGCTGAGTCATGAGATTTGCGGAGAGGGGGGAGGCCGCCGTCGCCCCAAGTTCCTGTCCCAGCACCTCTCCATCCCCCCACCCCACGGTATCTCTCACTCTCGCCAGGATGGGGGTCTCTGCATCCTGGGGCCCCAGCCCTCCCCACCCCCGCATCACCACGACGGGACCAGCTCCCCAAGTTTGAGGCTGGGGGCGCCCTGCCCCCGCTCCCGCCCCGAACCCGCAGAGAAGCGGGGTCCCCCCAAAACCAGCCTCCCGACCCGACAGGTCCAACTCGCGGGGAGCCGCAACTTCCGACCCCCCCTCCCCCGGCCGCAGGGTCCCCGCGCCCGGCTCTGCGCAGAGCGCCCGCCCGGGAGCAGAAACTTCGGGGGCGGGGGCGCCCCGTACTCACCGGAGCGGAGCAGCCGCCGCGGGAGGACCCGCCTCGGGGGCGGCTGAGGGGGGGCAGGGGGACGTGCTGGCCCAGCCCCGGTGGGTCCCCGGTCCCGGTCCCCGCGCCAACTCGGCGGAGGCTCTGCCGCAGACTCCGGAGCGGTGCCCGGAGGAGGGCGGAGGGAGGAGGGGAGGGGAAGAGGGAGGGGAGGGCGGTGCGCGCTGCGGCGCGGGGCGGGGCCGGAGGGAGGGCAGAGGCGGAGGGAGGGGAGGAGGGGGAGCAGGGAAGGGAGGGCAGAGGGGGAGGGGAGGGGAGGAGGGGGAGGAGGCGCTGGACCCACCGGGCACACACACACACACACACACACACACACACACCCGCTCCCAGAGCCCAGCCTCGGGCTGAAGGTCAGGAAGAGTCAGGCCTCACGGCCGGCTAAGGCCACGTTACGGGGAGCCCCCTCCCCAACAGCCATGGGCGATCTGAGCCCCTTCCTCTCCCCCCACAGGACACCCCGCCTACAGGTGTCACCTGGACGGCAGGGGCTCTGAGCCTGAGGGCTGGTGAGGAAGAGGGGACCCTGGGGAGAAGTTAAAGGTGCCTGGAACTCGGGAAGGGGGGGAGGAGAGAGGAGGGGGACAAGGATGGGAGGGGGAGAAAAGAGGAGGGGGAGAGGGACGGGAGGGGAAGGGTGCAGGGAGGGGGCCGGGAGGAAGAGAGAGGGAACTCGCCTTGGTTAAAGACCAGGGTTTCCACCCAAGCCAGTGTCTTCATGCTGACCTGTCCCTTTATTTAATTGAATCTATTTTTATTATTTTAAAATATATTTTTATTGATTCAGAGAGGAAGGGAGAGGGATAGAGAGGTAGAAACATCCTTGATGAGAGAGAGTCGTGGGCCGGCTGCCTCCTGCACGCCCGCCCCCCACACCGGAGATGGAGCCCGCAACCCGGGCCTGTGCCCTTGACTGGAATCGAACCCGGGACCCTTCTGTCTGCAGGCTGGCGCTCTGTCCACTGAGCCGCACAGGCTCAGCTTGGCATGTACCTTGGAAGCGCTCGGTTTGCGGTGTGGATGGTGTGGGGGTGGGAAAGGCCTGGGAGATGGGGGAGACGGGAGGGGGTGGAGGAGGAGGCAGCCGAGGGTGTTTTCCCATCACTTCGCCAGTAACACCAGGTGGAACCTGCAGGCCATCCATTAGGCGGCCGCAGAGCACCGGGCGGGCAGTGGCTGGGCCGTCAGGAGTGGTGATAACAGACCAGGGGAGTCCTGGGGGAGGCAGGGGTACCCCTGTCCTGAGGCCTGGAGGCCAGCCCCCACCCCGACCCCCACCCCATTTCCCGCCCCCTGCAGGGTGCTCCAACCCACTGAGCAGCCCAGGCCAGGGCAGAGGTGGAAGGGGGCGTCCGTCCGTCCATCTGTCGACCGGACTGGGACAGGACGCCGGGCCCCACCCCTCGCCGGCCATCCTAGGCCGGTGGCTTGGCCAGACCAGCTGGCTGGCCGCTGTGCCTCACTCTCTCCTTCCTGCTCCCCGATCTCTCCTTCCTGCTCCCCGATCTCTCCTTCCTGCTCCCCGATCTCTCCTTCCTGCTCCCCGATCTCCCCCTTCCTGCTCCCCGATCTCTCCTTTCCTGCTCCCCGATCTCTCCTTCCTGCTCCCCGATCTCTTCCTTCCTGCTCCCCGATCTCTCCTTCCTGCTCCCCGATCTCTCCCTTCCTGCTCCCCGATCTCTCCTTCCTGCTCCCCGATCTCTCCTTCCTGCTCCCCGATCTCTCCCTTCCTGCTCCCCAATCTCTCCTTCCTGCTCCCCGATCTCTCCCTTCCTGCTCCCCGATCTCTCCTTCCTGCTCCCCGATCTCTCCCTTCCTGCTCCCCGATCTCTCCTTCCTGCTCCCCGATCTCTCCCTTCCTGCTCCCCGATCTCTCCTTCCTGCTCCCCACAGGCACGGACGGACGGTGAATCTGCAGGACGCAGAGCCAGAGAGGGCCGCAGCCTCCGGGCACGGCGCCAGGAGCCCCGTGCTCCACCGGAAGCCTGCGTGTGCCCAGCCGGCTCGGGCGGGCGGAGGAGGGCAGCCTGCCCGCCAGCCAGCCAGGGCGGCAGGGCTGCCATCCGTTTCGTTCCGTGAGAAATGGGGTGTCCCCAGCCTCGGCCGCAATGTTCTTGTAATTTGCCAGGACGGCCGGGAGCGTCTCGGTGAGGAGCTCAGCATTCCTCTTGCTTATTCCCTGGGTCTCGGGGACAGGGAAGGAAGAGGGGAAAAGACCCCCCACACCCAGCCTCTCACACTCCGTCCTGTCCGCATCAGCGCTCGGGGGCCTCACGGGCTCCTTCTGAACCGCGAGGGCGAGGAAGGGCTGGCTGTCCGTTCTGAGAGGGCTCCAGGAAGGTGGGGCCGTAACCTCTGGACTGCTCTTTCTTTTTTTAAAAAATATCTTTTATTGATTTCACAGAGGAAGGGAGAGGGAGAGATAGAAGCATCAATGATGAGAGAGAATCATGGACCCGATGCCTCCTGTACGCCTCCTCCTGGGGATCAATGGATAGAGCATCAGCCTGTGGACTGAAGGGGCCCAAGTTCCATTCCGGCCAAGGGCACAGGCCCGGGTTGCAAGCTCCATCCCCAGTGTGGGGCGTGCAGGAGGCAGCCGGCCTGTGGTTCTCTCTCCTCATGGACGTTTCTCTCTCTCTCTCTCTCTCTCTCTCTCTCCTCCCTTCCCCTCTGAAATCAGTTAAAATACTTTTTTAAAAATCTGACATGGAGCAGGAGCCACACAGTCCCCCTTCGGGAATGGGAACACTGGGAGGCCAACAGGGGGTGATCTCTCACTGATGCTCCGGCCACCCTCGCCTACACCCACGGGAGGTGTGACCTCACACGTGTTAGAGTCACGTCCACGTGAAGCCTGAGAACAGACAGTGCGGGCACCGGGTGCTGCAAGCACCTGAGGAACACAGCTGCTTCCCCGGGCTGTCTGTGGCCAGGAAACGGTCAGCGCCCATGTCTGCCTCCCTGAGACCCCAGCACCCATGTCTGCCTCCCTGAGGCCCCAGCACCCAGGTCTGCCTCCCTGAGGCCCCAGCACCCAGGTCTGCCTCCCTGAGACCCCAGCACCCAGGTCTGCCTCCCTGAGGCCCCAGCACCCAGGTCTGCCTCCCTGAGACCCCAGCACCCATGTCTGTCTCCCTGAGGCCCCAGCACCCATGTCTGCCTCCCTGAGGCCCCAGCACCCATGTCTGTCTCCCTGAGGTCCCAGCACCCAGGTCTGCCTCCCTGGGACCCCAGCACACATGTCTGTCTCCCTGGGGCCCCAGCACACATGTCTGTCTCCCTGGGGCCCCAGCCTGAGGCCCCAGCACCCATGTCTGTCTCCCTGGGACCCCAGCACCCATGTCTGTCTCCCTGAGGCCCCAGCACCCATGTCTGCCTCCCTGAGGCCCCAGCACCCATGTCTGTCTCCCTGGGACCCCAGCCTGAGGCCCCAGCCAGCCCTCCCGCAGTCCATACTGGCCCTTCTCCTCTGAGGCGGCTCTGGGGCGGCAGTCACAGGCGCCCGGGGATCACAGCTGCCCTCCGACCAGGCCAGCCTCTTCCCTGCAACCTCCTGGGATCCAGAGGACCCATGTCCTTAACCTCCCCTCTGGGTGTGCTGGTTAGTCATGCAGGTTAGTTATTAAAGCTGGTTAATGATGCGGATTAACCGTTAACCGGCGAGTACTGCGGGTTTTGTCACCAAAGAAAACACCATAGTCTAGAGAGAAGCATCAGGAGTGCTTTATTCAAAGTAATGTCCATCACTAGCACTTTTCTTCAATAATGAAACCTTCCCGCAAATGCTTTTTTTTTTTTCCTTTGGCACAAAATTTGACCTTTTTAAGCATAAAAATATCCACGATGTTAACACCTTTCAGAAAATTTGACGTGTGAAGTCTCGAAGCTTGTTGCCAATACAATAGCATACACATCAAAGCATCGGTCAAATGTGTGACCCCCATCGATCGAGAAGAGCCCGCATTGTTAACCAGTTCACCTAGTTAACAACTGGCCAAACTGGACAACCCCCAAGTGGCAGGAAGTTTCCATGGCTCCTGCGGGGACTCGTGGCGCCCTCTGGTGGCCTATCCTGGAGTGGCAGCCAGAGTTGCCTTCAGCCACAGCTCTCCGCTGGGCCTCTCCATCTGGGCAAACCCCCCATCCCCACCCGCCATCTCAGACCCTCTCCACCCGCCCTCCTTTCTGGACGCAGCTCCCACCCAGAGCTGTCCTCTCTTGTGCCTGAGGAACCTGGGGGAGGAGGGGCAGTGGAGTGGGATGGGGATGAGAGGGAGGCAGCTGGGCACTCATTGCCCAGGCCTGGAGGACCACCTGAGGCTGCGGCCCAGGGCCTGGGCAGCCCAGCAATGCCCGTGGGAATGGCATTGGCCCTCTGTCTGTGCCTGCGAGGGGAAACCTCAGGCCTTTGTCCTGAGATCTCGCTAGAAAACAAGGGCCTCACGACCTGGGCCATAAAAGAGGCAAATGTCCTCCTGGCAGCTGTGGCCCAAGCCACGCGGCCCCCTCTGTCTGGGAACAAGAGGAGGGAGTGGGCGGGCCGGGACCAGGGGACCCCCTGTGCTCAGGCTGAAGCCCAGAGCCTGCAACAAGGAGCCCGCCACGCCCCGGAGACGGCCCCCAGGAGGCGGCGCAGGCCCAGGCCGGTCTCATGAACTGGATATTAAAGCTCCCTCCAGCACCAGCCACCTTGTTAGTGAGACCGCTACTGGCCATGTGCCGCGGAGGGTCACCCTAGGGGACAGCAACCAGACTAGGACTGTCAGAACAGAATCCCGCCTGCTGGAGGGGCTGTCCGTGGCCCAGGAGCCCCCTCGTCCGAACCAGCTCATTTCCTCTGGGGAATCACCCCTGCCCCGGCCGCCGAGCACCCCAGCCTCCTCTCACCCAGCTCTGTAACAGCCGATCTACAGGGACTGCTTTAATCATTACAGAGGTCAGTGAAACGAGTGCAAGGATTTTTTTAAATTTTTATTTCGGAGAAGGCCGGAGAGGGAGAGACGGAAACATCAACGATGAGAGAACCACTGAGTGGCTGCCTCCTGCAGACAGCCTGCACCCAGGCATGTGCTCTTGAACATGACCTCCTGGGTTGTAGGTCAGCGCTCAGCCACTGACACCACAGACCGGCCACACGTGCCACCCTGTGCCCTGCCTACCCCGGCCTGTGCAGAGGGTCCTCCTTTTGTCCGCGTTCCTGCCGGGATCGTGGAAAAGTACTGGCAGGGAAGCTCGGGACCGGGGATGTTTGCCAGCTCGGTTTCCTTGGGAAGAGAGGGAGGGTTCTTTGGCTCTTGCTTTAAATAGAGCAGAGAACTTTGCTTCCTCAGAAAGGCCATTTTTAAATGTCTGCTTTCCCGTCCGAGGGAAGAGAGGAACATGCCTCCGCGTCCCCTCAGCTGGGGCAGGTCGGTGGCTCCATCCTCCCTGCAGCAATGCAGCCGGCGGCCCCGGGACCAGCCGCACCCAGACCCGCCGTGCCCAGCCCCGTCCTGGCACAGGGAGCCCAGAACAAACAGAGCAGCCGCTCCTGCTGGCTCTGTGCTCAGGGGAAGGTGAGGCGTGGCCCACGCCTCCTGCCCAGCCCTGGGACACGCAGCAGCCCTGGGACAGAGCTGCACGGAGTGGCAGGCCCTTCACAGATGGGCTCTGTAAGCTTTGAAACGGGTTCACAGCCGTTTCGCTCTGTGTAAGCTGCTCCTGCTGAGAGAAGTGCTGTTTGGGCGGCTATTGGTGAGGTTCCTATCACCCCCCACCCCATCGGGGAAGCCGAGGCCCGGCCACTGCTCGGATCTCCACTGTGTCCTCAGCTCT
Organism: Pipistrellus kuhlii; assembly: GCF_014108245.1. Taxonomy (NCBI): domain Eukaryota; kingdom Metazoa; phylum Chordata; class Mammalia; order Chiroptera; family Vespertilionidae; genus Pipistrellus; species Pipistrellus kuhlii. Next base: position 219,918 of record NW_023425579.1, read on the forward strand.
CCTCCAGCACGCGGTTCCCAGCACAGAACGAAGCAGAGGCTCAAGTGCTACCCGCTTCCCCCACAGGCGCTGGAGACGGCCACGCGGGTGGCCACGGGCCCGTAGGCACCGGGACCAACACGGCGCCCACACGCCAACCACACGCTGAACACCAACACACAGTCCAAAGTTTGTTTGTTTTAATTCCAGCCACTGGAACAACATGGAAGTTATTGCTCAGATAAATAAACCTAGTCTACGAGGAAAGAAAGCGGATAAAGAACAACAAAACCCCAAAGTGAAAACGCAAGTTCCCAATATGGTAACAGTAAACGGAGAACTCCTCCCACGAGGATTTACTGGATTCCTGTGCCTCCGGCACGGACGAGCTGGCTGGGGTCCAGCAGCGCGGGCGGGTGTGTGCGTGAGAAGGTGCGGGCCCTCAGCCAGCACGTCCCCGACAACCACAAACGGCTCTCACGGAAAAAATACAAAAGGTGTCAAAAATTTTTAGTTGTTTTTTTTCTTTTTTCCAAAGAGTTCTGGAAAACGATCCATCGGAATAGAAATAGCACCGTGTACAGACAGGCTGGCCTGGCCAGTCCTGGGCCAGCGGAGGCCGCGGCCGCTCACTCCCGGCCGGGCACGGCCCCGGCGCAGCGCGCACACACGTAGTCCTCCTTCGCCGCCATCTCTGGGGAGACACCAACACACACCTGATGGAACCACTGGTTGCAGCTGCCATCACACTGGACCCAGTCCACCTGGTACAAAGAGCAGGGAGACGGGTGTTGAGGGGAACGGCGACGGAGGCCCCGCCGAGCGTCCAGGCAGCCGGTGCAGAGCCACTCTTCGCCGCGGCCGAGCCGGGCGCACCCCCCACCTGTCGGCGCCGGGCGGAGGCCGAGGAGCAGAAGAGGAAGAGGGAGGAAGAGTGTCTTCAGGAAAAGGGAGAAGCCCGGAGCCGGTAGAGCAGAGCCCGGCGAGGTCCCGGAGCAGAGCAGGCGGCAGAGAGACAGACGGGCGGGCACAGGCGGAGCTAGGGGCAAGCGCGTCCTCGAGGCCAAGCCGCACTGACCTCGTCTCCCTCCGGCTGCAGGCAGCTCCCCGCCGGGCAGATGGCGTCCTCGTCCTCCGAGTCCTCCTGCTCCGAGGAGGACGTGTCCGAGGGCAGCGAGTGGGTGTCGGCCGCGCGGACGGCGAAGCCGCGCCCGCCCTCCAGCGGGAAAGCGTCCAAGTCCTGGGGGCCCAGCCTGAGCCGCTTCCGCCCGGGCGCCCAGGCCTTCCGCACACGGCCCCAGCGCTCGCCGGCCTCGTCGCTGTCCGGGCGGCGCTTCAGCCTCTGCTCCAGGCCGCCGCCCTCCCGCGCGGCGCGGCAGCAGTCGCCCTGGGAGAGAGAGCAGAGCAGCTTGGCCTCCAGCCGCCCACAGCCCGCGGGGCCCAGGTCCGCCCGGAGAGCCCCACGCGCCCCTCGGTGCTGAGAAACACTGCCTGACCCGGTCAGCACTCGGCACCAGCACCTCGGCTCACCCGCCCTCCCACCGGCTGTCTCGTGAGGTCAGAGGCGAAAAGCAGGTGTTGAACAAGCCCGGAGAACATCTGTGCATTCGGAAGGTTTCTCCCAAAAGGCCTTCCCACCAGGCCCGCATCTCCTCTCTGCGTGTGTCACGGAGACACCGGCCTGCCTGCCTCCACACCGAGGTGGAGAGAGAACCCCAGCCGCCCGCGTGCAGGACCGGAGCCAGGCCGAGCCCCGGCAGGTGTGCACGGTGCCTGCTCCCACGGACTCTCCTGCCCTCCGCCCGCCAGGCCCCCAGCGCACGCACACTCACACTCACACACTCACACAGGCTCACACACACACACACAGGCTCACACACACACACACACACTCACACACACACACACACTCTCACACTCACACACTCACACAGGCTCACACACACACACACTCACACAGGCTCACACACACACACACACTCACACACTCACACAGGCTCACACACACACACACACACACTCACACAGGCTCACACACACAGGCTCACACACTCACACACACTCACACACACACACAGGCTCACACACATAGGCTCACACACACAAACACACTCACACACACACAGGTTCACACACACACACTCACACAGGCTCACACACACACACTCACACAGGCTCACACACTCACACACACACACTCACACAGGCTCACACACTTACACAGGCTCACACACTCACTCACACACACACACACACACACACACACTCTCACACTCACACAGGCTCACACACACACTCACACACACTCACACAGGCTCACACACTCACACACACTCACCTTCTCGCCGCCGGGCCTGCCCGGGGAGCTGCGGCCGGCCTGGGGGGCGGGGCTGGGCTTGGCGAGCAGCGCCTGGTAGAGCTCCTGGATCTCGGGAAGGGTGACCTGCAGCAGCTGCGCCTCCATCAGCAGCTCGCTCACCTCCGGGCTCACACCTGCCAGGAGCAGACAGGTCACTGCTGACGGCCACGGGGGCACCCACAGCCAGCCCGGGGCACCCACCGCCAGCCGCCACCCCCGTCCTTCCGGAGCCCAGCTCTGAACACCCTGAGCCCACACTCCACCTCCTGCTTCCGGACGACCAGAGGCCCACAGACCCCACCCCGACCCTGCCCACTGCGCTCCAACGCCACCGCGACCTCGCTGACAGACGGCAGAGAGCGGGCGCCGCTTCCGCGGGCTCACGGCGGGCGCGACAGGCCGAGGGGAGGCAGCTCCTGTGGCTCACCCCACCCTCCACCCCTCCCCACGGCTCAGCCCGAGGAGCCGCCTGGATTCTCAGCTGAGACGGTTCCCCCTTTCTCTCCCCCCCTCCTCTCCGAGAGAAATGGCTCCCGGCCTCCCCTCCTGATCGAAGGTGTGCACACAGGCTCCTCCTGTCCAACGCCTGGTCCCCCCCCCCCCCCCCACGAGGACGAGCTCTCGGTGGTGGGTGGCACCCTCACCCACAGGACGGACCCGTGCGACCCGCCCGTGCGACCCGCCCGCCCCAGCGCCAGCCGCACCGTGCAGGGGGACGCAGCTCCATCTGGCCGCCAAGGGGGCGTGCAGAGACGAGCTGCTGCCGTCCTGGTCGCCGGGCTCGGGGGCCGCGGGGCCCGGAGGCTGGGGCGCCTGTGGAAGGAAGCGCCGTCAGGTCACTGGCCCACGGGCCTCGGCCTCGGCCTCCGGGGCGGGCACACAGAGGCAGGTCCCCTGCCGTTCCCGGACGGCCGTACGCGGAGCGGCCGGGAGCTGAGTGTCTCCCCTCGGCGGGCAGAGCTGCGCACGGGACACGCCTCCCGCCGCCTGCCGAGCGCCAGGCCTGGCCTCACAGGATCCACACGCCTGTGCCCCTCGCTCTCGAGGACGCGGGGACCTCCGCCGCCGGCGGTTCCCGGGAGGAAGCTGCCTCCGGGGAGCGCTCTCCGTGCGCCGGACCCTCCAGCCTGTCCTCCCCGAACAGCAGGCCGAGGGCAGCGAGTCCGAGCGGAACGGGGGAACAGGCAAACGCACGCACGCCCACACCCACACCCACACCCACACACCAGACACGGGCCCGGGCCTGCGCAGACACGGAGCACACACACACACACACACACACACACACACACCAGACACGGGCCCGGGCCTGCGCAGACACGGAGCACACACACACACACACACACCAGACACGGGCCCGGGCCTGTGCAGACACGGAGCACACACACACACACACCAGACACGGGCCCGGGCCTGCGCAGACACGGAGCGCGCGCACACACACACACACACACACACACACACCAGACACGGGCCCGCCTGCGCAGACACGGAGCGCGCACACACACACACACACACACACACACACACACACACCAGACACGGGCCCGGGCCTGCGCAGACACGGAGCACACACACACACACACACACACACACACACCAGACACGGGCCCGGGCCTGTGCAGACACGGAGCACACACACACACACACACACACCAGACACGGGCCCGGGCCTGCGCAGACACGGAGCACACACACACACACACACCAGACACGGGCCCGCCTGCGCAGACACGGAGCACACACACACACACACACACACACACCAGACACGGGCCCGGGCCTGCGCAGACACGGAGCGCGCACACACACACACACACACACACACACACCAGACACGGGCCCGCCTGCGCAGACACGGAGCACACACACACACACACACACACACACACCAGACACGGGCCCGGGCCTGCTCAGACAGGGAACACACACACACACACACACACACCAGACACGGGCCCGGGCCTGCTCAGACAGGGAACACACACACACACACACACACACACACACCAGACACGGGCCCGCCTGCGCAGACACGGAGCGCCGTGTGCCCCGGGCGCTCTGGGCACAGAGTGGCCGTGGAGCCGAGCGCGCTCACCTGGCTGGCGCCGGGCCCCCGGCCGCGGGTCGGCGCGAGGCCGCCGGCCGCCAGCAGCTGCCGGGCGCGGTGCTGCCAGCTCACCGTCCGCTCGATCACGTAGCGCAGGGCGTCGCCCTCGGGCAGGCGCACGCGCAGGCGCTGCAGCGAGGCCAGCAGCGGCAGGATCTTCTCCAGCGGCGGCTTCTCCGAGCGCCGGCACCGCGGGCACAGCCAGAGGCGGGGGCCGGGCGGGGCGCCGGGCGCCGCCACGCAGCCCATGTGGAAGGCGTCCCGGCACAGCTCGCACTGCAGCATCGGGGCGGCCGGGGCCCTCTGGCACACGCACACCCTGGCCTCCGCCTCCGGGCCCGGCGCCCGCAGCTTCCCCTCGTTGGCCAGGCGCAGGGCCTGCAGCGCCTGCATCTCCCGGAGCCGGGCCTCCCCCAGCGCCGCCATCTGGAAGGCATGACCGGAGTCCATCACACGCGTGCTGGGCGAGCACACGCTCTGTGCACACACAGACACACACACCCCGCCCCCAGGTCTGCCGGCCCCTGTGCCTCTGCCGCAGGACACTCCCTCCCACCATCCTCAACACGTCTTTCTGGGAGAGCTGAGTGTCTGTCACACGGCCCTCCCGCAGCCCGCCCCACAGGCGTGTGATGGGGGGGCCGGGGGGGGGCCGGGGGGGAGGGGAGGGCGAGGGGGGAGGGGGAGGGGCCACACACCGCGGCGGCCGTCTCCTGGCTCTCGGCCAGGACGCGCTCCAGGTCGCTCAGGCTCTCCAGCCGGCCGCTCCGCTTCTTCCCGCTGGGCAGGGGCTCCTTGGCCTTCCTCAGCTTCCGCTTGGACCCCAGCAGGCCGACATCACAGCGAGGACACAGCACCTGTGAGGGCGCAGCACAAGCTCGGCCCCAGTGCCCAGCCCAGGGACGGGGGTGAGGGGTGGGGGGAGGCCACGTTTCTGACCGTCCAGCCTCCCATCAGGGAGGACGGGGAGACGGGAGGAAGCACAGACCCCGATTCCAGTGGTGCCAGGGCCAGCCCTCCCAGGCGTCTGCAGGGGGAGGTCCCCTCTCAGCCGACGGAAACCTCGAGGACAGCCCTTCTCCGACACGGGGCACCCCGGGGCGTCGCTCCTGCGGCTGGGAGCCGGGTGGGGCGGCCGCTCGCTCACCTCCAGGAGGGAGTACGGGGAGTTCTCCGTCAGGAACGTGTTGGCAGCACATTCCTTCCAGGCCTGGACCTCGGCCACCAGGGCCTCCAGCCGCGGCAGGGAGCTCAGGTGCACGGGGATGCAGCGGCCGCGTGTGACCAGCTCCACCAGGGCGTCCAGCACGGGCACACGCCCTCCGGCCTGCACGCCGAGGAGAGCAGCGAGTCAGGGACACACAGACGCCGGCAGCGGGAGGGCCGCCTCCGGTGACCAGCGAGGGGAGGAGCCAGGAAACAGCCTGGGCCCAGGGACAACCCGAGTCCCTTCGCTCCAGCCAGAGACTGCACCTGAACGCCCCAAGGACGTTCGCAGACAGAGGGACTCCCCTCGGTCACGCTGTGGCCAGCAGGGCTCACGCCTTCACTGTGGACCAATGTGTATCACACGGCACAGCTGCAAACATCTGGCTAAACGTGTCAGCAGCTGATTGAATGACACCTCTTAAAATAACACAAATGTTCAGAAAACAAGGTGGCATTTTATTCCTAGAATCTGATGGCTTTAAGAAAAACAGAATTTGAAACTCAAAAACAATATAAATTAAAAATGTAAAGCCTAGCCCGTTGAGCAGTTCAAAGACCTTTTTTCTCAATGGGTCCCGAGATCTTTGGTTTGTGAAGATTAGAGAGAAAGGGAGACGTCCCCACATGAACCACTGTCCAAACCAAGCCGCCCTGGAGCTCGACAGTCCCCACACGCAGTCTGCCGCCATCTCTCTAGCTGGCGCGGGCACAGCACTCTGAACCTCACTTCCCGGACCGGCTCTGTGACGGCACCCAGGACGCACTGAACCATGACCCTCGGGTGCCTCCATCCAAGTGGCCGACACACCAACCAGAGACAACCACACTCACCGAAGACTAAAAATTCAATCTCTCTCAAATTCACATTTAGCTTTTTCTTTGATCCCCATTTTTATCAAAGACTAAATATCTGTCCCAATGGTCACCGATAGGTGGGCAAAGACATCAGCACCCGGCCGCACAGTCGGGGACGGACAGACGCACCTGCAGGGCCTCCGCGTCCTGCAGCCAGTCCCTGGCCCTCTGCACCGCATCCTTCAGCACGGCCCCGCTGGGCAGGTAGGCGGGGATCTCCTCCACCTCCTTCAGCGCCGCGGCCAGGCTGGCCAGCGACTGCCGGGGCCTGGGGAGAGCAGAGGAGCCAGCGTCAGCGCCGGCCGCCGGCCTTTCCCGGGGGTTTACCGAGGAACGAGAAAACCACCGGAGGACAGTCCGTCTAGCAGGTCCTTTCTTAAAATGGCAACAACTATAGATGTCCCACTGATTAGCTTTGGGTGGCTGCCCGGGACTTAAGAGCATCCAAGTGACAGTTAAGGACTTAGCGAAGCATTAAGTTCTCCTCAGTCCTCGCTGTGTGTGCGTCAACCACTCTTCCCCTCGCAGCTCAGCATCCTTCGTGTCAAAACAGATTCACTAAGAAAATTAAGATCATCCAGGAAGTCACAACAGACAGAGGGTGTTTGTAGACCTGAAGCCCATGTAATTTAATTAGCCAGGGTCACCCCAGCCAATTCAGCTAGATTCTCCAGGACAGCACAGAGCCAGGGTGACAAACCCTTGTGCTCTGCCAACGACCCGCTGGGCTACAGAGCGCCTGTGATTGGACTGTTTCTGTGCGTTACGTTGTCAGCTGGGTCAGAAGGACACAGGATGGCGGACGGTCTGCCTGGCCCAGTGCCCTCTCGGGACAGACGAGGCGCCCGCCACCCTCGGCAGCAGCCGGGGTCCAGCCGGCCCTCCTGCCGCAGAGCCAGCACGAGCTCAGACCTCTCCCCAAGGCCCCCCGGACCCCATTCATTCACCGAGTGAACAACTTTCTGTCAAATACTCTCTCTCAAAGACGTAGAAAAGGCGTGACTCCTCTCATAACCAGAAGGAAAACTTCCAAGCCAGCCCAGCACCCCCTCAGCTTCTCCCTGCACCCGGTCCCCGGGCACCGAGGCAGCGCCGAGTGCCCCCCTCCACACTCTCTCTCTCTCTCTCTCTCTCACACACACACACACACACACACACACACCCCGGCCGGCCGCCCGGCTCACCGGGCGCGCAGCAGGCTCCGGGCTTTGTCGTCCCAGTGCTCGGACACCGTGAGCAGCTCCTGCAGCCGGGCCATGGCCCGCTCCACGGCGGCGCAGGGGGCCAGGCCCACGCCCAGGTCGATGAGGCGCCGCATGTCGTCCAGGGTGAGGGAGCCGGGGTCCAGGCTCGCCTGCTGCACCTCCTCCAGCCAGCGGGCCTGCTCCAGGCGCACGCGCACGGCCGAGAGCTCGGGCAGGGCCACGTCGAACGCAAAGCTCACGTCCAGCAGCGCCTGCAGCTGGGCCGCGCTGGGCGTCTCCTCCGAGAGCACCTTCTGGCTCTGCAGCTGGAGCTCCTCCACGCGGCCCAGCAGGTCCTAGAAGGCACCGGGGTGGCATCAAACCCTGATCTTGTCGCTGGTTTCCTCCCGACGCAGGATCCCTGCTGTCAGCGTGCCCCTCCCCGCCTCACGAACGTTAGAGTGACACGACGAGTGAGGTGGCACCCAGCTCAACGGCCTGAGGCAGCGGCTGTAAAGACCTGCCGCTCCCCCAGCCCCAGTCCTGAGCAGAGTCCCTCCCTGCACCCCGTCAGCGCCCGCCGAGCCCCCCGCCCTGAGCCGCATCCCTCCCTGCACGCCGTCAGCATCCCTCCCTGCACACCGTCAGAGCCCCCCGCCCTGCACCCCGTCAGCGCCCGCAGAGCCCCCCGCCCTGCACCCCGTCAGCACCCGCAGAGCCCCCCGCCCCGCACCCCGTCAGCGCCCGCAGAGCCCCCTGCCCTGCACCCCGTCAGCGCCCGCCGAGCCCCCAGCCAGCGTTACCTTCAGCAGCGGAGCCTGGCTCAGGGCGCAGGGCAGCGCGTACAGCTGCGTCACAAACTGCCGCAGCTCGCTCACCGTCAGCTGGTTCGGGGACTTGCCTCCCCCGGATCGGAACCTTGGGAGACACAGGCAGAAGCCGCGTGAGCACGCACACCCCCCCGCCTGCCCCCCGCCCGGCTCAGCCCGTGCGCCCGCGCCCGGCACGCTCGCACCTCGTCTGCCGCTTCCCGGTGAGCAGCTGCTGGGCGACGGCGGCGCACTTCTCCGCGTCCTGCGTCACTAGGCGCAGGTGGCGCAGCAGGTCGTTGTCCGGGAACTTCTTCGTCTCAGACTCTTCGATCAGAGCCTTCAAGCTGGCGAGGCCTGGAGGAGGGAGAGGCGCCCCCAGTGGGTCTCACGAACGGTGTGCCGAGGGGCGCCGCTCCCACCGGCTCTGCTCATGGCACCGCCAACGCTCAGCACGGAGTGTCTCCAACGAGCACCTCGGTGCCCTCAGAGCGGGACCTGAGCGGCACCGTGTACACGAGGGCAGCCAGTGCATCGGAGCGGCCAGTGCATCGGAGCGGTCAGCGCAGACCCTGGCCGTGCGGCTGGACACTGAGGGCACCCGCCAGGAGGCCCAGCCCACCGAGGGGCGGGAGCAGAGCGGAGAGCGGGACCGACACTGGCACTCGAGTGCCGTCCCGTTAACAAGTCCCTGAGGCTCCGGGTGAAACGTGAGCCACGCTGTTTCTGAGACAAAGAGGTGCAGTCACTGCGCCTCACCTGTGGCCGCCGTGAAGCCCCCATCGGCTCTGCCCCCCAGGGCACCCGCCCCTGCCCTCCGCCCGCTGCCCCGGCCCTCGGGCCACGCACTTCTCTTCTTGCTGAGCTTGGCCTCCAGCGCGTCGCTCACGGTCAGGGCCCACTCGTCGTAGGACTCGGCGCGCAGCCTGAGCGCGTCCACCATGGGGTACAGGTCGTCCAGGGTGTACCGGTACCGCAGCGTGTGCCTGCGGGGGGGGCAGGCGCACAGCTCGGCCGCGTGGTGCAGGCACGCCAGCAGGCCGGGCTGGCACTCGCAGGACACGGCCGACATGAAGCACGTCGTCTTGCACTTGACGCACTGGCGCTCATCGTCCGGCAGCAGCTCAAACTCCAGCCTGGCCGCGTCGACGACTCCCTGGGACGGGCAGACAGACAGACAGACCCCTGTGGTTGGCTCGTCCGACACGACTTGTATGAAAGCACCGGAGGCCTCAGAGCTCCGCCAGCAGACCCACGGGCGGACCCGCCGCGCGGACCCACCCCGGACCCACGGGCGGCGGGCTCCGCTCACCAGCTTGCGGGTGGTCTCGCGGAGCGCCCGTTCGTCCTCGATCATGACGGCCATGTCCTTCTGCACGGTGGAGGCCACCACCACGTCCAGCGCGCCGGCCTTGGCGGCCATGCGGCAGATCATCTCGTCGTGCGAGAACACGCAGTAGCGGTGCAGCAGGCGGTAGTGCTCCACGCACTGGCGGCCCAGGGGCAGCTGGGGAGACAGGAAGCACGTGAGCCCCGAGCCTGGCCGAGCCGCCTCGGTGGAAAGGCACTGACGAGCCCCGTGTGTCAGCGGTGCCTCGCCGGTCACAGCCAGGCAGAGCGGAGTGGGAACGTGGATGTACAATCTCTGCAGCCGCCGTGTCGACCCCCAGGGACAAGGAGCAGCCATTGCTCGCCGGCACCATCACCACACGTCAATCAGCGCCTTGTTGGTGGACGGCAGCGAGAGCACCGACAGGAAACCCCCCCAACACACAACCGAGAGCGGCTGCTCAGTGAGGACCGGCTTCAGACTACACCGCCATCCATTTGCAACGAGGCACTGAGCTTCGTTCAAACGTAAATCCAGAGGCTCCTTGTAGAGCCTTTTTCACAAGAAACAGCTGTCCACAGCCGGGCAGAGGGCTCAGGACGGGTGTGTGCGAGCACCTGGTCTCGCCCGGGGGCAAGAGGCGGGTGGGGGTCCACTACCCGCCAACCAGCCTTCCAAGGGCGATAGGTCTGAGCACACACACTGCCCGATACTGACCGGCCCTCCGAGGGCGCTGGGTCTGAGCACACACACTGCCCGAGACCGGCCCTCCGAGGGCGCTGGGTCTGAGCACACACACTGCCCGATACTGACCGGCCCTCCGAGGGCGATAGGTCTGAGCACACACACTGCCTGAGACCGGCCCTCCGAGGGCGCTGGGTCTGAGCACACACACTGCCCGAGACCGGCCCTCCGAGGGCGCTGGGTCTGGGCGTGCCCGGCCCGCACGGCCGTACCCAGTCCACGGTGCAGAAGTTCACGGCCTCGGCGAAGTTGAAGCCCTGGTTGAAGCCGCTGTGGTAGGCTCTCGGGAACGTGATCACGAACTCCCCGGCACACTGGTTGGTCCGGTAAACCTGCGGAGATGGAGGGGGGGTTCTCAGTGACACCTGCACAGAGGCCGCCTGGACGCCGACATCAGAGGCTCCGAGGGTGGCTTTCTGCTCGTGCACGTGAGCCAGAAAGAAAGAGAACTGGCCGCTGCAGGGAAGCAGGGACACAGCGCCCTGACCACAGGGCCGTGCAGGACACATCCTCCTAACGCAGCCACAGCCAAGAACATCCTACATCAAACCACCAGAGGCCGCTGGTTCCATTCCCCCGCCCCCTGCGCCCGGCCGGGGGTGAAGCCGGAGGCGGGGACCTACAGGCACTTGGTGTGTCATCAGGGTGTTGGGGTTCATGATGGTCACCAGCTGGTGCAGCAGGTCCGGCTGGGACACGAACAGCTCGGGCGCCAGCCTCTTCATGACGCTCTCCAGCTGCTCGGCCGCGTACCCGGGGACGCCGTACCAGGTCTTGGGCTCGCCCCTGAACAGATGAGAAAGCCCGCCTCAGAACACGGCAAACACGTCAATCACACACATTCACAGAAGAATCGCAACCTCAACACGAGCTGGCGGAGCGGCCCCCTCGGGCCCCGCGAGCTCCCCACACGGAGCCCACGCCGGGAGCGGGAGCCGGGAGCGGGACCTGACCGTCCGCGCTGCGGCCTTCCCTCCACGAGATCCCCGGCCTCCGTCTGCCCTGGGAAACGCAGGACCTGGAGTTTCCGGGAGGGCCCGGTGTTGGGGCTACAGGACGCCGGGCGCCACCACTGCCCAGGCTGACATGGAAGGACAGCTCTCCTTTCCCCAGCCCCGCGGTCGGCAAACTCATCCGTCCACACGATGGACGTGCCTTTGGAGAGCCACATTTTTTAAACGTAAACTTCTTCCAACGCCACTTCTTCAACACAGACTTGCCCAGGCCGTGGTGATCTGTGGAAGAGCCACGCTCCAGGGGCCAAGGAGCGCAGTTGGCCCACAGGTCTGGTCCATTAATGCAGACACTAACAAGGCAATCGGCATTTCTAAAGAGCTCTAGTTTTTCACAGCACTTTCGATTGTCACCCAATTAACCTGAGCATCCCTGGGAGGGATGGTAAACAATCCTCATTTCCAGCTGGAGCCATTGCTGGGGACCAGGCAGGGGAGCTACAGACAGACTCCGCCCTTTCTTGCGGCACACCCTTAGTTCCTGGTGCTGGGATTCACCGAGTTACGGGTCAGCATAGCTTTGTGTGTAGAAAAGAGGGGCATGGGGAGGGGAGGGCCTGTGTGGGGAAATGGCTTTGGTGAAGAGTTTAAAAGCTGCCCAGCCTCCACCCCTTCGGGGGCGGGGCCAGAATCCACACCACAAACAGCAGCGGGAAGTCCCCGGCCCCGGAGGGCACCGCCTGCCCGCCACGCGCCACACACAACACGCCACGCAGCACACACAACACGCCACGCGCCCCAAAGGGCACCGAGGGGCAGCCTGTGAGGAAAGCCGTGGACGACTGGGTGACACTCAGACTTAACAACAGCGTGTGCGCAACTTCAAGGCTCATGGGCTTCCCATAAATCCTGCAGCCACTTCCTTAACGTGTCAGGACGCCTGTCCCCAGCAGTGGCCCTCCTCAGTGAGGGGGACTGGCCTCACCAGTGCAGGTAGTTGATGGAGTAGCTCCAGTGGTCCTCGATGTGCCAGCAGAAGGACGAGAAGCACATGCCCACGTACAGCCAGGGCAGCTTCATGCCGCAGATGTCGGCCGTGATGTGGGCCAGGACCGACTGCTCCATCACCGGCATGTTGTTCAAGTTCCAGCCGCTGTCCAGGTATTCCTGCCGAGACAGTGCGAGGCTCAGCTACCGCAGCTCCGAGAGCGGGGCTTTGTTAACACGATGGGGAGCACAGTCCCCCGGAAACAGAAACAGAAATGCCGGGAGGGAGCGAGGGAGGGAGGGAGGACCACTGGGCTGACCCGGACGCCACAGTCGGATCCTACAGCACAGGTCTGTGTCCCCGCCACCTCCATTTGACTACAGAAGAGTGTGGACAACGTGAGTGGGTTTGCATAAAGTTACAAAAATGGACAAGTCACTCTAAGGTGTGAGTGAGCACAGTGCTGTGGGGCAGAGGCTGTCTGAGGCGGGAGGTGGGAGGGCAGGGGGACGGAGGAGCTGCTGTGCTGGGGGACAGGGACAGCCTGCCCATCAAGCCACACACATGTGGTTGCGTGCTTTTCGGTGCAAAGATTAGATTTCACGAAAGTTTACCCCAAAACATCTCACTTCTTACTAGACAGGAACAGAAACCATGCTAGGAGCTTGCTAGTGTGGAAATGATGGACTCCAACCTTAACATTCAAGACAAGGGGGCCTGGTCCCAATCGCTCAGCTTTCCCTCAAAGAGCCCGTCTGAGGCCGAGGGCCGAAGCAGCGGCCGCCGTCGCTCTGCGGTGGCCCCGCTGGGACCCGGGTCACTATTCTCTTGAAATCATAAAAACCTGGCACCTCGCCTCCAGCCGACCAGGGGGCCGAAGCAGCGGCCGCCGTCGCTCTGCGGTGGCCCCGCTGGGACCTGGGTCACTATTCTCTTGAAATCATAAAAACCTGGCACCTCGCCTCCAGCTGACCAGGGGGCCGGAGCAGGGCGCTCCCTGTGCGGCCGGCCGAGAACACCCACCTCGTCCTCGGGGGAGAGCTTGGCCTTGCCGTCGCGGACCGGGAAGCCGCTGCCAAACTCCTTGGAGGCGATGTCGGCCCCGTACTCGACGGTGACGTCCTCTTCGATGGTGCTCACCAGGCGCCAGAACTCCTTCTCCACCAGCTCCGTGGGAACCATCTGCAGACAGAGCGCCGTGAGCGAGAGCAGGAGCGTGTTTCCAGACAAGCACACGGTTGGTAATTCAGTAAACCTGTGAGTTTTTCTTTAAGTTACACTTGCTGAGCTGGGAGGGTCAGTGGAGATTTCGTGACTGCTGCCCTGCAGTCTGTGTGGCCACCCCATGTCTAGATGGCGCTCTGGGACTTAATACCACTAAACGAGTGGCAGGTGTCCCTGTGCAGACCAAGGACTACCAGGTCTAAGTGCCATCTCAAATTTGCCTTCAGACCCACCTTCTCTAAAAGTTATCAGAATCCTACATCAGAGCAGCATGCGTGTACGTACGTGGACTGGCATGTTGAAGTAGTCAGATTTGAACGCATCTGCCATCTCCCCAAAAGTCCGGAGGGTGTAGTCTCTGGCTGCTTGCTCAAAGCCAAATGCTTCCTGTGGCTTACTGCACTCCTGCCCAAAACACAGTCACTCACATGAACACAGAGAAGCAGGTACCCCAGCTGCTCATGTGACAGCTCCTCTACAGAGAGGAGTCTGGGAGAATTACATCACGGCGGCAGCGGTGGTCCCTGTGGGTTAGTCACATTCCATTGTTACTCCACCCGGCGTTGGAGACTCCCCGGGGAAGCAGCTCTCCGGCCCCTCGCTGGCCGGCTCAGCCGGAGACGCCGCCCGCCGGCCCGCGGCCCGCGGCCCCTCCTCACCTGGGCCACACACTTAGGACACCGCCAGTCTCCCTTGGGCACGTCGTGCAGGGGTGGGACCAGGCAGAAGGTGTGGTAGCTGTCGTCACACCCGTCACACAGCAGCAGCCGGTCCTCGTCGCTGCCGCTGCCGCACAGGAGGCACACGTACAGGTCCACCTGCAGCCGATGCACACAGCACGCGAGTCAGCAGCTCCGAGACTCCGAGCACCCACTGGGCGCAGGCGTGACCCGGCCTCTCCTACTGCCGATGACCTGCCCTCCCCGCCCGTCCCCCGCCCCCAGCACACACAGGCCACCCAGCCCCGCTCCCCTCTCCTCCCTGTTCCTTCCAAGCTGGAAAGTTGGAAAACGCCTACTTGGTTTTTAAAATATATATTTAAATTCATTTCAGAGAGAGGAAGGAAGAGATAGGAACGTCAGTGATGAGAGGGAATCACGGATCGGCTGTGTCCTGCACGCCCCCAAGCCAGGTGTGTGCCCTGACAGGGAATCCAACTGGTCGACGCTCAGCCACTGAGCCACACCAGCTGGCAAGACCTGCGTGATTTTCTATCTGGCCTTTAGCTCATCGGGAGGAGCTGGTGACGCGTGAGCAATTCTGAGTCACCCGCTCGCCCCCTCGGCGCTCGCGTGTCCCTCCGCGTGTCTCCTCATTACAGGCTGATCCGATGGCTGACTGTCAGACACCGAGCGAGCGGCCTCAGGAAGGCCCGAAGGCACCAGCTTGGGGGAGTGCTCAGAGGCCAACTCACCGCACTGGTGGCTTTCTTGGGTCGGCTCTTGGGCTTCTCCTTCTCACCCTCTGCCAGGTGCTCCTTCTTCTCCGTGGGCTCCTGCTTGATGCTGCTTTTCATGTCTTTCTCTGCAAGAGGCATCCCCATCAGCTCTGTCCTGTGTTCTGCCTCCTCCCTCCTCTCCCTCCCAATCCACTCAGCATGCCAACATCCTCCAATCCTTCCTCAGTATTACTGGGCTCAACTCACGAGGGACCTCACCCATCCAACCCACCCAATCCAAGGCGAGGGACAGATGCTGCTCAGTCTGTGACCGTGTGACACGTACTGAGGGTGAGGGGGGAATGGAAACGGAGGGAGAACACAGCACACAGTGTGGGGCGGTGGGGCCAGACGCATCCGCCTGAGCCCGATAGACAGCCCTTGGGGACGTCCAACTCGATGTTTCCCGACAAACAAAACGACGTTTTTACTTCCCTCCCTTTACGACTTACCGTTTTCGTACTTCGGAGCTGGACAGCCCATTCGGCGCCGCAGATTGTGAGTTCTGGCTGCGGCCGTCTCCTCTGGTTCTGTCTTAACATTCGTGGCCTCCGCTCGCATGCGCTTGGCACGCCGGGCGGGGGGGCAGGTCTCCAGGGGCGGCACAGCCTGCCGCTGGGGGATGTCGTGGGGCTTGTACTCCTTGTCCTTGGTGTCCGTGGCCAGGTTCGGCTTCTGCAGACACTGGAAATCACACACGGATTCACCATTACTTACCAGACACAATAGGCCTGCAGCCTTTTCATCTAAACCCACGCTTAGCCCACGCTTCCTGCCTCACACACAGACACGTACACACACACAGACAAGTTACTCCAGGTCTGGCCTTGAAGGCAGAGGGCTTTACGTCCTCCACTGCCTTCCCCGTTCCAGAAACGAACTGCTGAGCACACACTCTCACCACAGAACGAGAAACTGAACAACTCACAGAGCAGTCTCCACACTCTGTGGAGGGCGACGGGCCCGTGGCGATGGGGCCGTGGCACTCACCCGCAGGCTGTCCCCCGACAGGAACAGGTTGTAGGGGTGGAGGATGCGCTCGTAATGGCCTCTGATGTGGGAGCCCACGGCTTTGCCGGGAGCAAACCCCATCTTGGTGGCAATTTTGGTCCATTTTCTGTCCTTGCAAACAACGGCAAACCCACCTTCTTCTGCAACTAACTGTGAAAAGAAAAGAAATCAGAAACACCGACACGGAGACCACTTCTGATTCCCTCACGCCTGGGTCTGACCCTAAAAACAGAATGTCTCGGCTCTGGCAATCTTCTAAAAATGCATTTTCTAAGCCAAAAGGAAATACACACACACACTACTTCTTTTTAGAGAATCTCTTTTTCTCTCTAATCCTCACCAGAGAGAGGATATGTTTCTTAATTGATTCTTCCTGAGACAGAGAAAAAAAGAGAGGGGGTGGTGGTGGTGACATGAATGTAAGAGGAAGCATCAATACATTGCCTCCTATACACCCCCAACTGGGGACCCAGCTCCCAACCTCAGTAAATGCCCCGACCGAACCACCCCACAAGTTTTGGGTTGAGAGAAAGCGCCAACCAACTGAGCCACCGGCAGGCGGCACCGTTATGTTTAACCTAGAAAATTAAACATCGCTTTCGACAGCTGCTCCAACCTCACTCTGTACCCCAAAGCGAAGTGGAGATTTCCTGGGAGGAAGCACTAGATAACAACGAAATATCGCTCTCTCATCATTGATGTTTCTCTCTCTCTCCCTCTCCCTTCCTCTCTGAAATCAACAAAAATATATTTTAAAACAAAACCAGAAAACAGGTGGCAGCAAAATATTTCACAAGATCAGGCTTTCAAGACCTGCCGAGTAAGAGCCTATCATCTAGACCGAACGAAGAACTTCATTGTACACATCTCCAGCAACAAAGTCTGTGCCTTAAGGCAAAGAGGAGCCGGACGACGGTCAGATGGGGACGCCCCTCCTCACCTTATTCAGCTGAAACAAGTCCAGGATCCTCCTCTCCACGTGGGGGATCTTCAGCGTGCTGCCCTGCAGCTCCCAGTACTTGGCAATCTGGTCCAGGAAATTCAGCTTCACCCGGGTCTGCGCCTGGACCACACAGAATTGTGTTTGGCCACTGAAGCCACTAGCCCTGGGGGAGCCTCTGGCCGGGATTCTCCCCCGCGCCCCCCCCCCCCCCCAGGCACCAGCGCAGCCCTGAGGGCAGTACCTCCAGCTCGTTCAGCCTCTGGATCCGGGGCGTGAAGTGAAGCTTGTCGACATCACATGCGAACGGTGGCTGCCAATCCTGGGGGCGAGCAAAGACTGTGTTAGAACAACTTCTAATTCTGGCATTTTAAAAACTATTTCCAATCAAAACCCTGGGCCCTGGGGTCTTAATGGATACTTTTGGGTTATTTCCTTTACTTTCCAATAATGTTCACTATGAACAAAACAGCGTACTTTAGGGAAGCTTGTGATAGCCTCCCAGTGGTCCAGCTCTCGCATCCTGCAGTTTGCGGGGAAAATCAGCCTGAGCACAGCCGCTTGGACAAGAATGGGGCTCCTTACGTAACAACTGTTTCTAAAGAGGAACTAAAACTTACAGCTGCCTGCATAAAACAGTGCTACTGTGCTCAATAAATGTTACTGAGCCGAAACCGGTTTGGCTCAATGGATAGAGCGTCGGCTTGGGGACTGAAGGACCCGGGTTCGATTCCGGTCAAGAGCATGTACCTTGGTTGCGGGCACATCCTCAGTAGTGGGTGTGCAAGAGGCAGCTGATCGATGACTCTTTCTCATCGATGTTTCTAACTCTCTATCTCTCTCCCTTCCTCTCTGTACAAAATCAATAAAATATATTTTTAAAAAAATAAATGTTACTGAGCAACGAAAAATTCTAATTAGGAAAGTTAAATTTTTTCTTTATTGATTTTAGAGAGAAAGAGAGGAAGAGAGAGACATCAATTTGTTGTTCCACTTATTCATGCATTCATTGGTTGATTTTTTAAAATATATTTTAAATATATTTTTGTTGGTGCACACCCCCCTACTGGGGATCGAACCCACAACCCTGGCATGTGCCTCGGAATTGCACCCAGGACCCTGAATGCACAGGTCACCGCTCTATCCCGAGCCAAACTGGCGAGGACCACTGGTTGATTCTCGTGTGTGCCCTGTCTGGGGGTGAACTCACAGCCATAGAGTACCCGGAGGAGGCTCTGACCAACTGCGCTGCCCAACCAGGGCTGTAGGAAAGTTAAATTTAAATGTTTCTATGGAGCTGAAGGTGAAAAGTAGAAAATCAAAAGCTGACTGCTAAAAAGTTGCCAATCTAGACAACTTAGTGACAAGACTCTGTAAACAAAGAGAAGAAACACACCTACACCTTCTTAGATGGTAATTGTATCAACTGAGGTTCACACCGTGGCAGGGTTTCCCTTCACTGAGATACACACACCCACAGCTTTAATGTTTAAACCCTCCCCGACAACAGGAAGAGGCTGCAAGAAGATACAGGTGTCCTTTAAAACAACTCAGCTGCTCATCTACCCAGTCCTATCTTGAGAAAAACATCAGATAAATTCCTACAAAATACCCAGCTGGTCAGCACTCCTCAAAACCAAAAACAAGGAAGAGTCTGAGAAACCCTATCAATAACAAATGTGTTATTCTACCCTACTATCCTTTCCACAGGATCTCACAACCAAATTACCTTGGATCTAATCAAATTCTAAACTCTGCCCCTCCCCTCAAAGCATCTTGGTGAGCAATGACCTATCATATAAAAACATGTATTTCTGCAAATGACGCTGGGACAGCCACAGGTGGGGAGTGGAAAGACACAGGTCAGAGGAACCCGGAGAATGGGCTGCTGTCAAGTTCAAGGGTCTCAAACCGGAACCCACACCTACACAGAGCTGAGGCCAGCTCCCACAGGGGTTTGGTGACGCTTCCCAATTTGTCCAAAACGTGTCCTAATCCTGGCCAGAGCCGCTCTGGAAGAACAAGCTGGGATCCCTGGAATCTTACACACTGAAGGTTACATGTACCCCCAATTCTCTCTACAGATCTCTCTCCGCCCACCCCCTCACCTTTGACCCACAAACTAAGATACCAGAATGCAAATCCTAAGATCCTGCTCTCCCGGTCTCCTCCCTCCTGGTGAGGAGAGGCGGTACCATCTGGTTTAAATATTACCAAGGATGAGTTGGTACAACCACACAGAAAATTGGGAGGATCTTGCCTTGAAGACCTTGTAATTATGTGGTTTTGATTGGGATTTGTTCTTTGTTTCTGGAGTTATGAGATTAAACTGGTACTGTTTGGGGATCTCTAGTCTGGAGTATGTATGCTCATAGGAACATGCTTAATAAAAGCTCTAACCAAGGGTTCTGAGGCTTTAGACTTTAGTTCTCTCAACGTTAGGATGTGGTCAAGCTGGAGAGGGCGAGAATTCACACAGGAACGCTCCGCTCTGCCTGCAGCACATCCACAGCTCAGCTCCCGCACGGAGATACGGAAATTGACACGGGCACCGGGAAGAACACTGCGTATATCTAGACTGCAGTATCGAGGGAATTTCTCAAGATAAAGACAAACTGCTCTGGACACAGAGTATACTAGTTTATGGGTCCGCCTCAGAGGAAATGCTAGAGGTTTATTTAACAAAACACTGGAAAATCCAGGTTTGTGTGGTTCTAATTAGCTTTTCTGTTAAGTCTGCCTGATAATAAAGAATAAATAAATATGATCCAGCCTGAGAATTTTACCCTATCCCTCTTCTGCAAGTAAAATAATTGTTGAATATTTAAAACTCAATCTATTTACCCTCCTGTCAGGCAAGAGGCGGATTCCACAGCATCATAGCCATCCCATTCTAGGGGCAATTAGATAATTTTAAGCACATAACTCACCAAATACCAACTCCTGCCTGTATACACACACTACCCTAAATACACGTAAACACACACGAACCTGCAACTTCCCTGAAATAATTAAGTTTTTCTTTAAGTTCCGAGGTACGGAAGAGTCCGCCTGCACCAGGGAAGAATTACATTCTGTATATTCTAGTTCTGATGCCGGTGGCCTTCTCACTTTTTAAAAACCCCTTCGCTACAGGAGAGAAGGAGGGACGTGTTTGGCACTAACCCGTCTCACTAAGTCTGTCCCCATTCTCCGCAGTAAGCAAATAGGCCTGGGGTAAGCTCCTTGAAAGCCATCAATTAATTAACCGGACAGCAGCCCTGGGTCAGTGTCGATCCCCTTATGCTTACTTCGGAGAAAAATAACTTTGTCCGAGGTCCTGATGGAATTAGATTCAAGATTCTACCGGTTATTTGTTTTTTAGATTTAGAAACAGTTGCTCCTTCATTTGCATAAGAGAAACTGACTTTTAAAAACATAAAAATCCACTCTCTCCCCCTTTGATAAAAATTTTATCCCAGCAAAATAGACTTAAGTTTTGCATCTGTTGTAAAGTAACAGATTGCCACGTGAAGTGAAATCGTGTTCTAAAAAGCATTATTGTGATCTTCGCCTGGCAGTGTTCATCGGTCTTTCACCGGAGAAACACAGCTATTCTTTTTTTTTTTCTTTTTTTTTTTTTAATATTTTATTGATTTTGTACAGAGAGGAAGGGAGAGAGATAGAGAGTTAGAAACATCGATGAGAGAGAGTCATCGATCAGTTGCCTCTTGCACACCCCCTACTGGGGATATGCCTGCAACCAAGGTACATGCCCTTGACCGGAATCGAACCCGGGTCCCTTCAGTCCCCAAGCCGAGGCTCTATCCATTGAGCCAAACCGGTCTCGGTGAAACACAGCTATTCTTGAAGGGAAAAGTGCTTAGATTTTAGGGTTTTGGCAGAAAATATTTCCCAGAGACCTGACTTTTAAGCTGTTCTTTAATTAGTTGGTGCTGCCTACACATTAGATAGCAACTCTGCTGCGGAGAAACGGCGGTCTGGCTGAAGTCAAATCGGACCCACTCATTGGGGCCGCCTTTTCCAGCCTTTTCCAGAAGCGGGCTGTTCCACCTCCTGGTGGTCCTGACCCCCCGCTGTTTGGCTGGTGGGGAGGAACCTGGACACACAGCAGAACGGAGAATGCCTCCACCCACTACCCAACAGCGTGCCAAGAGCGGCCTGAAGACAGTCAGGTTCTACAGATTCCAGCAAACGTGTAACAAAGCTGCAAAACCACTGCCAAGACGGACATGCACCCCATCTAGCGGGAGAGCTGACATCACCCCTTTCCCAACTGCCCAGACCCACTCGCCCCCAGTAACTTCACAAATGGGTATGGGGTTTCTTTGGGGGATGAAAATGTTCTAGTGTGGACTATGGTGATGGTTGTACAATTCTGTGAAAACATGAAAAATCAATGAATTATATCTCAATAAAGCTGTTATTTGTTCTTCCTTAGTTTAAGAATGTTTCTATAGCCAAAACCGGTTTGGCTCAGTGGATAGAGCGTCGGCCTGCGGACTGAAAGGTCCCGGGTTCGATTCCGGTAAGGGCATGTACCTTGGTTGCGGGCACATCCCCAGTGGGGTGGGGGGGGTGCAGGAGGCAGCTGTTCGATGTTTCTCTTTCTCTCTCTTCCTTTCTGTAGAAAATCAAAATTATATATTTTTTAAAATGTTTCTATAAATAAGCCTTTTCTTCAAATGTCAAGGGTTTAATTTGGCCAAAGAATCACAACTACAGAAAACTTTTGTGACAGACACAGAAAAAAAAAACACAGAAAACCAGAGAAAGCGAGGCCCAAGTTAATCAAGCAGCCCTAGCAGGTTTGCTCAGTGGATAGAGGTCTGCCCTTGGACGGACGGAAGGTCCCGGGTTTGACTCTGGCCAAAGGCACATACTTGGGCTGCAGGCTCAGTCCTCAGCCCTGATCTGGGCATGCCAGGAAGGCAACCAATCCATGTCTCTCTGTCTCTCACGTGGATGTTTCTCTCTTGCTGTCTCCCCCCGACCCCTTCTTTCTACTCTCTCTCTGAAGAAAAAAAGATAAAAATTAAAAAAGAAAAGAAAAGAAAAACAGTGGGGGGAAAAAGAAAGTCCTCCAGTGAGGACTAACAACAAAACCAAGCAAACCGAAAACCAGGGAGAAGGATAGGCTGGAATAAGCGTGAGCTCCACATCACTAACACTTCTTTGCACAAAAAGGATTTACTTCTTATCCGTCCCTAAAGGCGGAACCAGTAGACTCAAAGATGCTGACTGTGTTAAAACACACGTTTGTTTTACACTCTGGCCACAATGGTGAAGGATCGAATTAATGACCACAGGAAGTTACAGGTGAAAAAATGTGCCTGGTGCCATGGGACATCGCCAGAGGCCAGAGAGGAACCTGTGAATCCTGCTGCCTATGGAGTGAGTTCCCATCACACGTGGCAGAGGCAGAAGCCCATGGAGTCTGCCTGGCGGTCCCTCCCCCAAGTCATCATCTCCAAGCACCACAGCGGACACGGCACAGGGCACCCATCCTCAGGGACACCGAGTTCCTCCAGAGGGAAACAGAAACAAAGCCCGAAGCCAGGCTAACTGAGAAGTAACACAGCCCAGGACCCGAGCCTGCTACCCGACAGCGGAAGGAACTGGAAACCAAGGCCCCTGTCCCCTCTCAGCTTTTACCCCAGGGGCAGTCTCCATCCCTCATCACTTGTCTTCCTACATCCCCACCAACCTCTGTGGACCGACCCCGTGCTTTCAAAGGGAAGGCAGGCTGGGCCCCTCCCTGAGCAAGCAGCGACCCGCCACCTCCGGCCACACACGGGAGACCCACAGAGCAGGCGCCAACACATGCTCCCCAGTGCCTGCCCTCAGCTCCGAGGACAAGACCCGGGAGCCACTCGGGGCCCCAAACTTAGGGAGCCAGACTCCCCCAGAAACAGACATTATGTAACACTGCAAAACCCACAGCTCTCCTCCTCGCTACTTTGTTTCTACGACACGAAGCCACTTGCTCACAATTAGCTCCTGGAACGCAAGTTTCCGAAACACTGTTTCCACCTCCCTGGCGCCTTTGTTCCCCAGTGCCCCCTCCCCAGAGCCCGGCTCCCGGAGAGGCTCCTCGAGATCCCCTCTCTGCCCCGGGCCCGGCCCGGAGACAAAGGAGGCGGCGGCGCGGGGGGCCCGGGCGCGGGGAGCGGGGCGGCCTCCCCACACGGGATGCCGGCGCCCTTCGTGTCCCCTCCCCGCACACCCTGCAGGGACCACCACGCGCATCGGAGCCAAGCGGGGACCCGAACCACGGCCCCGCCATCCTGGTGGGGAAGGCCCGGAACAGGCGTCGGGGGAGAGAGATAGGGGGGCGGGAGGGCCGGTTCCTCACGCGCCACGCGGGCGGCTCGCTCCCGGGGCCGCGGCCCCTCCCGGTGAACTCCCCGGCCCGGCGCGCCCCAGCCCCGCGCCTTCCCAGCCCGAAGCCGGGGCTGCGGCCGGGCCGGGAGGACGGGTTCGGGTCCCCGGGCTGCGCCCCGCTCCCCCGCTCCTCCGCTCCCCCGCTCCTCCTCCCCCCGCCCGGCAGCGTCCCGGGCGCACAGGCCGGGTCCGAGGGCGAACTTAACAAAAACTACAGCCGGGGGGGGAGGGGGGGGGGGGCCGGTGCTGTAATTGGGAGGGATCGATCGGTGCTGTAATTGGGGAGGGTCGATCGGTGCTATAATTGGGGGGGGTCGGTGATGTAATTGGGGGGGTTGGTGCTGTAATTGGGAGGGATCGATCGGTGCTGTAATTGGGGGGGTCGATCGGTGCTGTAATTGGGGGGTCGGTGTGTAATGGGGGTCGGTGCTGTAATTGCGGGGGGATCGATCGGTGCTGTAATTGGGGGGGGGGGGTCGATCGGTGCTATAATTGGGGGGGCGCGGCTGGAACACGGGGTTCCCGGTGGGGAGCGCGCTGAAAACAGGGGTCGCCGCGAGGAGGCGCTGCCGCCACGGCGAAGGTCACGGCGGCGGCCCGGGAGGAGCGGCGGGGGCGGGCCGGGCCGGAGGAAGGGAGGGGCCGGGCGGGGGGCGACTCCGCAGCGGCAGTTGGAGCCCAACGGCCCCGCCGTCCAACCGCCGTCCGACCCACGGTTGCAGCCGTTGGAGACCGTTCCGGGGGCCCCCACCGACCCCGATCGGTCGCGGCCACGGCGCGAGGGGGCGCCCCAGCCCCGGGCAGGGGGCCGGCTCCGGGGCCCGGAGGGGGGTGCCGCCCGCGCGCCCCCGGCCCGTCCCCGCCCGGCCGCCCGCCCCCCGGGGCCGCCGCCGCCGCACAAAGGGCCGCGCCGCCGCCATATTGAAACTTTGCTGCCGCCGGGACTCCCCGCCCGCGCCCCGCGCCCCGGCCCCCGCGCCCCCGCGCCCCCGGCCCCCGCCCCGGCCCCGGCCCCGGGCGCCCCGCACTCACCGGCGGCGGCCGCACCTTGCAGATGCCCGTCTGCTCGGCCACCGGCCGGATCTTGTGGATGAAGGCGAACGGGTCGGCGAACTCCTCGCGGCTGGGCTCGAACACCGGGCACTCGGGCGGCGGCAGGAACTCGCCCAGCGGCCCGGGGCCCCCGAGCGGCGGCGGCGGCGGCGGCGCGGGGCGCGGGCCGGGGGGCGGCGCGGCGGCGGCGGCGGGGTCCATGGCCGCGGCGCGGGGTCCGGGGTGCGGGCTGCGGGCTCCGGGGTGCGGGGTCCGGGGCTCCGGGCTGCGAAGCCTCCGCGGGGCCTCGGCCTCGGCCTTCCTCCTCCTCCTCCTCCTCCGCCTCCGCCTCCCCGTCCGCGGACGACGGTGTCCGGCTGCGCAGCCACGCCGTGCCCCTCCGCGCCGCGGCAGAAAAAGAAGTCCCGCCCCGCCCCCGCCGCCGCCCCGGACCCCTCCCTCCCTCCCTCCCGCCCCGCGCGGGGCTTCGGGCTCTGCCCCCCGCCCCTCCCAGCCGCCTCTGGGGAGGGAGGGGCCCGCGGTGGCATTGCGCCCCGAGCTGCGTGCCAGGGGAGGGGGGGGTTGCACCCTTGGGGGGACCCAGGAGGAGGAGGGTGCCCTCTGGGGGGACCCTCGGGGGCACAGGCACCAGCTCCCCGCGGGGACACCCAGGAGGGAAGGATGGAGCCGAAACCGGTGTGGCTCAGTATGTAGAGCGTCGGCCTGCGGACTGAAGGGTCCCGGGTTCGATTTTGGTTAAGGGCACGTACTCTGGTTGCGGGCGCATCCCCAGTGGGGGATGTGCAGAAGGCAGCTGATCGATGATTCTCTCTCATCGATGTTTCTGACTATCCCTCTTCCTCTCTGTAAAAAAAATTAATAAAATATATAAAGAAAGAAAGGTCAGCCGGGGAGGGCCACAGCGGCGTCCCCTCCGGACCTGGTGACGGGGGGAGGGGGGGTCTCTGGTGCAGGGGGAGACCCCGCAGGCCCGGGGGGACATGTGGGAAGCGGGGTGCCCGCCCTGAGCCCCGGCATGTCTGAGCATCATGAATAGCTCCTTATCTGCGGGCGCGGAATTAGTCTGTTGGCTTATCGGAGCTCCGCCGCCATCCTGTGGGGCGGGAGCTGCTGGTATCCCGGTCCTGCAGAGCGGGCGACGGTACCCAGAGGGTGAGGGACTCTAGGCCTTGAACACGTTTGGCACTATTTTTTTTTTTTTTTTTTTTTTTTTTTTTGCTAGGGTCCTGCCCCAGAAAATGGGGAGAGAGGAAACTCAGACGATAAGACTCCGCCCTAAAAAGACCTCATTTTATCCGGAGGGCGGCCCCCCGCCCCCAGGACTGTTGCGGGGGCCTCCTGAGGAGGGAGCCGCAGAGGCCTAGCCTGGCTCCTGGGCCTTAGGGATGCTTCAGCCAGAAAAAGCCGCCTCCCCCATAAAAACTTCCCACAAAGACTGGCCCCTCAAGAGCTGAGGGGGTCCCTGCAGAGGCCGCCCTCCCCTGGCCCCCCAGGACCCACGGGCCGCAGACCGAGCCGGGGGCAGGGGGCAGCGCATTAGAGGAAGCCGCCAGTGCCCGGCGAGTGGTCCCATGTTCACGGTGGGATTCTAGGGGGGAAGCACAGAGGAAGAATTTGCTGCAGAAATGTTTTGTTTTAATATATTTTATTGATCTTTTACAGAGAGGGAGAGGGAGAGTTAGAAACATCGATGAGAATCATCCATCCGCTGCCTCCTGCACCCCCCCTCCCCCACTGGGGATGTGCCCGCCACCAAGGTACATGCCCTTGACCGGGATGGCACCCTTCAGTCTGCAGGCCGGGCTCTATGCAGAAATGTGTTCACTTTGCTGAGGATGTGGCACTTTTTCATAACAAAACGGGGGAGAAAAGCCATCCCGAGCTCCTTTGCAAAGGGGCGGGCTGAGCTTTGGAGGGTCTAGGAGTTGAGTTCCTGCCCTGGGAGGTCCTGGGGGGCCTTGGGGGGCCCTGGGGAGCCGGTCACACCTAACACTGGCGCCCTCGGACCCAGGCGGGCACCCCCCTGGTTGGGAGGGAAGTTGCAGACGCGTGAATCGTGCCTCTCCCTCGGCTGGGGCACACAGATCACCCGCCCCCGGCTGCCCCCCGCCCCTCCGCCCGCGGCCCCAGGTGCGCCCCCGTTTCCGGCCTCGCGCGGCCCCCCGCGGGCAGCCGGCAGGGCTCCCAGGTGAGCGGCGCCGTGACGTCAGGGGGCGGTGCCGTGACGTCAGGGGGCGGTGCGGCCCCCGCCTTTATGATGCGTGTTTACATGGCGGAGGGATCCGCCAGCTGGTGCCGCAACCGGACCTTCTTTTTTTAAAGAGCCCGGCCGCGGGCGCCCATTGGCCGCGGGGCGCGGGGGGCGGGGCCCTGCCGCGGGCGTCCATTGGCCGCGGGCGCCGGGGGGCGGGGCCCTCGCTCATTGTCTGGTCCCGGCCCTGGGGCGCCCTGGAGGCCTGACCGACCGACCGGCCGCCCGGGATCTGCCGCCCGCGGGGCTCCGATCGCGGGGCCGGGGCCGGCGCGGTCTCCCGGGGGGCAGCAGGGCCGGAGCCCGTGGGCCCGGGCGGAGCCAGCGCGACTCGCGGTGCCACGTCCCCAGGAGCCCTCCCTTCCCATCCCCCGACACCCCGCCCTGCCGTCCCCGCCGCACCAACCGCGCAGCCGGAGCCTCGGGACGCGCTCCGGGGCCGCATCCCCCCTCCCCGGCCCCCAAGACCTAGGAGGGGCGGGCTCGGCCTCCCTTTGGGGTCGCGAAGGGCCCCGGGTTTGGGGGGATTTGGGGCCACGAGCTTCCCGGCCCCCGCGCCCCGCCGGCCCGGTAGGAGGAGGAGGGGCGGGCTGCTCCCCGCGGCCGGGCGGGGGCGCGGGCCGGGCGCTCGCGCAGCACGTAGCGCACGTGTGGGGTGCTGCCCCGCCCCGCCCCCCGCGAACCCGCCCCGCCGCCTCCCGGGGCTCGCTTCCGCCCGGGCCTCCGGTCTGCGCCTTCCCGGGACGGCGGCCCCTCTGCCTGCAGCTGCCCCCCTGGAGTCCGGGGTCAGGGGCCCTGCTCCCTCTCCCCGTCTCCCCCCCCCGCCCCGAAGCCCCCAATCCCCTGCCCGGGCCCCCCGTCTCCGCGCTCCTCCACCTCGGGGCCTGCGATGCCCGGCGGCGGACGGACGAACGTTCCGGGTGGAGCCCGCAGGCCCCGCGACCTCACAATGCAGTGGCTTTTGAGGCCTCCTGCCCGGCCATTGTGTCCCCTCGTTTTTTCCGGGGGGGGAGCGTTTAACGGGGTGCTGGCCTCTCCCCGAGTCTTCTCTGCCCCCAACCCCGGCCCACACCCTCCCTGTTCCTGCCCATCCCTCCCGTAGCTCAGCTGCAGAGGGAGGAGAGGCCTTGAGCGCTGGCTGCGGGTGGAGTGGGGGCCTGATGTGAAATGCTGGCTTCCGGTGGAGAGAGCGACAGCCGGTCAGCACGTGGGGGCCAGGGGCACCCCATTGCCCGGCCCCGTTCATCCCCCTGGAACTCGCCACCCCTTCTCCGCGGGTCTGTCTTCTGTGTGTGGCCTCTGTGCCCCCCCCCCCCCCACCCAGTTCTGTCCCAGCCCAGCCATGGCAGCCTCCCCCCTGCTGACCCGCTTCCACCAGGACCAGGGCCTCATTTCTGAGCTACTGTCCCTGGGAAGCTGGGTCTGGGTCCGGGGAAGGCACCTACTCCTGCTGCTGCTTATCCCCTCCCTCTCCTCCTCCCCTCCCCTTCTTTCCCCTTCCTTCTCTCCACCCTTTCTCCTCCCCCCCTCCATATCCCCACCCCTCCCACTTCTCCTCCTCCCCACCTCTCCTCCTCCCTAACCTTCCTCCTCATCCCCTTCCCCTCCCCACCTCCTCCTCCTCCCTACCTCTCCCCTTCCTCCTCATCCCCATCCCTTTCTCCTCTCCATTCCCTCCTCCCCAGTCCTGCCACCCTTACTCAGCTGCCTCAGCTCAGGGAACCCAGGTTGGGCCTCTTTACAGGGTCCCAGACCCAGGCTCCCAGCCCGGAGCCGCTGAGAGGCAGAGGGGAAACTGGATCCCCTGGTCCTCCTGCCACCCCACCCCTCGGCTGAGGGCCCCTCCCAGCATGCTCCCCGGCTTGGAGGGCTTGGGATTCTCTGTCAGTCTTCCCTGCACAAACTACATCCGGACTCAGGCAGCACGGAACCTGCCAAGCTCGTTTGAAACACAGAGTCCAACCTGCCAAGCTCGTTTGAAACACAGAGTCCAACAGAGTCCAACCAAACTGTGTGTCCTCAGCCCAAGGAGCACAGGTCTGGCATCTGACGTCTTACAGCTAGTCCCTCCTGGCCAGCAGGGACCATGTGAGCACACGGATACACTGTGCTATTGGGAAGAGGACAGGGTCCGGGTCGGGGGAAAAACCTGTCCTCTCCTGGGCACATCCACCCCGAGAATGGGCATCGACACCACTTTTCAGATGGAGAAACTGAGGCTCAGGAAGGTTCATTAGCCCTGGCCGGTGTGGCTCATTGGATAGAGCGTCGGCCTGCGGACTGAAGGGTCCCGGGTTCGGTTCCGGCCAAGGGCATGTGCCTTGGTTGCAGGCACATCCCCAGCAGGGGGTGTGCAGGAGGCAGCTGATGGATGTTTCTCTCTCATAGATGTTTCTGACTCTCTATCCCTCTCCCTTCCTCTCTGTAAAAAAACAATAAAATATATTAAAAAAAAAAAAAAAAAGATGAGAAAGGAAGGAAGTGAGGGCATGGAATTCAGGGAGGGAAGGGAGGGTCACTGCAGGGGTGAGGAAGGAGAAGACGAGGGAGTGGGAGTTGGGCACCTCCCCCTACAGGGTGTGGTGCAGGGAGTTTGGGCCCTCAGTGCTCGGACCTCTTTTCCCCGAAGAGAGGCTGGTGCTGCCCCTCCAGACGCATCACAGTGCCCAGTGCCAGTCCCTGCGCGGGCGCCCTGCCCCTGGGGGCGCCCTGCCCCTGGCACCTGTGATGCCGGCGGGGAGCAGTACACAGGGGCCACATCACAGAGGCAGCCTGGTTCAGGGTGGAGACCTGAAGGGGCCTCCGGGTAATTGCCAGTCCCCCTCCCGCCCACCCCTGTTCAGACACCTACACTGGGTCCTGGCACCCACATCCTCACCTCTGGTGGACTCCTGTGGGGGTCGGAGGGCCGGATGCTGGTGCCCCAGAGTGACAGGTAAAGGACACGGGGGGGGGGGGGCCCGCTGAGGGGACAGAGCCACGGTGTGAACACCTCTGGCTGTAACAGGAAAGCTGCCTCGCACGGTATACACCCTCCCGCGCCCTGCTGTTCTAGAGGAGAGCAGCCTGGTTTTGTTGGGTTTTTTAAAAATATATATATTTTATTTATTTTTTGCAGAGAGGAAGGGAGAGGGATAGAGAGAGAAACATCGACCAGCTGCCTCTTGCACACCCCGCACTGGGGATGTGTCTGGAACCACTGTATATGCCCTTGACCGGAATCGAACTGGGACCCTTCAGTCCGCAGGCCGACGCTCTATCCACTGAGCCACACCAGTTAGGGCAGACTGCTTTTTAAAATGTATTTTTATTGATTTCAGAGAAAAAGGGAGAAGGAGAGATAGAAGCATCCGTGATGAGAGAGAATCATGAATCGGCTGCCTCCTGCACGCCCCTCACTGTGGATCAACCCTACAACCTGGGCCTGTGCCCTAGACCTGAATCAAACCTGGGACCCCTCAGTCTGCAGGCCGACGCTCTATCCGCTGAGCCAAGCTGACTAGGGCCAGCCTATTTCTTAAAGTGGTTGGTATCTGAATCACCTCTGACAAAAAAGCCTGGAAAGAAAAGTTTTATCTGTGAACCCCTACTACTGCTGTATTTTAATAACTCCTACCACATGGGCACGGCCAGCATGGCTCAGTGGTTGGGCGTCCACCTAGGAACCAGGAAGTCACGGTTCGATTCCCGGTCAGGGCACATGCCCAGGTTGTGGGCTCCATTCCCAGTGGGGGACGTGCAGGAGGCAGCTGGTCCATGATTCTCTCTCCTTGTGGATGTTTCTCTCTTTCTCTCTGACATCAATAATAATAATAATAATAATTTTTAAAGCTAAATGGTTAAGGGGAGGAGCCTGCTAACCTCCACTGAATGCTGACCTGGCAGGGCTCCACGGAAATGGAAAGATGAGAGAATGCCGTGGCCTCAGGAAGCATAGAGACCACTGACCGCGGTTTCCTTTGTGTTCGAAACGCGCCTGTGAGAATCGGGACCTGGTGACAAGCCCATTAGAGGCTGCCCTCTGATCACGTAGAGACAGAGGAAAACATTCTCCCTGGAGAAAAGCCGCCGAGGAGGGGAGCACAGGCGGGCGTCTGCGGCCGCACCAGCCGGATTCCAGCAGCCCAACCCTCAGGAAAGGGCTGGTGTGCACCCAGCTCCCAGGACCTGTGCTGACCAAGGCCCGTGAATAAGATCACGGACCGGGGGGGGGGGGGGGGGGGGGGGGGGGGGGAGAAGAGTTGAAGGGAAATGGAAATACTTTCTTATTAAAGAGCAAAGAAAGGCCCCCAGGTTGACTAGCACTTAGCAGCCCTTCGCCAAGTTCAGCTGCTGTATGCAATAGTTTCACTTCTACTGGGAAAAGCAGGTTGGGCTGGGGAACATCTGTTTTCTGAGGTAAACAGACCTCATCCCTGAGGGGGCCACCGTGTGTGCGTGTGATTGAGAGTGTGCATGTGCGTGTGAGTGTGTGTGAGTGTGCGTGAGTGTGTGTGTGTGCATGTATGTGTGAGTGTGCACATGTGCGTGTGCGTGTGCATGTGCGTGTAAGTGTATGTGAGTGTGTGTGTGAGTGTGCGTGTGCTTGTGCATGTGCAGCTGGCACTCTCCCTGAGAGGGAAACATGCTGGTAAAGTGAAAGCAGCACAGAGAAGTCAGCAGGTCCCAGGACAGGCAGCCCCCCGCCTGGAGGGGTCAGCACAGCTAGTCCCTGAGGTCCCAGCTCAAATGAAAAGACAGGCTTGAGCCCTGGCCAGTTTGTCTCAAGACAAGAGCATTGGCCCAAACCAGTGTGGCTCAGTGGCTAGAGCGTCAGCCTGCGGACTCAACGATCCCAGGTTCAATTCAGGTCAAGGGCATGGACCTTGGTTGCGGGCACATACCCAGTGGGGAGTGTGTGGGAGGTAGCTGATCGATGTTTCTCTCTCTCCCTCTCCCTTCCTCTCTGTAAAAAAATCAATAAAACATATTAAAAAAACATATTTTAAAAACGTATTTAAAAAAACATACTTTATTTTAAAAATAAAAAGAAGAGGAAGGGTAGGGCCTGCAGGGCTCCAGGATGAGGCTCTCGGGGGGTGAGGGGAGCTGTCGGCAGGGCCGGGCCGGGCCGTCCCCAGGGTGCGTGTCCACTTTTGGCTGCAGGAGCCGAGAGCCAGCCCTGACACCATGCGGTGCTCCCTCACACACTGCCTCTTCACCGCCCTGGCCGCCGGGTTCCTGTGGCTCTTCCTCACTCTGCAGCTCCCCGGGGACATGGACCAGGATCGACATGTAACGGCCCCGAGGCTCAGAGGGAACGGAGGATGGGGGGAGAGGAGGCAGACTCCCAAAGTGCCCGTCCCCTCCACCTGAGAGCAGGAAGCTCCAGAGGAGGTGGGGGAGGATGGGGACCGGCTGGTCCATAAAGAAGCCGCATCCCCCTTCCCATCCCCGCTCTGCTCCACGGGCTGAGGGGAGGAAGGCAGCAAACCCAGCTGGAGCCTGGATCCTTGGGCCGGCAGTCAGACGTCCTGAGAGTGCCCGGGACTCACCTGGGGGACCCGCTCCCCCTCCCCTTCCCCCTGGGATGCTCTGGGGCGCCCCCCCTCCCCCGAGCTAACCCTGGTTCTCTTCCTGAAAGAAGGTCCATGCTTTGCTTTCGTAGACGCCCCGGGACCGTTATGGCGGGAGGAAGGCCCCGAGATCACCAGCAAACTGGCAAGACCTCACCGCCACGTACATGAAAAGGATCCAGCAAAGAAGGAAGAGTGAGTTCTGGGGGTGGGGACGGGGGGGGGGGGAATGGGGTCCATGGGAGGCAGGGGCGTCCCGGGAAGTCAGGCAGCGAGGAGGGAGAGAGGGAGGAGAGAAGACGCTCAGCCCTTTGCCCGGGAATATCGGAATCTGGCGACGTCCTCCCCACCGCGTCACCTGCCCGGCAGGCCCCGGGAGGGTGGGCAGACACAGCTACCTGCTCCAGGGAAGCAGAATCGTGGGATTAGAGAACACGGGGACAGGACAGGCCTTAGCGTCACACGGTCCCACCCCCTCCGGTTTACGGATCAGGAAGGAGGCTGGGGGTGAAGGGACTTGGGAGAGGTCACACCATCGGTGGCGGAAAACCTTGGGGGGGGGGGAAACCTTGGGTTCCTGGCTTGTAGGAGAAGTGCCTTTCCTTTTCTTCTTTTTTTTCTTTTTATTGTGGGGGGAGGGGAATCACTTAAAATGACACAGGGGGGATCAAAGTGGGGAATCAAAATGGCACAGGAGAATCAGAGGGGGGTTATCATTTTAGTATCCCCTTTTGATCCTCCTGTGTCACCTTGATTGCCCCCTCTGATCCTCCTGTGTCATTCCAAGTGATCCCCCTCTTTCTCTCTTTCTTTCTTTCTTTCTTTCTTTCTTTCTTTCTTTCTTCTTTCTTTCTTTCTTTCTTTCTTTTTTTTTAAATATATGTATATTTCTTAATTGATTTCAGAGAGGAAGGGAGAGGGAGAGAGAGACAGAAACATCAAGGAGGGGAGCGAATCATGGACTGGCTGCCTCCTGCACGCCCCCATTGGGGATCAAGCCCACAATCTTGGTGTGTGTCCTTGACCGGAATCGAACCTGGGACCTTTCAGTTCGCAGGCCGGCACTCCATCCACTGAGCCACACCGGTTTCGGCTCTCATTGATGTTTCTATATCTCTCCCTTTCCCTCCCTCTCCCTCTCTGACATTAAAAAAAAAAAATTAATAATTAAAAAAAATAGCTGAAACCGGTGTGGCTCAGTGAATAGAGCGTCAGCCTGCGGACTGAAAGGTCCCAGGTTTGATTCCGGTCAAGAGCATGGACGTTGGTTGCAGGCACATCCCCAGTGCGGGGTATGCAGGAGGCAGCTGATCGGTGTTTCTCTCTCGTCGATGTTTCTAACTATCCCTCTCCCTTCCTCTGTGTAAAAAAAACAATAAAGTATATTTAAAAGTAATAATAATAAAAAGAAAATAGGAGGGGAAGAAAGGAAGAGAAGAGCCCCAAAGAACTCACACCCACTCCCTTGACCACCTCCCCGCCCCCCCCCCCCCCATGGGCCTGACCGCGGTCCCTGTTACTCCCCAGCGTGGCTGACGGTGGGCATCTCCTCGGGGCCGGGCCGGGACCCCTACGGCCTCCTGTACACGCTGAGCTCCCTGTTCCGCGCCTCCTCCACGGCGGAGCAGAAACACCTCACGGTGCTGGTGCACCTCGCCGACGCCGACGTGGCCTGGCTCCGGGAGACCGTGGCCCGGGTCGCCCGCCTCTTCGGCCCCCAGGTCCTGGCGGGGCGGCTGGTGCTGATCCACACGCCCTCCGACGCCTACTCTTCGGCCGGTCCGGTCATCGGGGGCCGGGAAGCCCGCTGGGGGGACGCCGCCTCCCAGCAGAACGCCGACCACGCCTTCCTGGCGAGCTCTGCCGCCGGGCACTCGGACTACTTCCTCCTGCTGCGGGACAACGTCTACTGCGCGCCTGGCTTCCTCGCCCACATCCGTCGGAAGGTGTGGGCCCTGCGCGCGCGCCCGTGGGCGCTGCTGGAGTTCTCCAACCGCGCCTCCCTGGCCAAGCTGTTCCGGGCGCGCGACCTGCCCCGGCTGGCCCGCTACCTCCTGCTCTTCCGCCACGACCAGCCCCTGGGCTGGCTGATCCCGCGCTTCAGCATCCTGCAGGCCCAGCGGCGGCCCATCCTCTTCAGGCCTTTCCTCTTTTACTACCGGGTCTCCTACCGCCGGGCCGCCCGGGGCCCCAAGGCCAAGGCCAAGGCCAAGGCCATGCCGGTGGCTCCGAGCCGGGGCCCGCCCCCCGGCCCCCACAACCCACCGGGGGCCGTGTTCACCGACATGAGGGTCCTCGGCGTCCACGCCCCCTGGGAGGCCTACACCCTGGACGAGTCCTTCTTCTGGACCCACAACGTCAGCGCCGGCAGCCACCTCACCGTGATCCTGAACCGGCCGGCCAGCCTGAGCCGCGTGCAGGTGCTCACGGGCACGCTGGTGGAGGGCACGCATGCGCTGCGGACGGGGCAGGTGGAGCTGGGCCGCGGCCCCGAGGGGGTGCCCCCGTTCTGCACCAGCTTCGTCCTGCTGGGCCCGCTGCGCGAGGGGCAGCTGGACGAGGAGGCGCTGCCGGCGGCCGCGGGGTCCAACGTGAGCTGCGTGAAGCTGGTGGTGAACGCCGACCAGCCGGGCGGGCTCATGGTCAGGCACGTCTACCTCTGGGAGGAGGAGAGCCCGGGGCCCGCGGCCGTGGTGGCTTGGGGGTGAAGATAAATCCGTCAAGGGTGCCAACAATGAGAGCCCGGAACGCCGTTTCATTCCAGCCCGGCTGATGGGCGGGAGGGGGGGAGAGGGCAGAGGGAGCCGGCTCCATCAGGCGTCCCGTTCTGCAGAGACATCAGGAGGCCTGTCCCTTCCCTTTGTTCCCGGACGAGTGACTCATACCGTCTGTTCTGTCCTTTTTTAAAAAAATATTTTATTTTCAGAGAGGAACTGAGAGGGACGGAGAGACAGAAACATCAATGATGAGAGAATCAGGAATCGGCTGCCTCCTGCACGCCCCACCCTGGGGATCGAGCCCACAACCCGGGCCTGTGCCCTGACCGGGAATCAAACCGTGACCTCCTGGTTTTTGGGTCGATGCTCAGCCCCTGAGCCAGGATCATTTTCCAAACGTTTACTGAGTCTCCCCTGTGTGGGGAGTGAGGGAGGGCCTCTGGCAAACGCGTCTCCTGCAGCCTCTGTGGGGAGTGCTCGCCCTCGGAGGACGGGATAATGAGGTTCAGGGAGCCCACCTCTTTCCCCCCCTCGCCGCCAGCCAGGACCGCTCCCACCTGGCACAGTGAGGGTGGAGAGGGGGGTAGATGAGGGGTGAGCGGTGACTTCAGGGGGATGCACACTGCCCTCTGCCCTCCCAGCCCGTCCCTCCTGCCCAGGAGCTTCAGGGACCCAGACGGGTGGGTAGGACAGGCCCAGGCAGGTAGGATGCTCGGCCCAGTAGGTGGGGAAGGGCGGATTTTCCCACCTGAAGGCCTGGGGGCAGCGTCCTCCTGTGTGTGTGTGGGTGGCAGAGGCAGGCCCGGCTCCAGGCCAAGGCCGGAACTCCATCACCAAGTTTTGTTTCTTGTTCCTTCTGTCCCTGGGAAGGAAGACCGAGCCTCATGGTGCAGGTCAGGTGGCAGGGACACAGGGTCACCGACATTCATCACACCCCTGGAACCCTGACTCCCTGCCCCTGAGATCCCAGGCGGTCACCTCCGCTCTGTCCACAGCTCCGGCTTCAAACTACGTGACCTGCCTGTGGGGATGTGACCTGCCTGGGGGGAGGGTCTGGGATGGGTGAGTGACCTAGGACTTCCTCCCTGGGCCACGTGGGGTCTGTCTGGTGCCTTGTAGGTTGGTGAGCAGCCTCCCTGGTCTCCACTTTTCTTTTTCTTTTTCTTTTTTTAAATATATTTTTTATTGATTTTGTACAGAGAGGAAGGGAGGGAGATAGAAACATCGATGAGAGAGAGTCATCGATCAGCTGCCTCTTGCACACCCCCTACTGGGGATATGCCCGCAACCAAGGTACATGCCCTTGACCGGAATTGAACCCAGGTCCCTTCAGTCCCCAAGCCGACGCTCTATCCATTGAGCCAAACCGGTCCCGGCTCCACTTCTTTTCTGGTTTGGGGCCTGAGGGGAGGGCCCGGCAGGGAGTTTATGCAAATGATTAGCTCATCCGGCTGCGAGCCTGCCTCCCTGGGTGGCTGTGCTGGGAAGACCGGAGGGAGGTCAGCTCCTGGTTTCTGGGCGAAGAGACCAGTAGAGCCAGCCCTACAGGCCCAGCAGACACAGGCCCATCCTTGAACGGGTGCCGGGCAGGTTTTCCCAACCACTTTCCCTGCCAACTGAGCCCCAGCTCCACCCCTAACCCGAGCCCTTGGGTCCCAAGGAACCCGGAGGCCGAGAGTCAGCCGGAACAGCTTTGCCGACACACAGTCTCCCGTGGAAAGCCAACAGCCATGACACGGCTTCGGAGGGATCAAGACAGGGCGCTCAGGCAGGCCCAGGGCCTTGCCTCAAGCAGGCCCCTCAGACGAATGCTAATTCGTTACGTAGCCCCCCAGAGGCCTTTCCAGGCAGGCCTGAAGCTCACGGGAGCTTAAAAAGAACAGAAACATCCCTGTCCTTCAGAATCCTGGGACCACAGGGCCTGGACTGGGCCAGGCCCTGAACGGGAAGCTGGCCCCTGCGGACAGGCCTGTGGCTGCAGCCTCTACTGCCCTCTGCTGGCTGCCAAGAGGGAGGACAAGCAAAGTGCAGGCTGCCGGCTGACATTGAAATTGAGTACAGGATGCTTGGGGGCAGGTACACTTTCAATGGCTCTCACTAGAACCTTTACAACGCTGTGCCTAATTGGCTGCTAAAACCTCCCACTGAGTTATTAATTTTGGTTACTGGATTAAAAAATTTTTTGTTTTGTTTTGTTAATCCTCATTTGGTATATTTTCCTTTGTTTTTTAGAGATCAGGAGAGGGGAGAGAACAGAGAAACATGGATATGAGAGACCCATCGGTTGGCTGCCTCCCACATAAGCCCAAACCAAAGTTGGGGCTCCAGCCTCCATCTGAGGAATGTGCACGTGACCGGAATCGAACCTGGGACCCTTCAGTCCGCAGGCTGATGCTCTATGCGCTGAGCCACAGTGGCTAGGGCTGATGTCTTCTGACTTAAAAAGCATTCTGTCCAGCCAGGACTGGTTTGGCTCAGTAAAATGTCGCCACACCACTGTCCAGCTTTGGTTGTTAAAAAAGAATTTTGTAGGAACGAGTCCTTCGGAAAATCAACCTCTCCCCCACAGGAAGGCAACTTTCTCTCCTCAGAACAGAGCGTGTGCCTCCTCTGCCTTATGGTGTGAGGGAGACCAAGAGATGACTGATTAACTCAAGGTCAATCTCAAGTTTCAGCTCTCCTCTGGTGTCTAAAATTAGATGTTCTTTCCAAGGACGTACAGGAGTATAATGTCCATTGTTTAAATGCCTTTATTTCTTTCAAATCAAACTGAAAAGGCAGGATAACAGCCTGATACTCTTTGGCTACTGGGCAACAGTGTCTGGCAATTCTCAAAAGAAATACAAATCACTACTAAGTATATAAAAACTTCATTAGAAATAACAAATGCAAATAAAAATGAGACTATTGTTCCTATTAAAGTGACAAAATATATATTTTTTTTGAGAGAAACGTCGATTCGTTGTTCCACATATCAGTGCATTCCCTGGTTGATTCTTGCATCTATACCGACCGGAGGTTGGACCCGCAACCAGGACGTTATCTGGACGGCACTCTAACCGAGTTACGTGGCCAGGGCCACGTGCTCTTCTAGAGAGAACTCATGCCCGGTGGTAGGACGGTTCAGCAGCGGGAGTCTGCCTCCATCTGGAGGGTAAGTGGCGTGGCCAGATCTGAGGCATGTGCACAGCAGACCCTGTCATCCCACTTCCTACCCCGAGGGAACCATTGGGAACGTGCGTCTAGCTGCAATCTAACGGGGACTGCTTACATAAACACAGACATACAATGCCACGCTAAACACGAGGGCGGACACCGGGGAGAGCTACACACAAGAGAAGTTGGCGTGTTGTTAAGTGGAGAAAGCTAACTATAACCGAGCCCAGTATGGGCTCATGCTTGTTTTAAGCCGTACACGCGTACGTACGCGTAGAAAACATTGAGATGGACATATGCAGCATTACCATCTGTGGATGTGGAACTACGAGGGATTAAAAGATGTTTATGACCCTTTTTGTGTGTATCTGCAACGAATGGGTATGATTTCTGTGATTAAAAAAGGAAAGAAAAGTCAGAGCCCAGTTTTAGAAAATGCTTCGCCTGGACATGGCTGTGCCGGGAGGGGCCCCTCACCCACAGAGGCCTCTGCTTGGCTTTGTCCCTTCCAACCTGAGTGGAGAATTCTCACAGCTGTCTTTCTGTAAACGACATAACCATGGACCCTAGACCGCTTGTCTAGAGAATGGCTCTCCCCCTTCTGCGGGAGCTCACTGGGGCTCTGACCGAGCAGGAGGAGGCAGGCCAGTCGCAGAACCATGCCCAAGACCCACCCGTCGGTGAGGGACCCCTAGAGGAAGCTCTGGGGGGAGGGGACAGACGGACGGCAGAGAGGCGGCCTCCGGTTAGTCCTCCTGCAATGCCAGCCTCCCGGGTCTGAGTGGTGGGTGATGGGGAGGAACCTGGACCCAGCCACACAGAGGTGAGTCGTTCCAGGAGAACTCAAGTCCTACTGGGAGGGGAGATACTGCGCTAAGATCACCCGGTTAGAGCGACTCCCCCGCTGCAGCCACCGAGGCCTCTGGGTGGAAGGTCTGTGTTGGGGGCTGGCGCAAAGATTCCAAATGAACCAGGCCCAGCAGGTTCAGCAAAGACATTATCCATTAAGGAAGTCTTTCCTGAGAACAAAGGAAGCATTCACTTGTCCAGAAAAGACAAACCTACAAACTCCTGTGTAATATGGCAAAGGCCTATTCCTCTTAGACCCCACATCCAATGGCCTCAGATACAATGGGGTGGAAAGTCTGGTTCTCGACGTACAGGCTGTAAACCTCATCGGAGTTGGGAGGGAAGAGGGGCTGCCTTCATCTTCACCACGAAGGGCTTCTGACAACCTGGAGGTGAGGGTTTCACACCTGGCACGGAGGTGCACCTCGGCATTCCTGATCAGGAGCCTAAATACCAAAGCCTGGCAAGGTCACACGTTTAAAAAGAATGAATAAACGCCTGTGTGCAATCAGCCGCACAGCAGCACCACTCTCAGACGCCCGCGTGCCTTCTGGGATGGAGAGAGAGGTGAAGCCTCGACTATCAGCACGTGAGCACCGCCGTGGCCATGGCTGAAGGGTGGGCGGTGCCCGTCCAGAGCAGGCAGCCAGGGAGCCCTGGGTAAAAGAGAGCCCAGCAGGATGCAGGGGTGAGAGGAGAAGGGCGGGGCGCTCCCCGTGTCCGCAGCTGGGGGGAGGGGGCGGGAGCTTAGGCGCGGCATGGTACTCCGTGAACTAGAAGAGGCATGTGCGCCAGACTCTGAGAAAGCAGGGCTGTCCCCGCCCGTTCGGCGAGATGCGTCCACGCCCACCAGGACAGAGACGAGCGGCAGAGCCGTGGCACTGGGTTAAAAGCCAGTTCTTGGGACGGGGCGGCTCTGACGCCTGGGGGTCACTCGTGGGAGACCCGTTCCAAGGCCACGTAGAAGCTGTGCTTGTCGTCCAGGCAGTGCCAGCCGATGGGCCCGATCTCGCAGTCGGCGCACACCAGGAACTTGACGTTGCCCACGTCCTTGGTGAAGCCCACGTTCTCGAAGGTGAACATGTCCTCCACCAGCCAGTGCTCCTGCAGGAGGTCCCCGTCGGGGCTGCCGCCGTCCGCCAGGGCCGGCTTCTTCCTCATGGAGGGCAGGAAGAGCTGCAGGGGGGAGGGGGGAACACAGGAACGCCAGCCACGCTGAGCACCGGTCACGCCAGCTCCCCGCGCACCGTGGACTGCACGCGGTGCCCCCACAAACCAGACACGCAGTCCCGTCAGGGACAGACCAGGATGCGGGTGGCTCCTCTGTTGCCTGGGCTCTGTGCCCTGATTCTTTTTATTTTATTTTTTAAAATATATTTTATTGATTTTTTTTCATAGAGAGGAAGGGAGAGAGTTAGAAATATCAATCAGCTGCCTCCTGCACACTCCCCACTGGGGTTGTGCCTGAAACCAAGGCACATGCCCTTGACTGGAATTGAACCTGGGACCCTTCAGTCCACAGGCCGACGCTCTATCCACTCAGCCAAATTAGCTAGGGCTGTGCCCTGATTCTAAAGAGGTTGAAAAAGGAACTCTGGCCCTGACTGGTGTGGCTCAGTGGATAGAGCCTCGGCCTGTGGACTGAAGGGTCCCGGGTTCAATTCCGGTCAAAGGCATGGATCTTGGTTGCGGGCACACCCCCAGTAGGGGGTGTGCAGGAGGCACCTGATCGATGTTTCTCTCTATCCCTTTCCCTTCCTCTCTGTAAAAAATCAATAAATTAAAAAAAGGGAACTCTAACCAGCTGCATTGGTAACTTATCTTCACTGCTATCCTGACCTTGGGCTTCTAACCTCCCCCGAGTTTACCCTGCTCCAGTCTACATGCAGGGTAAGTCTACTCTGCCCTCGGGTCTTGGCAAGGCCAGCCCCTCTTTTTAATATTCAGCTCAAAAGTAACCTCCTCAGTTGGTCTTCCTTAACTTGGCAAGCATGCTACAATGTAGATGAGAATGGAAACTGTTACAACAGAGAGTAAACTTCTGTTACCTTGTTTCTAACTTCTCCCTTCCTCTGAGGACTTGCGGTGGTTTTAAAACCTGGTCGCAAATTCTGCGACAACCCTTCCACCCAGCGGTGCTCACTCCTGTGCCCTGGAGCCCAGCAGGCCCTGTGGAGGCCCCGAGGTCAGGGCCCTGGAGGCGACACCTGTGCTGGGAGCCGCTAGGTACCCCCACTACTCCGGTGTCGCTGCGACCTCAGCTCAGAAAAGACCCCGAGTGAGAACTGGCGGGACACAGGCCTCCTGGTGCAGCAGTAAAAACGACCAGTGTCACAGCCCCGGCCGGGACCCCACGTGTGAAGTCTCAGGTGTGGGATGAGGTCCCAGGTGTGGGATGAGGTCCTAGGTGTGGAATGAGGTCCCAGCTGTGGGGTCCCAGGTGTGGGATGAGGTCCCAGGTGTGGGATGAGGTCCCAGGTGTGGGATGAGGTCTCAGGTGTGGGATTCCAGGTGTAGAATCACAGGTGAGAGGTCCCAGGTGTGGGATCCCAGGTGTAACGTCCCAGGTGTGAGGTCCCAGGGATGGGACCCCAGGTGTGTGGTGCCCCCGGCCCCGCTAACTGCGTCCCCGCCTTAGCGGAACCCGGCCCCAGGGACCGGCGCTGCGGGCGGAGCCCCCGGGAGAGACTCAGGGGAGAGAACCCGGGGGCCGGTGGAAGGAGGGCACTGAGGCCCGCGCCCCGGAGGAAGCAGGGCCCGGGTCCCCGGCGCGGAGGCTCGCCCCCGCCCGGCGCCTACCTGCCGGCGGGAGAAGAGCGCCGCGCCCGGCTGCAGCACCCGCGAGCCGCAGCGCTGGCACAGCACCGCCTTCCGGTTCCGGCCCTCCGCCGACACCAGCTCGCTCGGCGGCGCCTCCGCGGGCTCCATCGCCGCCGCCGCCGCCCCGGGGCCCGCACCGCGCAGGCGCGGCTCCCGCAGGGGGCGGGGCGGACGGCCACTGCTTCCTGCGCAGGCGCCCTCTGCCCGCGCCGGCTCCACTGCGCACGCGCAGGCCCGCCCCGCGGCCCTGAGTGGCGGGGGCCGGCGGCTTTGTGACAGGACCCGGGCAGGGCGGACACGTGTCCCCGACTCCCTTACTATTGGGTCATCGGAGCTGCTCGGACCTCCCAGTCTCCGGAGACGTGGATTCAGGGCCGGCGGAGGGGACGGAAGGCAATGTAGGTCCCACCCGCGGGGACACGCACCCCTCCTTTGCCGGAAGCCGGAAGCCGGAAGCCGGAAGCCGAGGGCCGGTCGGTGCTAAGCAGTGAGCTCTCTCCCAGGGGTGGAGGCGCTTTAGGACCGAGCTGGACCGCCACTGCCTCCCTGTGGCTGTGGCTCATCCATCCGACGGGCGCAGCGAGGAGGGTCCGGGTCAGAGGGGACCTCCCGGGAAGCACGGGTCCAGGCACAGCCGTCATCACATCCCCAGGTTCTCGGTTCAGAGCTGCGGGTTCAGCACCCACTGGGTCAGGCCAGGTGTCACCCACCACCCTTGACCCACCTGCATTTCCTCCTCTTCCGTCAACTCAGGGTTCAAGCACTCACATGACATGCTAACCCCCCAGGATCCATGGAGATGGGCACTTTGGGCCAGAAATAAGTTGTACATTTCCTGAAAACTTGCTGCATGTCAGGTACTGCCATGACCCCAGCTGTGCTGGGAAAGTTAGCAGGACAAACGGAGGGCCTGGGCTGGAAGAAAGAGAGGTGGCAAGGACATCAGGAGGCCACTGCTCCACGGGTCCCGGCGAGAAAGGCCTGCACTATAAGGGAGTGAAAATACAGGAATGGATTTGGGACAGAGATAAAACAAAACCATGCAGAACCCAGAAACTAATCAAATGCATGCCCACAAAGTGAATGATAGCTTTCTGCGGTGGATAACCAAGTGACTGGCTTCCAGTTAAGAGACAGAGAAAGGCAGGAGGAACTACCAGGATAGGGGCACCCCTTGGGGGAGCATGAGGAGGGAACACTGCCAAACATCCTGTTGTAGTGTCATGTCAGAACTCCTGGGAATTTGATTTTTTTAAAAAATATATATTTTATTGATTTTTTACAGAGAGGAAGAGAGAGGGATTGTTAGAAACATCAATGAGAGAGAATCATCGATCAGCCGCCTCCTGCACACCCCCCACCGGGGATGTGCCCACAACCAAGGTACATGCCCTTGACTGGAACCGAACCTGGGACCTTTCAGTCTGCAAGCCGACCACTGAGCCAAACCGATTTCGGCGGAACTCCTGAGAATTTGATCTGAAACTCATGTGAGGAGCTCCTAGTCTGTCTCTCCAGGGACTCTGGCTGAGAGGCATGTTTTGTAGCTGTAGTTTCACCAGCAGGCACAGTCCATCTGCTGGAGAGAGCTTGGCAGGCTCTTCAGCAAACCAGTTCCTCTTTGCCCCCCATTCCCTGGGAATAGCTGCACTTCTGCATAGCTGTTTCTATCACGTGCCATAAACTGAAGCAAATGGAGGGGCTGGGATGATTAAAACCCTGAAATTCAAGTGCATACTAAATGAGCTTCTTGATTCCCTTTAGGGTTCAAGGACAATCCAAGCGTTAGAGGAGTCAATGGATATGGCAAACTCAGAAACATTTCCTGGTGAGACTCTCACAGCTGATCTGTCTGCTCCCCCAAACATAGGAGGACAGTGCTGGTTTGCCACAAATTCTCTTAAGGCATTTGAGACAGATTATTTTTAATATTTTCTTAAAAATATACAAAGGAAATGAACTCTTTAGGTCAATTCAATTCAGGGAGAGGAAAAAATGGAATTCCAATGTAAAAGGACTGTTTTCTTGTTCAGGTCATCACATTCCCACATGCCCAATACCCACCACGCAGGAATTTCCCTCGGTAACACAGGAGAGCCTAGAACGGTGGCTCAGAAAAGG
This sequence comes from Pipistrellus kuhlii, assembly GCF_014108245.1. Classification (NCBI taxonomy): domain Eukaryota; kingdom Metazoa; phylum Chordata; class Mammalia; order Chiroptera; family Vespertilionidae; genus Pipistrellus; species Pipistrellus kuhlii. The sequence goes on from NW_023425579.1 coordinate 263,957, forward strand.
TGCAAGCAGGTACCGGAGAACACAGGACGCTGGCCGTCCTTTGATTCTTCTGTCTGGGGATGAACATCATCCACTCTAAGGACAGGCTGGGAGCCCGGCAGTAGGTCAAGGACGAGCTGTACCAAACAGCAGTAAAAACCACTCTCAGCACAAGTGTGCGCTTAAAAGGACGGGCAATACTAAGTGGCTGACCTTGCAGGCTGCTGCACCCCACCCCTGCCCCCAATAAATAGTAAGGAAATGTTCCAGCATAGAAGGATCTGATTCAAAGACGACTTCTCCCCCAAGGCGAACCTTGCTGCGGGGAACGAGCCCTGGCAGGAGTGAGACAAACAGAACTCACAGGTACTTCTTTGTGCCCCGCGTCTCCAGACCGCCCACCTGACACTGGTTCACTGTGCTCGTCTCGCACAGGGCCAGGGCCAGGGCAGGCAAGCCACACTGCAGTTCAGACATTCCGGGGACTCGGAAGACCCTTCTGACATCCACCCTGCCTTCCAGGTCTCCCGTCGTGGAGTCCAGTCTCGCTCACGCCAGTGAGTTCAGGTCACTGCGCTCTCAGCCCAGTTCGGATACAGCAGCTCTGCCCGCCACGGAGTGTGACAAAGGTGTCTCCCAAGCCCACCACCGTGACAGGCGCTTCCCTCGGTTCCCCTCCAGCACAGAGCTACGTGCAGCTCCCGCAGACCAGGAAGTACACTTAGTCCTGAAAAACAGGACTTGTACTTCATCAGGCTGACGCAAGCCGGAATCCTTCCAATCCAGACGTCGGCTGGACACTGCCCACCTCTAGTAGGTCACCCTCACTTTTGTTCTCTGCAACACACGGGCGCGACGTACGCATGTCCTCCTGAGCACACGGAGAGTCAGGCACGGCCAGAGGGCCGCCCAGACCAGGAGAGGTGGCCTGGCCTCGCACATCCCCTCAGAGCTTCCTTTTCCCGCGAGTGCCATTCACCACTCTACTCAGGGACCAGTCCCAGCGCGAGGGGGAGTGTGTGCAAATAAAGACCACCATCACCAACCCTGGTGCTTGTAATCACCCCGAGCACACAGCGAGAAGCAGACATTCTGGACACGACCCTTGATTCGCCTGCTCTCTGGCCCCTGGACTGGTCACTAGCTCTGGATGGAGCTCCAACAAGGTCACTTCTCTCGGAGAACACACACGCCAGCATCACAGCGCTGGGTTCCCATGGAGGTCACCACTTCCCAGCTGTCGATGACAGGGTCATAGCACTCGATGCTGCTCAGCAGGCAGTTCCCATCATAACTGAGTGGGGAAGAAGCGAGAGAGGGAAATGAGCTTTCTGTTCCTCTCCACCCACACCCCACACTGAGGTCTCCATGGACACATCTCCCCTGACCCACACTCTGTCTCCACCCAACAGTGTGGAGGGGATCATGTTGCCCTGATGCATGATGGTCCCAGCCTGGTTTTAAATCCTCACCCTGCGATTGCATAGAGTCGGCCCCGAAGCACCGTGGCCCCCACATAGCATCGGGGGGTGGTCATGCTAGTGACAGCTGCCCAGGAATCGGTACGGATGTTGTACGCTTCCACGGAAGAAAGGTGGGCGGTGCCATCAAATCCCCCCACCACATAGATATGGTCATTCAGCAGGGCTACTCCTGCACCTGGAAAAAGGCAGAGAGGTCACTACTCCTGAACTGAGGCTGGATTCCAGAAAGAAAACATGGTCGCTGATGCCCAGCTGAACCCTCAGGTAAACCCACTGGTGGGAGTTGAAATGAGAAGAAAAAAACACAAAATGGTTCTCATCTTTACTTTCACTAATTCAGAGCCCAACCCTCTCCGTTAACGGAAATAGAAAAAGGAGGCGATGGAGGAGGGAGGAGGGAAAGGAGCTGTGACGGTTCTGAGCAGTTTTTACGGAAAAAGTGAATCAGAACAGCACAGCCTTCTCCTGCCTCAGAGCCCAGCTCCTCTGTCCAGGAAGTTCTGCCGGCATTCGCCCACGTAACATGTTAAACACACACGACTGTACCAGACGTGCCAATGCTGGGATTTAAAAAGGGAATAAAACAAGGAGGCTTCTGTCCTCAAATGTAGACTTCATCTGAAAAGCTGTCTTCATTCTCAGGACACGGAGATCAGAGGTCAGGAGGAGGGTGAACTCTGACTCCTGCTTCACTGAAGTCGGAGCAAAGAGGAACTACAACCCTGACCGACGGGCTGTCCCGTGACTGCCCCCCACCGTGCAAGCAGGGACCTGACCTCGGACGCCCCCCTCACACCCGACAGTCTTACCCGAGCGCTTGGTGGCCATTGGTGTAACAGTAGTCCAGTGTCCTGTGTGGGGGTCATATTTCTCAACCGAATTTAAGATATTCACGCCGTCGTATCCTCCTGAAAGACAGCAGAGGCCATTCCAGGGAGAATGACACATCCTGACCCCCTTTAATCCCAGCTCTCCTTCAAGGCTGCCCACAGTCCAAAGAGAAATCTAACAGAAGCCATGTTCTGCTTCCATGAGAAAGACAATCCCAGTTAATGGAACTGTACTGGGACAGACCAGGATTTTACTTGAAGGCCATCTATGAACTTGATTCTGGTAAAAAGGGAACCCTCCCCCACCCCTGCCTCCCCGGGTCAACACCTAGACAGTAGATCACTCCACCGGCCACCACCAGCCCCGCGCCTTCCCGGGCTGTCTGCATGTCTCCCAGCATGCTCCACTGGTCAATGTTGGGGTCATAGCGCTCCATACTGGTGTGACGCCTGCTCCCGTCAAAGCCTCCAGAGACGTAGATCATATCTGCTCAGAATTAACAAACCACAGACTCTCAGAGATGTAGAGATTTATTTTTATGATGTGAATTTAAACATTCTAATCATAAATCACTCTAATTATATCAACAGCTTCATTATTCACTAAGAAATTTCTTTTTTTATTTTTATTTCAGGTCTTTATTGTTTCAAGTATTACACAGGTCTCCTTTTTCCCCACTGAACTCTCCCCGACCACCCCTCCCCCATCACCGCCCTCCCCGCAAGAAGGTTTCTAATCCCTCTTTTCTCCACCAGTTTCCCACAAGTCCTTCACGTGTTTGGGAGCAAACCCACATGTTTCTTATGGGACAAGTCAATGAAGTCGTATTGATAAGGAAGAGAGCACAGGCCTCAAATGCAGACAGTGGATGAAACCCTCAAAGCACTCCGAGACCAGCCGAGGGTCCCAGAAATCCAGGCCAACGTCCCCCTCAGTATGCTGCAGCCCCACCCAGCCTGTTGTCAGCGCTGAAGCGCCGGTGAACACAGAACAGCGTTGTAATGGTTATTGCCCGAGCAAACAGGAGCGTCTGGCCTCACCGGGACCCTCCACAGGCCATGCTCCTGCCAGACATCAGGGAGTCTGAGCCCCGATCCAGCCCCATAGCATGGCCACGCCACCCTGTGCACCCAGCCTACCTCCGAGGGTGGTAGCGCCGGCCAGGCCTCGCCGGACATTCATTGGGGCCACTGAGTACCACACCCCGTCCTCCTCCGCTGTGTAGTCCAGACATTCCACTGAACTGAGGCGGGAGCGGCCATCGTAGCCACCGATGACATAGACCCGGTCGTGTAAAGACACGGAGGCCACGTAACGTCTCTTCCGAGTGATGCTCTGGTTCAGGAGAGAAGGGGACAGAGCACGTCAGTCCCGCAGCTCGGCCTCCTCCCGGCTCTCCGTCCTGATCCCGCCTCTTCACTCGACAGCAGGAGCCGTCGGGAGCAGCGCTCCGCAGTGGCCTCCAGCTGTCCGCCCCCCTCCCTGTCTCCCAGCAGACACTCTCCTTGTTGTGATGCTCTAGCATCGAGCTGTCTGCACCCCTGCCTCCTCCAAAGCTTTCCGTCATCCAGGGTCTCATCCTTTCTGCTCCACAGGGCTCTGTGCTACAGACTAAGATCCTCCCACAGAAGGAAGTTTCCCCGATCTGCTAATCAAAGGACCAGACTCAAGGATCCAAAGTCATGAGGACTGACTGGAAGATTTCCACATTTCCTGAGAATTGTTATTTTCACCACTCAAACAGAGACAACGTGAGAAAGATACAAACTTGAGTTCAGCTCAACACGACTTAACACCACGCTCAGGGTGACAGAGCAGGGCCAGTGGAGCATGCTGGGAGTTACAGACAGTTCAGGAAGGCGTGAAGCAGGGTGGCAGCTGACTCTGGCCACTGGCATTCTGAGGTCTAATCTAATGTAAATAGTTGACAACTATCTATTGGATATCTACTGTGAGCATGACACTGTGGTAAGGAGCGTTAGCAGTTACTAGGTTATCCTAGGTTTAGAGCTGGGAGCCAGGGACGGAGGACACATACTGGCAGAAAGCTCCACTGCTGAGTCTTGGGGTCATACTTCTCCACCACGTCGATGGGAGACTGCTGGCTGCCAAAGCCCCCCACCACCAGCAGCACCTCATTGGCCCCTGAGGAGAGAGGGAGGAAAAGGCAGGTCTCCCCCCGTCCGTGGCCGGGCACACACTCACAGGGACGCGTAGGCAGAAACAGTTCTACAATGGAGGTGCTGTTTACGTGGCCCAGAGAAGCCTCTGAAACAGAAGATTCACTGTAAGGTTGCCGAATGGGAAATTATTTCTTAGTCTAGAGGCTCTAGTTTGAGAACTCAAGTATCTTACATTGAAAGTCCTGGACACTAAAACTGCAGACGGCAAATCTGAGTCCCCACCTTCCCAACCCACGCAGACGCCTCTGGCCGACCTCCAGCTGAGGTTCCCCGTGCAGGGAGAAGCCCCCTGCCCTCCCAGCCTGCACCTCAAAACAGTGAAAAGACCGCTCTCCTAACCTCGCCTCAAAGAAACAGGAACCGAGCGATGCACTTGAAAGTCTCTTTCCCCAGCCCTGGCCGGTGTGGTTCGGTTGAGTGTCATCCAGTGCACTGAGAGGTCACTGGTTTGAGTCCCAGTCAGGGCACATGTCTGGGTTATTGGGCTTGATCCCCAGTGGGGGCCGGGCAGGAGGCAGCCGATGGATGCTTCTCTCTCATCGATGTTTCTATTTCTCTACCCCTCTCAAATAATTAAAAACGTATTGTAGACGCACCCACCCAGCCTGGCTCGAGTAAGGGATCCACCTCACTGCAGGCCCCTGACCATCCCTGGGCTGTCCCCACCACCTGCTCCTCCTTCCTCCCTCACCCAGAAGGGAAAACACACGGGGAGAGGGGACAGGTGGATGGGGACATACTAAGTCCTCCATGACATTCTAAACAATTCCCAATTTACAGGCTCCTAACATATTGAAACTAAACTCAACAGTTTATAAATTGTCACACTTTGTCTCGTTGAAACCTCCACAGAGTTGTGCAAAACAGACATGGAAGAAAATTTGGTGGTAAAGTGATCTGAGGACCCGATGAAGAAAAGACGGAAGACAGGCCTGAGAGAAGGTCCTTGTATTTCCCACAGAATGTTCCCGGTAGATCCATCATCCACCAGGCAGGGGCAGCTCTCTGCGGACGCCAGCTCACCCAGACGAGCCCTGGTCCTGGGTCCCTGCATCTGACTCCGCAGCTCCGGCCGCAGGTGGAACTTCTTTGCCTCGTCGACGAGGTCCCTGCACTGGAGACTGCAGCGGATGAAAGGCTGGAACACAGAGCAGAGGGCCGTGTTACCGGGTAAACGGCATGTTGTCGTTAGCTTCTTAACTAGAAACCAGTTTCCAGACGTGGTCCCGAGGCTCTGGCAGTAACTGCGCTGTGGCGTCCGGAAATGACGACGGACCTGAGGCCACAGCACTACGCGGAGGACAGCCAGGCGCCGGCTCCGGTGTCTTCCAGGACTCACTCACCTCGGCGTCGATGACGTCGGTGATGTACCTGGGGGTGAGCAGGGGCATCCGGACGTACTGCAGCAGGTTAGGCAGGGACTCTTCTCGCTCCTTCTTGGCGTGCTTCACCCAGTTGATGACGGCCTCAAAGACCGGCTCTTCAGAATCCACCTGTCAGAGAACAATTACAGACCCGTGTTCCGCCAATCGCCTCACAGGCTCAAAAAGTAGCCATGCCTACCTTCCCCTCCCTGTTCCCCGTCCTCCGCCACCATTGCTAACATCTCCCAGGAAAGCGAGGCTCTTAGAAAACATCTTTTCCCACACCACTGCCTAGGACCAGGAAGAAGATAATGGTCAAAGTGGGTAAATCTCTGACACAGAGAGTGCCTAAGCAGCCCTCAGCCACAGGCTGGTGTTTGCTTCAGAATGTCCCCCACTCCCAAACCTTCTCTGGTCATTTCTGAAGCTCTCGGGGCCGTGGGGGAGGACCTGCTGCTGATTCAGAGCTCCCTCCTCGTGGCTCTGCGAGGTATTTCCCAGAAGCTCCTGACTGGGTCACAGCACCGGACCACCGGAGAGGAAGGCCTTAGGCCTGCGATACGAACAGCTCTGTGCGGGACCTCTCAGGATCCCGAGGCCTACATGCAATGAAGACTGCGAGGAAGTGGGCTGAAGTTCCCTTGCCAGACTCAGCACTGAACTCGGCCTTACACCCTTGTCCTAGACCGCTCCCTCTCACTTCCTGGTCCCCCACGTGGCACTCAGAATCTGGCTCCTGCTCACAGTCTCCAACCTCTGTCCCTTCCTTTCTGATCTGACTTAAATCAGGTTCACCCTTTGTTTTCCGATGCAATGTCTTCACTCTGAGTAGGCTCGTTATTCTCATTGCACTCTATGACGATCTGTTTTGGTGGTTGTGTTGTCTACACTGTGAATTCTCTAAAACAAGAACTGCCTCTTACTTCTGGGCCCATAGAACCTGGCACCTTGATTGCTATGTCACATATTCGCAACAAATGTTTGTCAATGAGTGAATGGGTAACAGAAATCCACTTTCCTTCCAACTTCTGCGTCATCCACTCTGTACAGCAATGATTCTTCAGCACTGGGCTCACACATTTCATTCAGGAAGGTGAACTCCCTCCATAAACATGCCAATAATTTGGCACGTGATCTCAGGGGCATTTAATGAAGTAAGAAGCCCTGCTGTAGAAACACGGAAGGCCACCTTGCTCTTTGGAATGGCCCAATCTTAAAGAAGCCACATAAGAAGCCAAGTCTGTACCTGAATTTCATCACACTTGATTAGCTTTTCCACCTCTCCTTGACTCAGGAGGATGAATTCTTCGTGCTGTACCACTTCGGGAAAGTGCTTCTGGCTAAAAACCTCCGCGGCTTGCATCAGGTCGACACAACTGTGAGTTTCAGCAAAATCCCTGATACCCAGGCAGTTAGAAGGGTCCAACTGACTTTCTAAGAACTCGCAGCAGGCTTGCTTCACACCTGGGACAAACACAGACATTGGATGCTTCAGGACACGTGGCCAGCTGTGCCCGGTCTTTATTCTCCATCATAACCTCTTCTCTACCCAGAGTTAGAGAACCCTGGCTCAGCACTAAGAACCAGGTTAGAAATTTCATGCTTAAGGAATGCAAACCCATTTCTGTGTTATGCACTAGGTGACCTCCAACAGGCCTTTGTGGTGGTCTCTGCTTCAGCTTTAAAACAAGTAGAGCAAGACAAACTGCTTCTGCGGACACTGGCACAATTAAGCAAAACTGCCCATAAAACTTGAAAATCAAGCTATAAAACCAGTTCTAATTCAGCATAATGTACCTAATTTCTACTCTATGTGAAAATTTCCCTTGGAAGTTACATAAATGTGAAACCACTACATTGTACCCTGGAAACTAACATAATATCTAATGTCAACTGTAATTGAAAAGTTTTTGTTTTTTTTAAACTTTCTAAGAGACTCCAGAGAAGGAAAAATAGGACACTAATATCGAGCTCATGCTTCTCTACCTGAGGAGTTCAGAGCATAAGTCTAGCTGTGCAGTAATGCAAAGCCCTCCCATTGTCTCAATCATTGAATCGGAAAACAACAGAAACAGCACGGACGGGGCCCTGGAAGGGTCACCTCTGCTAACTCTGAAAACCTGACACTTCCTCTGTGTGTGTCAATTAAAGTTTCCCACACACACTCTGCGCGGTGCAGGAGAGTACGGTGCAAAGGGCTCCTGTGAGCAGTCCCCGTGCCTCCCTACCCCCTGGCCAGCGCAGCCTCTACGTGGGCGACAACAGTATCGGTTTCTCATGTCCTTGCAGGGCTATTGTGCACATGCGTGCAAGGAAGCGCACCTGTCCTCTCCTCCGTTTTCCTGGAAACAGAACAGGGTAAACGATCTCTCCTACAGAGCCCGGCCCTCACATGGGGAGAGGCCCTTCTACTGCGCCCAGAACCCGATCTGTGTGCCACGGGCAGGAACTGAGAGCGCCCACTCTGTCTCCACTTTAAACATTCCGGGCCATCTTGGCGCGCACAATGGTAACACCTGTACCTTTCAGCTGGAGCAGACAAGCCGCAGGGAGCAGCTCCTGCACGTTCTCCACCGTCACGTGCACCGTTTCCGTGTACACAAAGTCCAACAGGATTTCCATGGTGGAGGCTGTCAAACCCTGGATATCGACGTACGGTTTCCCTTTCTCAGAAAGCTGAAAATTCAAAGGGCGTGAAATACCCGTGGTTATCATTCTCCATGACAAAGGCAGCATCTCATATCCAACAGCCTGAGGGATGTTAATAACACGAACTGAATACACATTTTCTTAAAATCATAGTCTATTTTGTTTGAAGCATGCATTGGTAGCTGTTCCACCGGGGAACGAACTGAATGTAACCCAAGAGCACACAGTGAGATGACACCTTCCTGGAATATCAGCTTTACCGAGTGGTTTGATACTCTGCAAGATACGGGGTTAACCTGACTTTGGGATCACCGAATCGCTGATGGTATATTTTGCCTAGAATACATCCTTGGAGTTACAAGTAATAATTATTCTTGAAAATAAAGACGAAAACTCTTGAGAATCAAGCCATAAAACCAACGAATGTCTGCCAAACTTCTACTTTTATACTCAAAAGGGCAGGCACCTCACCTCGCTGGTGAACATGGCACAGAAGTAATCGCTGCAGGCAGCCAGCACGATCCGATGGGCAGGGAAGTCTTTCTGCTCCACCTTCAGCGTCACGTCGCACAGGGTGTTGCTCTTCCTGAGGGAGTTCATTGTGTTGAGGATGGACTTAGCATGTGTGTTTGTCATGATATCTTTGGGGGCCATAATGCCTCCCATCAAGCAAAGTGGAGAAACAGCGAAAGGGGTCCTTGGAGTCTGGGAACACAAGAGGAAACGCAGTGAGCACAGGTGAAATGGGACGCTTTTCGCGTAGCTTTCCAAACTAAGGCGGCTTCCTCAGAACCAAACATGGAGTCGAGAGCACTCTTCCTGGCATCACCCCCACAGTCCAGCCGCCAATCATCCCAAGAAAGAATGCCTCCCCCCTGAATTCCCAGAGTGCCCCCGCCACTTGGCACTCATCATCATCACTCAGCTCTGAACAGAAACGATCCAGGTCCCTCAGAGCTTTACAGGGCTGTTGTCTGAGATGATGGAAAAATAAAATTGCTTAAAGCCCTCTATCACTATTATCGAATATCCATAAGCAGGTTTAAATGGGTAAGTATTTAGAGGATGGGGACCCATTGTGTATATATACATATATTTTTTAAAAATATATTTTTATTGAGTTCAGACAGCAACGGAGAGGGAGAGAGAGAAACATCAACGATGAGAGAATCATTGACCGGCTGTCTCCTGTTCGCCCTCTACCGGGGATCAAGCCGGCAATCCAGGCATATACCCTGACGGGGAATCGAACCCAGGACCTTTCAGTCCCCAGGCCAACGCTCTATCCACTGAATCACACCCGCAGGTGTACAATAAATATGTAGTAAATGAATGCAAAAAAAAAAAAAAAAAAAAAGAATTGGGTATTCAACTTAGAGCAATAAAAGCCAGAGCAAGCAAAAATAACACCCCCTCTCCCCCCAAAGAAGAATGCAGAGAATTTTGTATGAAGATTTCCAAATATACCTGGACCCACTGAGGACCCAGTGCCTACACTGGACCATGGAAACCACACAAGCCTGTCTATGGACTTACACTTGGCTAAGCTGTTACAAACCTTTCACGGAAGGGTCTCCCTTCTCTGCATCATTAATAGATGTCCATCAACACCAGCAAGTCAGCATTTGTAGAAATTCTCCTCTACTGAAACAAAGAGCCTTACTAGGACAGAAACTAACCAAAACTCACTTCTCATTTTCTGCCACAGTCACTTGTACGCGTCAGTTAAATAAACTCAGCAACAGATTCCACATTTAAAAGAAGCCAAAGTAATAAGTACTTTCTCGATTATTGATGGGGTTTAGCCACACTACACTTTTCTTTTTCTTTTTTTAATATATTTTATTGACTTTTTACAGAGAGAAAGGAGGGATAGAGCTAGAAACATCGATGAGAGAGAAACATCGACCAGCTGCCTCCTGCACATCCCCTGGACCGGAATCGAACCTGGGACCTTTCAATCCGCAGGCCCACGTTCTATCCGCTGAGCTACACCGGTTTCGGCTACATTTTTCTTTAACGACAACTTGTGGGGCATGAAATGGGGTGGTTACTAAGAGACTATCTTTTTTGGATTCCACAGATGATTCAAGAATAACAAACCAAACCAAACCACAAGCCCACAGCTCACAGCCGCGATCTCTGAAGAGCACACAGGACATCCTGAATCCCCACCACGGCGGCGTTCACAGCCGGCCGGGCGGTTCCCCTCACCGCCCCTCCCTCAGCCCCGCAGACCCAGGGGACAGAGGAGGGGTGTGTCACCCCAGCGGACGTTGTTTCCCAGCTTCGGGTGCAAACTCCGGGGATCTAGGAAGGGGGATCCCCCGGCCCTGGGCTGGGCTGCACCATTTCAGGGTCAAACCGGGTCGCTGTGGTGCAGCGTGGGGCTCGGCCTCCGGAGCGAGGCCAGCATCCTCCCCCAACTCCCCCAGGAACTTCGCGGACACCGGGATGGGGTTTCCCCGCCGGAGGCTCAGGAGCGGCGTCAGACTCCGGAACCGCCACGGCCCAGGGGGGAGAAGAGCGGGGAAGCCCCCGGCCGCTGGCGCCGCAGGAGGAGGTGCCCTCCGAGGGGCGGAGAGCCCCGCCACCCGGTCCCCGCGGAAAGGGCCGTGGGGGCCAGGCCCGCCCGGGCGGACGGACGGACGGACGGACGGAGAAGACCGGGCGCCCCGCCCACCAGCTCACCCGCGCCCGCCGCTGGGGTCGAGAGGGGGGCGCGCGGCCAGCAGGCGGCTCAGGAGGAACCCAGGCGCCGCCGCCGCCGCCGCCGCCCCGACCCGGAGACTCGGGAGCCGTCCCTTCGCTCCTCTCGCTCAGTCGGCCCCGCGGCCGCGCGACGTGATGACGTTTCAGCTCAAAGGCCGACCCTTTCCAGCATCACGTGACCGCCAGGGCCAGCGGGCCGCGCGACGTGATGACGCACAGCGCGCGAGCCGGACCGGATCACGTGACCCACCCGGGACCCGGCGCCCGGTGGCTGCGGGCCCGTTGCGGGCGGAGCGGGAAGGGGTGGGCGGGGAGGCCGGGCAGCGATTCTCCCGTAGCTGATGGCTGTACGTCTTCCCCGCGCGACGCCCGGGAGCCCGCTCCCGTCGGGAAAAACCCACGGAGGCGCCCAGGTTCTCCCAGGCCGGTGCCCAGCGGGGCCTTTCGGGCGGACCCTGGCCGCGGCGCCCGCCGTCACCCCCTGTCACTGCGCGTCGGAAGCCTCGGTCCTCACCGCCCCCGCTCCCCGGGCTGAGCGAGTCAGTCTGGACGTTTTGCTTCTCATCGATTTGAGTGTCCTTAGCCTAGTGCCCTGGTCGGCAAACTGCGGCTCGCCGCTCTGTTGACTAATGAGTTTGCCTACCACTGACCTAGACTCTGGATTCCAATAATTACAGCCTGTTGTTGTTCCTTGTGATGAAGCCCCTATGCCTGTGACTCTGTAGAGATAAACCATAGCCGACCGAGAGAGTAGCATTCTGGTTTTCCATGGAATTTCCATCTCTCACATCCTCTCTCTGTGCTCCCAAATGATCCCTGACATGGTAGGTGGGAGAGCAGGACAGTTACAAGTCCTATTGGAGCCGTCACGCCAGGTGGGAGAAGAGTGGGAAGGCCCTGACGACGCATTTTGGAAAACGTCACTGAAATTATGAGTGCAGACATCCTTTAATGAAGTTATCCTTCGTAAATACTCTTGCACATGGACAGTGATGTGTGTGCAGGACTGGTTCAGTCAAGTACATATATCCGTACAATACCATGAGGTCGTGGACACTACGTATAGTTTGCTACTATTTGTGTAGAAACGTTGGGAGAATGTTCCTGTCTATGTATATGTATAAAATGCCCTCAGAAAGATACAAAATAAAGTGGTAATTTCAGTTTCTTTGGAGAGAGGAACTGGTTGCTTGGGAGCCTGGATGGGAGGGAGATTTCCCCCTTGCTGACTTTGTGATTTTTGAACTTTTCAGTGCATTAAAAATATGTACAATTTTAAACGTAAACCATTGTTTTATAAATGTGGATGCTAAATAAATTTTTTTTCCAATGTGAGGAGGAACTTAATAAAAATTATTCACTTAATATAATCAAAGCAGGGCCCCAGCTGCTGCTCTGAAATTCATCCCTGAATTTATATTCAGGCCAGGCCATGCCTCCTAAGGGTTAGTTCCTAGCCCACTGGGGACAGAAATATTGATTTCCCACTGCAGGCCAAAGCGTGTTTGTGAACCACTGTGGCTTCTGCTGTCAGCTCAAGTCTTCTTAAAAACTTAAAAGTTTTTATTAAATATACTTATTACATATATACAAGAAAAGCAATCACAGTTTAAAGAACATCCGGGTTCTTGAATACAAGCTACGGTAATGAAATAGCCTGTCCTCCTCCCTTTCTCCTGTTCTAGGGTAACCGTTTATTTCTGAATTGAAATCCCTTTTAAATTCTCGCCATATTTGTGTCCTTAAATTATCGTTAAATTTGCAAAATTCTGAGCTTTACAGAGATGCAATCAGACCAGTTATGTTCTGTAAGCTGCTTCCCTCCCTCCTTCCTGTGTTGTCACTTGTCACTGTAATTAACTTTCACTAGTCTTTTGTTATATGAATAAATTTTACTTTTCCAGCAAACAGTTTTGGACATTTGGCTTCATTTTAGTGCACTGCTAATACAGTCGGCAGCAATGGATCTTTTAAAAAACATTTTTATTGACTTTTAGAAAGAGGGTGGGGGGGAAAGAGGAAGATGGATGTGAGATGTGAATGCTGAATGTCAGTGGCCTGCTTCCTGCACGACCACAACCCAGGCCCGTGCCCTGACCGGGAATCGAATCGGCACACTTTTGGTGCACTAGATGATGCCCAACGGAGCCACACCAGTCAAAGCTGCAATGAATCTTTTTACCTGCTGTTTCTTGAGTAGTGGTTTTCAAACTGTGGGATATGTCCCGACTGGGGATCAAGCCTAACCAATTGAGCTGCTGTGCCAGTGCCAGAACCAACCTTTTTGAAATGAATGAATTTAGGATGAATTTTAGATACATCTCATATTGTAAGGTGGCATTTCCCGCAGTGTTTGCATGTTGCAACACACATCCATATTCCCTGCCCCTCGACAGAGCCGGTCCTACCACGTAGCTCCTGGTCTGCTGCCCATCCACACACGCTCAGTAGTATGGTTTTTAAGGTGCGCCAATCTGGTGGTAGTGAAATGGCTTATCACTTTGGTTTTAATTTACGTTTCCCTGACTACCACGAGGCTGAGCAAGTTTCCTGTTTGTCAGCCTAGCTGGATTATTTTTTTAAAAGGTAATTTGTTCTCCCAATTGCACAAACTTAAATCTTGAACAAATCCATCTTTGTAACGAGAAGACTGCCTTCTGTGGACATTCGCTTGGAAGTGACGGCTGCGGGGCGCACACACAAACACAACTCCTCTCAGGTAGAGTACGATGTCAAAGGCAGAGAGAGGCAAGGGAACGGCCTCTGGATGAGCCATCCTTAAAAGAACTAAATTCTAGAGTGATCGACAGCAGACCTTTGATAGTCACAGGGATATACCCCAATACCTTTGAGAAGCATTTCATTATGAAATACTACTTCAGAATAATTTCTCTAGTAGAAGCCTGTGCAATAATCGAGAAAAGTAAGGCCGTACGTAGGAGCGGATGCTTGGAAATCAGTTGGGCTGATTCGTTGGATTGCATAGGCCAGCCTGTCAATCCTGATTCAAATCTGTGCTTCTGCAGAATCTGAAGTGACTTTTCTGGTTTTAATGCTTTGGAGTTATGTGCAAATAGTTGAGACCACACGTGTTAAGAATTTGAATGCTAATTGTCTTCTGCACTTCCTTTTATTATCATCGTAGCCTCTGCATCAGGATACACAGCAATGATAGCAGATTTCTTTTTAAAGCTTAGTATTAAATATTAAATATCTCTCCCCATTTTACATTACTCTGCCAAGAAAAAAATTGAAACTCAAGTTATCTGAAGCCTGGACACACTCCCATGATTAGCTGCTGCCTCGAAGTCGGTGACTTCTTCCTGCCGTCAGCAGATCCAGGCCCCAGAGGGACCAGTTACAATCATTTCTGAAAAGTGTGCTACAAAATGGATGGCCTGTTCTAAGCCACGTTACAAAGTAAGGACGGGGGTAAGGGAGGGACGTTTTCTTCCAGAAAAAATTTCTGAAGAGTCCCAGTCCATCATTTTTCCCCAAAATGGTTGGAGGAGGGATAAAATCTCAACGTGAGCTTCAAAGCGCTCTGTGCTGAGGGGACAGAGCTGCCTTGCTGAGGAGGCATGGCCAGTGGATCACCCCTCCTCGCGAGGGGCATGGAAAGCTTTCCCCCGCCCTGAGGTGGGAAGATGGGCTGAAGCCTGGCTGGCACTGAATTCTCTAAGAGGTTTCTTCTAGAAACAGACAACTCAGACGCTTCCTTTCACTTCAGCAAGGAAGTTATTTTTGAAAGCACTTGGGAAGGTCCCCTCCAGCCTTGCGGGGAGGCTCAGAGAAGAGAGTCATCAGTACAGCCGCCCTCCAAGCCGTAGCGGAATTCCTGAAGGTTGGAGACCCCGTAGAAGTGGACGAAGGCTGCTGCCACCACCAGGACGTGAAAAATCTGATGCGACTGGAACTGGGGGAACAAGAGATGACCCTCAGGGTGATGGCAAGGAGGGTTCAGACATGAGAAGAGAGCTCTTACCTCATCTAACTTCTCTCAAAGTTTTATATAAAAAAATGATATATTTGCTATGAAAAAATTTTAATATTTTTATTGATTTTAGAGAGAGGAAAGGGGAGGGAGAAACATCGATCAATTGCCTCTGGCATAGACCCTGACTGGTGGATTGTATGCACAACCTGGGCATGTGCCCTGACTGGGAACTGAACTAGCGACCTCTTGGTGCACAGGACGGATGCTCAAGGAACTGAGCCACACCGGCCAGGGCTAGGAATTTTAAAAAGTCTTATCAGAGCTCAGCCAGCTTGGCTCAGTGGTTGAACCTCCACCTAGGGACCAGGAGGTCATGGTTTGATTTCCAGTTACGGGCAGGAGGCAGCCAATCAGTGACTCTCTCATCGTGATGTTTCTGTTTCTCTCTGTCTCCCTTCCTCTCTGAAAAAAATAATTATAGAAATACACCAAAACATTCATCCTGATCACCTCCCCTCCCTGCCTACTTCCCCTGTACATATATGTACCCCAAACACTACATGACCCCATGTCTGTACTGCCTTTCACTCAGACCTTTCACTGGGGCCGGTCCCTGACCACAGGCACTGCCGGCAGGGCCGCTTCTTACCCATATGTCGAACTTCCCGGGAAAGAAGCGCTCAGGAATCCGAGCCGCGTAGAGGCCGGCCCCGGTGATGTACATCACAGCCATGAGGAAGAACCAGCCCATCTGGCCCACGGTGGTGGCCTTGACAAAGCCCTCGGCGATGGTGAAGTGCATGGTGGGCACGACGCCGCTCAGACCGAGGCCCAGGAACACCCCTGCACGGAGCAGACAAGACGGTCAGGAAGGGGACGGGGACGGCTGCCTGGAGGTGCACACTGCTGCTTCTCTCTGGAGTTCAAGTGTCTATGGCCATCAGCTACTTTTCAGGAAATTTGGCCACAAAATGGAGAACCGTTAGCAGCTATTTCTTCAACATCCGGAATGGGAAGAAGGCTGTGAAAGTGCTCATAAGGATATTACCCTCTAAACAGCACCAAGAACAAGCATCTCATTTTTATCGCTATTTGGTAGGCAAAGTGACAGACCAAACCCTCTGGGGCATCAGATCTGCGAGCAGGTACAACAGGTGAATGAGTCATCCTTCACCTGCTCGAAGCTCTGCTGCCATCAGGACTCGATGGCAAAGCTCCAGGTGCCTTTGAGGTGGGAGGAGTGGAGTTTCTTGTAAGATCAGAAAACATTAAGTAGCCAGGCTCTGCCCTGAGCAGGCAGACATTCAAGTTAGAAGCTGTTGTAGCTATTGGGACAGACAAGTGAGGTAAGAGGAAGGGGACCCCTGCAGTGCACACAACAGGGAAGCAGGGGAGGGGGGGGGGTCTGGGGTGGGGGCGGACAGGGACCACCTTCTCCACTCCTAGATATACCTCGTTAAAGCACCACGCCCAGCATGTGCTGATGCTTGATGAACATTTAATTCTTTTAACTCAGTTACAACATTCCAGATGATGATGAGGTGTTGCTGCAAGTAATGAAGCTGGAGAGAGGAGTGTAGGTGGCACAACTGAGAGATGCTCAGGCTTTAGCTGGTCCAGTGGCTGACATCCATTGGAGGCCTTCCGTATGCACCCGACCTGGGACCAGACCGACAGCCTGACTGGGAATGGAACTGCTGACCTCTGGGTGCAGGGAATGATGCTCAGTCAGCTGAGCCGCCCTGGCCAGGGCCGTACATTTTCGTAAGAGCAGTCATTCCTATACTTGCAGCCAGTTGACAAACTTGGTCATAATGTGGCTCATTAGCGTGCTTATGAAATATGAAACCTGGGGGTTAATGGAGCTTTAAAAGTCCATGCTGTTGCCTGACCGCCGTGGTTCAGTGGTTGAGCACCGTCCCAAGCACCAAAAGGCTGCTAGTTTGCTTAGGGCATATGCCCAGGTTGTGGGTTTGATCCCCGGTGGAGGGCATACGATCAACGTTTATCTCTCATCGACATTTCTTCCTCTCCCTCCCAGTCTCTAAATTAATAACAACAACAACAACAACACTGCTCTCAGGATTCCAAACACAAATCAGGGTTTGAGGGGCGTCCTCAAACTGCCCATCTTAGGGCCTAAGGTTGAGCCTATTAGGATCAAGGTTGTGCGATTACATCACCTTCGTACCCACCTGCTCTTGTCTGCCGGTGTTTAGGCGTGGCAAACCGGTCCCACTGTGCCACAATGATGGCGGAGATGCCCAGGACACAGATGATGGAGAGGTAGATGAGCCGTGGCTGTGGGGAGCAGTAGAAGGAGTAATAGAGCCAGGGGACAAAGCTCCCCATAATCAGTAGGGCAATCCCTGAATAATCCAGTCTGAAAGAGAGCCAGAATTAAAACGCATCAGTGGAGAAATGAAGGCTTCTATGGCTCGTTCAGCTGTGTTTTTATGTTTTCTCTTCTCCATTGGCTCGCAGACCTGACCATCGCCCGTCTCTCATCTGTATCCTGGATTGAAATCCCACAGGCCACACACCTGTCTTTGCAGTGAAGAGTTGCTATGAGTCCCAACCTCGGAACTCTCTTCCTCTCAGTCATGAAGAGCCACCCCCCTCCCCACCCCGGGCACTTAAATTCAGGAGCTGCTTCCAGCTTTTCGCTCGGGCGGGCTCTGACTGTCCCCCCAGCTCTGACAAGTTGAGTTCTAAAAACAAATCCTTAAATTGGGAGTCATATTAAGGGGTACTGCTGTTCTAATTGACTTTTAAATGATAAAAATGTATTTCCATTACTGGTGTTATTGGGGAAAAAACAAAACAACCCACCACCAAAACCAAAACCAACAACAAGAAGCAAACACGAACTCCAGCTCAGCACGGGGATTACGGGAGGCACCGGATGACAGGCATCGGGGCTTCCAGCGACGTGTGGGCAGCAGAGATAAGCCGCTTGGCTGCGGGTAGGCGCACAGCAGCACAGGCCACGCCGCCACGCCCAGTGACCCGGGTGCGTGGTCCTGAGAGGAGCCCACTCGCACCCAGCTCACACGGGACAGCACGAGGCAGTGGGAACCGCACTCCGCAGCTGGGTTCCAGCTGCTGAGGCTGCCGTGAGTTTTTCATGAAGGATTTAAATGAGCCTCACCGACAAGCTAGAAAGCCTTTCCTCTGGCACAGCAGGGTGTCTTTAGGGGTCACAGGACGTGACAGCAGGGCCTGGTATTCTCCCCCCGCCTCCCCCTCCCACCACACCAACCTCAGGTCTCCCACTCACTTGGAAAAAGTCCGAGAGACTTTCTCGGAGTGACAGTAGACGGTGTGAAAGAGCCAGGAGAAGCTGAGGCAGAGCACGGCGCCCAGGAAGAACATGCCGAACACCACCTTCTCCTGCAGCGGGGCCATGAAGTACATGTTTGGTCTCAGCATCGTCAGGATCCCCAGAAACAGGAACAGCACAAACCCTGGAAGAGGAAGAAAAGAAAGCCTGAGGAAGAAGGGAAGGTGTGCATATCGATGGTGTTAAGTCAGCGCTGACATGACAGGGTTTAGCTGTGGGAACTGTAGTCCAAAGTTTCTGGAGAAAATGGCACCAGGCACATAAACCCAGACAAAACGATCATTTAAGAAAGTGCTGGCATTCTGCTGTGACAAAGGGAACGCAGGAAACGGAAGGAGCTGTCTCCATGCCTCCAGCTTCCAGGGAGACCAGACAACACACCTAGTTGCATTTTCTTCTCCCATTTCTCATCTTCCCCCCCCGCCCCCGCCTGTCTTACAGACCAAGGACCAGAGCCGACCACGCTCACTGGCAGTTTGGAGGCGCAATACTGGCTTCCCACCGGCCAGAGCCATGGTTCTTCCTTCCCAGAGACACAGGCTGTAAAACTCCTTTCCCGCCCAGATCGCTCACCGAGCAGATGGGTCCAGATGTTGCCGGTCTCTGTGTGGATGCGGAAGATGCTCCGGAAGCAGGCCCGGAAGGAGGGCATGGGCGGGCGGTGGCCGTGGAGCAGGTAGTCGTTGTCTTTCAGCCAGTCAGGGAGCACGTCATACGGGATGACCCTCCAGCGTCCCTCCCAGACCTGGGGCAGGTGGGACATGAATATGCATGTGGCCCCCTTGACCCAGTCCTGGAGAGGCTGGCTGCCCCTGCTCTGCCCTTCCCTCGAGAGGCTGAGACAGTGTCCTTTGGAGCAGGGGCTCTTAACTCAGGACACATGGACAGCGAGCAGAATCCAGGACACTCAACATTCCCCTCCATCACAAGTGTGAGCAGCAAACCACAGTGGGATTAGAACTGTGACTGTCATCAACAGAAATCACAGATATTTTCATACATTAGTTTTACAGATATCAAAATATTTTTATTCATCACTACTTAGAACTTATAAATTTTGTCCTGGCCGGGTAGCTCAATTGGTTAGAGCTACCCAATACATAAAGGCTGTGGGTTTGATCCCTGGTCAGGGCACATACAAGAATCAACAAATGAATGTATAGATAAGTGGAACAACAAATTGATGTTTCCTTTCTTTCTTTAAAAATCAATAATAATAATTTAAAAAACCATGAATTTTTTTATTATTTTTATTTTTAAAAAATATATTTTATTAATTTTGTACAGAGAGGAAGGGAGAGAGATAGAGAGCTAGAAACATCAATGAGAGAGAGTCATTGATCAGCGGCCTCTTGCATACCCCCTACTGGGGATATGCCTGCAACCAAGGTACATGCCCTTGACTGGAATCGAACTTGGGACCTTTCAGTCCCCAAGCCTACGCTCTATCCATTGAGCCAAACTGGTCTCAGCAAAAAACCCATAAATTTTAATATAATATTTTAAAGCTTGTCATTAATGTGTATTTAATGTATTAATAAAGGAGCCCAATCACATTTTAATATTTTGATGACTGCCAAAGGGATCCACAGCAAAAAAAATAAAATTGAGAGCTCCTGTTCAGAACATATATAAATTTTTATTTATTTACTTATTTATTTTTATTGTTTAAGGTGTCTCCCCCCCGCCCCCCACTAACACTCCTGCTCAGAACATATTCTGAATAATGCTTTAACACACCAGGCAGTAAAAATCTGCTAGCCCGGTATTTACTGCACCTTAAGCAAAAACAAATCCACACGCAGTAACAGAAGGTCTTTAGCCCACCGTAGGCCCACCGCCCTCCCCTCCGGGCCTGAGCGCTCAGCACCTTGTACACGAACTCCTCCATCTTCTCCATGGCATGGTGGGCCTGCAGCGGGAGGGTCAGGACCCTCACCTCCTCCTCCTCCTCCTGGGGCGCTGGGCATGCTTGCTCTTCTTCAGCCTGCGTGAAAAAAGACACACAAACCAACCCAGCAGTCATCTCCTGCACGGGGCTACTTCAGGTCAGCCGTATTGGGGAAACCAAACGCAGTGCTGGTGCACAGGGCCTTGTGGCCTCTTCTCTGAGGCAGGACAGTTAAGTTTACGACACTCTGTTCAAGGTTTACTGATGCTGTGTGAATGCTGGCGTGAAGCTCAATTCACACCCAGGAGACAGGCTGATGGGAGCTGGAACGAGGGAGGACACAGGATCAGCACATAGTCCCCCCATTCTTTAAGTCTGAAGGCCCCCCCCTCCCCAATCTCTAGAATAGCGCTTCTCAAGTCCCCCATTTCCCAAATACTTCCATCTTCCAGACCACGAGATCCTCAAACAGTGAGCAGGTTTGAGGAGAACTCCTGGCAGAGGAAGGAACTCCGGAAAGACAACTCACTTTGGCTGGGTCAGTGATGCCGCAGGCACCCTTCTCCTCCAGCAGGGGCCCCAGTTCAGCCAGCTCCACCGTGTCGGTCTCCCTGTTACTGGCAGGAGCCCCATTGCCCTGTGCCACCGCCGGTCCTTTGTGAGCAGACATTTAGCTGGTACCTCAATGCCCTGCAGCTTCAGCTTGGGGGCGGGCTGGGTGTCTCGGCCCCAGGAGGCAGAGATCTCCCTGTGACGGCAGACACTGAAAGCAAACAC
Source organism: Pipistrellus kuhlii (assembly GCF_014108245.1). Classification (NCBI taxonomy): domain Eukaryota; kingdom Metazoa; phylum Chordata; class Mammalia; order Chiroptera; family Vespertilionidae; genus Pipistrellus; species Pipistrellus kuhlii. The sequence continues at coordinate 285,107 of NW_023425579.1, forward strand.
AGGTGAGAAGGGTGCTGACAATTCGGTCCTCTCACAGTTCCATTTCCACAAGTCAGCACTGAGTAAGATGCTGATAAACTCACTTCTGTCTCCAATTCTCAAGGCCAATTAATTGCTAGAATGAAATCTGTTCCTTTTCCCTCTTTAATAGTATCCTTTACTCAGAACCCCACTAATCTTACAGGTGAGGCTGAAAACAGAGCACCTGGTTGCTTGCCTTCAAAGCATCTATGGTTTTTATACCAAACGGTCACCACAGAAAAACAGGTGTCTACCCTCAAACCTCCTCTCCCACCAATTTGTATGGACCCCATTGAGTGAGAAGAAATAGCCCATCAATCCCAAAGCTATTCTGCCCAAGGAAGGTCTGGCTTTGAGACTGTGGAGCAAAAATACGAAGTCAACACCTGGCTGTAACTACAAGCCCTCCCAGGCTTGGAAAGGAAGTGAGTGCCAGCTGACCCAGCTGGGTCTTCCCTACAGAAGCTCTGAGGAGTGCAGATGCCTGCATGCAGAGGAGCCTGTGGGCCAGCTGCCCAGTGGCTAACTTCCTGTACGGCCTACTATTATGATTCTATTATAGATTAGAGCGTGGGCTCCACACTCAGAGAACACGCTTCCCCACAACTTCCCTTTAAAGGAACAATAACTTACCTGGAAGCAGGAAGCGGAGGACAATCAGGAAGCCTTGCCCTTTGCCACACAAATACCCAACAACCGGCTCAGCGAGAGCTTGGCCAGCTACCACAGGTCGTAACCAAAGCCCCACTCAAACTTAGCTTTTCAGAAACCAGACAGGCACACAGATTCTTCCAGAAAACCAGAGAAACCTAGAACTCAGTTTTCTAGGAAGTCTCCAGCCCTTCAGGTGTTCCAGAGTTGGATTTCAGACAGCAGCCTTTAATCAGGCCTCAGGGTGATGAAAATATTGAAAAGTGCCCAAAGTGACCAGGTTTTCCCCCTCTCTCATAAACAAAGGAGTTTATTACTCACAGTTATAGCAGTCGCCATAGTATTAGCATTTTCTTGCCCTGGTCATCTGTGTCCCTGTAACTCCAGGGCAATGCAGAGGACCAGGTAACACCTGCACACGAATGAGTTGCTTTACAGGAGTGGAAACTAAGCTCAGGGAACCAAAACGTTTATAAGGGACAGTAAGGTGACTGCTCCCAGGAGAGACTGTCTCTTCCATGGCTTGTGACTGCATTTTGTACCAGTTCTTCTTCTAAAATCCAAGAGGAATCACACTTCCTTCTCAGAGATTATGGCTGGGTTTATGTAGTCAAATGAGGGCAGTCCTCAAGTTTCAAAAGTCATGCTGTGCTCAACTCTCAAGCACAACTGAAAGCAACAAGCAAACTTGGTTCAAGAGACAAACAATAATTCACCGTACAGAGGCCTTTACACCGTGTCAACACAGAGAGAGTTCCTCTTTCTTCAATTGCGCAAGACCGGCAAGACAGATGCCACTTGGGCAACAGCGGAGCCCGGGAGAACAGGAAACGGGAGAGGCAGCCCGAGTGAGAGGGAACGTTGGGAAATCCCTGTCAGCAGGCTGACCACAAAACACGTCTCCTCACAGGGAAGCACTCCCCCATCAACAGCTTTCCTAAGAAATAATGTATATTGCCGAAACTGGTTTGGCTCAGTGGATAGAGGATCGGCCTGCGGACTGAAAAGGTCCCGGGTTCGATTCCGGTCAAGGGCATGTACTTTGGTTGCGGGTACATCCCCAGTAGGGGGTGTGCAAGAGGCAGCTGATCGATGATTCTCTCATCGATGTTTCTAACTCTCTATCCCTCTCTCTTCCTCTCTGTAAAAAAAATCAATAAAACATATTTAAAAAATAATGTATATTGGAAAAAACATATGAACAGCTTTGGGCATTTTCAGAAGTCAGTCTCAAAAGGAGGATGCACGTAGCTTGGTGTACTGCTGGCAGTACTTCAGGGGTGGCCAAAACGTCCCTCTCAGGTGCAGGGGTCTAACACCACCTCGCTAGTAAGTGGATTCCTATCCCCGATTCCAGTCAGAGCCCTCAGTCCACAAGGAATGAACGGATGAACAGGGCAGCTTTCCAGCCAGCAAGCATGTGACTCGTTAACTTTTTATCACCAGCTGAGGGTTTATGCACTCTCTTGTGTTTGTTGGGCTTTCCCTGTCACTGAATATCGAACTCCTGTGTTTAGTGCAGACCCTAAAGCGTTCTTGGGTACGGTGCAAAACACAAAGGGGAACAAGGTGAGTCCTTTTCTTCAAGGAGCCTACAACCAGATGCACAAGGTAATCTGTGGCCCGTGCAAAGCCAGGGATACAAGAACCCTTGACCTAGCACAGCCACACACAAAGTTCAGTTTCTCTGGATGTTGGGAAACTATTTTACGGGAAGCAATCAAGAGTAATACAGACAAACTTTAAGTTGGGCAATTAGGGTCAGGAGATCAGATGCAGAGCCCAGCTTGGTAGCCTTAACACCTCATTTGATAAGAAAAGTGCCTTTGCCTAGCATTCTCCCGGGATAACCTCAGCCTTTGGCCACCAGCAAAGTCTTTTTTTTGTTTTTGTCCAAATCACTTGCTGCTAATTTTTCTGATTCCCTCCGACTCCTCTATTACTCACTCATATACTCCCTCCCCCTGGCATTGTCTCCTAGACTCAAGTCACTAAGCCTAACACCCGGTGACTCATGAACCCGCCATTGGCTACAAGATACGTCATGCAATGAAATACATACAGAGGAGGTCATCATAGTGAGCAAAAGTCCACTGTCCACTTTGGTCTTCTAAACTGTAGCAACACAGAGACAGGAGAGGGAGAGAGAGGGATCGGAGGTCTGGCGAGAAAGAAGAGCAGGTGATACTAGGACCTGAACATACAATTTCTGACAGGGCAGACCACTCAAACAGCTGGACGTTATTGCAAACAGTCTCTAGAACACATAAAACCTGCACGAAGCCCTAAGTTGTTAAGACGGGTTCTGTGAGCACTAAGGACTTCAGCCAGCTATATCCTTATGTATTTTAGAAAATTCACCACACCCGATAATAGCAAATTATAATTGGGCCAAATCCCACCAAATGCATTTTTTTTTTTTTTTGAGAGATTTCTTCAATCCCAGCTAATAAGTCTTTACCACCAAGCTTTCTATCTGGGTAAACCAGTATCAGGGAGTAGACTATGGAGGCAGGGAGGTGTTTGTGCTCCTATAAATTAGATAATCTTGTGCCACTCTTGGGAAGGACTGACTCTCAATCACTCGCCAGCCAGCTGGAGAGTTTACGTCCCTCACAGGTCTCTGAGACACTTATGCTGCGAGCCAGTTCCCAATGTTCCAGGCTACTGCACACTCCTTCCCTGCAGTCAGAAGCACAGAGCTTCTGGAGGTTTTATTCTGGGGTCCCTGCACCCCTAGAGGTTCCAAGGGTAGGCTCAGCCTATCCTGCCAGATTCTCACTAGTTCTAAAGCAAGGCTAGTCTAGCGGAAAAGACAAGACAGAGCACAGCTGCCTTCTCCCCGCACGCTGCTGGGAAAAGGTCTACTGCTAGAAAATTACCAACTGCAGGGACAGCCTCCGCTTTCCTACTTGATGCCAAGTCACTGGCTTAAGAGTCTGAAGCGGAAAATCACAAGCTTACGTCCTTTGTAGCTCTTCTCCAGCTAAAGCAGTCCCAGCAGGAGAGGTTTTTTATGCCCCGGCCCCCCCCCCCCCCAGACAGGCAAGCCTTTCAAATGCCATGATTAAAAAAAAAAAGAAGAAAGCAAGCGGTACACAGGCACAAGCAGCACTCTTAGCCAGTCCCCGTTTTTACGTGAATACCTGGCTATCAGTACATTACAGATACACGGTGAGTAGTCACACAGCATGGTGGTCACTCACACTGGGTGCCCCGGAAGCCCCAATGAAACAAACGCAAACCAAGCACACACTTAGAAGCCCATGACTGAGAACAGGTTTGTCTAGGGGGCACTTCCAGGGTCCTTTCGAACCAAGACAGCTACAAACTTTATAAGGAATAGCCACACCCCAACACTTCTGAGCAGGAAAAGAGAAATCGGAGTGCAGTGAGAGGAACAAAATCCAGGGAGCAACATCAGGGACGAATGCACCTTAAGGAGAAAACGTCATGATTTTAATGGGTGTCAGCACCAGCAACCCCCCCCCCCCCCACACACACACACTTCATAAAACTTCTAATCTAAAGATGGATGTTCAGTTCGCCAGGGTGACCACAGGGAGATGGAACTTAATGATGTCGTGTACCAGGAGTGTCGGTTTGGCTTTATGTTATAAGGAAGCAGAGACCTTCCAGGGAAATAGAGAACTGGCCTAGAAGGAGACATACATTTTGTTTTTGTTCTTTCTTTTTCTTATTTCCACCCCCCCTTTTTTTAGTCCTCCCCCCACCCCACTTTTCCATAAAGGATTTGTGGAAAGGTAAACTGAGGCCAGCCTGAAGACCCGGAAGATGGTCTGACAGCCGGCCATTAGCTGATGGAGCCTCCTGCCGCTTCCTGAAATTCTTTCCCACTTGCAGGTACAGTGACCGGATTTTTCTAATCCCTTGAGAATCACAAAAATGCTTGGCCACAGAACAAAAACACTTTCTGACTCTACTCTGCGAGCAGGTACAGTGGACACGCTCGATGGTGGGCCTCCACAGGCTCTGAGGACTGATTCCCCCCAAGGACCAACCAGGACCCTGGGCAGAAGGCACTCCCGGAGTAACTTCTGTGGCTGGGAGCTGGGACCTGTGATCTGACATCACGATCTGTTGAGCACCGCCCAGGGTGCACTCCTACTGCAGACGCTGTAAAAACATGGGGAGCAGCAGCTGCACCACAACAGGTGACCCTGGCCCTACCGAGAGAAAGCGGTGGGCAGACCCCACCGCTTCGTTTCAGAAAAGAACCATTCACTTGGTCTCAGTGGGCAGCGTCGCTCCCTTTTGCTGTCGGTCTTCTAGCTCCCGGGGGAGAGACTACGGGTAACTCAGGGAAAAAGTCCTACGTGGGCTCCGATGGCTCCTCCCACACCGGACTGTGTGAACTGAAATGCCGCGTCAGTTTCCCAGGAAGCAGGAAAAACCGAGGGGAAGCATCTATCTACTTTGTTTTCTTAAAAAACCAAAGGCGTGAAGGGCAAACCTCACACATTAAGATGACATACATCAGTGCAGAATTTCCGAGGGGATGAGATTTCCTTATCTGCACAAAGTAGTTGAGCCTCTGCTCCATGTCAGCGTCCAGGATTCCCGTAAACAAAGGTAAACTGCCCACCAGCCTCCGCTTTTCCAACACCAAAGGGGGGGGGGGGGGAGAGACACTGCCTGGGTCCGATCTGACAAAGATTGTAGGTCGAGGATCCTACAGGCAGGCGGTCCTAGGAGCCAGCCAGGCCCCCAGCCTCACCCCCGCTCCCCACGCGCTCGCGCCGCGGCCGGGCCCGGCCTTCGTTCCGGGCCCGGCCCTGCCCCAAGCCTGAGCCTCAGCCCGAATCCCGTCGCCTCTCCCGGCGGCGGGGCCCGGAGGACGCCGCACTCACCAGCTCGGCCGGCAGCTCGGCAGCCGGGGCCGCGGCCCATCCGCCCGCCAGCGGCTCTGAGGTCGCCCCGGAGGCGGCGCGCGGCGGGGAGGGGCCGGAAATGTTTACACCGCGGACCGCGGGGGAGCCGGGGGCGCGGCCGGCGGCAGGGCGGGGTGTCTCGGACCTCGGGGCGCCCCCGCCCCTCGCCGGCTCGCTCCCGGAACTTACCGCCGGCGACGGGCTGAGCTGGGGCCGCGGACGCCGCGCTACATCCCGCAGCGCCGCAGGCGGCCTGCAGCCCGGCGGCCCTGGTCCTGACGCTCCCCGCGCCGGAAGGGGGCCAGGCGCTGACGTCACCGCCGCGACGCAGCTCCTGGCCACGCCCCACGGGGCGTGTCTTCCTCCAGCGGGCCAATCACAGGCCCGCTCTCCTGAGCCACGCCCCCGCGCAGCTCCAATCCCGAGCCCCGCCTCCTGGGCTTCCTGAGGACCACGCCCCCTGCTGCACGCGGGAGGGTTGTCAGGGAGTTGGACCGGACCCCAACGAACTTCATCCAATGCAGGCAAGTCCCCCCATCTCACCGTGACCGGTGCCAGTTGTTGGCTCCTCCAAACACTCTGGGGTCCCTCCCCTATTTATTGAACGGAACCATCACGTGCCGAGTGCTAGGGTAAGCGTTCGTTGGGCGCCTGCTAGTCTTTGCAGAAACATAGTTGCTTCCTTCCTGGCAGGAGAACTCACTGCCAGGTTGTGCTCCCACGCTCCCCTTTTTCCAACTCCCCCCCCCCCCACCTGAGTGCAGGTCTGGGAGACACAGGTGGTGTAGCACTCCTCTTAACCACAGAAAGTGATTCGAGGCAGCGATTTTCGACCCAAGAGTCAGATCAGCAAAATTTATATATTTTTTAGTGTGCTACAGAATTTCAGTAATTAAGTTTACATGGGCTATGAGATGAAAAAGGCTGGATATCACTGATCGGAGGAACCACTTTCTCAGTTCTCCAGAGAATGGTGCATAACTAGTGCTACTTTAGATGGTAGTTGGTTAACGTCTATGGATGCCTGGAGGCAGTGAGATTCTCTTGGTGCTGGTTAAAAGCAGGGGCTTGAGTAACACAGACCCAGGCTTCCATTCCTGGTCAGCTGATGATCTTGAGCACCTTACTGAATGCCTCACCTGAGGAATGGGAAGAAAGCCGTGCTACTTCGCTGGGTCTTTGTCAGGACTGAGATGATTTACGCAGGCTCTCTCGTATGATGCCAGGTGAATGGCAAACGCTTCATACGTGTTAGCTGCTAAGTGATGTCTGTTGTATAAAACCCTCAGAAACATTCATTGTCCACAGGACTGACTTTAATTTTCTTCAGCGAGACCTTGGCCAAATCCTTAATCTTAAGACTCAGGATTATCATAAGGATGAAATTGTGAATACTTAAGCAAGTGTCTGGTTTGTGGCTGTGAACTCAGCCACGCTTTTTCTTCTTTTCCTCCTCCTCCGAATCCTCCACCCATCCATATCTTTTATCTCTTCTCCGATAATTATTTATCACACGTCGATCTTATTTTAGACTAGGAATTCTTAGGGGGTGGGAGACCAGTTTTGTCACGGTGTTTGGCACATGGCAGGCCCTAAATAAATGTTTGCATATTGAGTGGATGAGACAGAAACCCGTGCAAAACAAGGAACAATGACCTTGTGTGTGAAAAGTTTTGTGTGCTGTGTGTGCTGCTGTACTATCTGAACCCAACAATCCTAAGCACAATTTTCCTTTTTGGAGATGAGGAAGCTAAGATTCTTCCCTGTATACACAGCTAGTAGTGCACACATGCTAGCTGACCAAGAAATGTTTGATGGAAATACCAGTAACAGAATTTACTGGTTCTGCTTTATGGAAGGGTTGAATTCTCAGGGTCCCATAAGCCGACTTTTAGGGGCCCCAGAGAGAGCAATACATGGTTCCATGCAGAAAATCAATGCTGGCCTTTCCTCCTGAGACAGATGCAGTTTTATCCCAACGGGACTAACAAAAAGCTGCCTGGTCCTACCCTGGGAGTTGGGAGTGGATTGGGTCATGATGTCATAACAGGAGAGGGCAGACAAGACGGATGGGCAGGGGAGGGCAACTCTGTCCAGGCACCAATAAGTCTGGCCGGGCTGATGTCAGGTTTTTTTTTTTTTTTTTTTTAATGTATTTTTATTGACTTTAGAAATGATGATAAAGGGAGAAATAGAAACAATGACCAGAAAGAATCACTGATTGACTGCCTCCTACAGGTCCCCTCCTGGGGATTGATATCCCACCCGGGCATATGCCCTAACCTCCTGGTTCACAGGTGAACACTCAACCACGGAGCCACATCAGCTGGGCTTAGGTTACTTTTAAAGGAGAAGGCTTCTCTTCCAAACAAAAAGACAATGCTTTTATTTGTGTGCCAGGTACCCTGAAGGGTGTCGATGGTGAAGGAAGGGTCAAGAGGAGGGAGAAGGAAGAATGGCCAACAAAAGGACTACTGGACCTGGGCTCAAAACGCATCCCCTTTCAGCTGTACTCTGTCCCCCACCTGAAAAGCCTCCAGGGAGAGAGTTAAGCTTCTGCTTCTGCTGAGACAGCTGCAAAGATGATCACAGTTTGGGGACAGCTCATTTTAACACCCAGGACAACTGCTCAAGGGTTCTTGGGAAGACCTGGAAGAATTCTGTGCTGAGAAGCCCCCTTCCTCCCAAAATTCTCAGGTGTGAAAAGCCTTGGAGACAAGACCCCTAGACACAATAGCCCTACAGGTATCCCACTGGGGCCTCAGTCCATTTATTCGCACAGCCAGGGGTTCCTGCCATAAGCAGCAGCCTCAGGCTGTGGACAGCCACTTCCCTCTAGCCTGGGCTGGGCAGGAAGAGTCAGACATACAAGTACATATTTGAAATTCCTTTCTCTGAGGCCTGCAGGTCTGAAGAAACCACTTGCTCCTCTCCTGCAACCTCAGTGAGACTAGCTCTAAAAGTCTGCTCAGCTTGCACTCACAACGAATCTGCTACGAGTTAAGCACTGAGCAGTAAGTAAAACAAATCACATAGGTTGTTCCTTCCAACACAGACAAAGAAGAGTGCGATGCTACCCAGGAATCAGCCAGGCTTGGAACGAACGTACACTGCTCCATGGCCTGACCTGGGCCTTTTGTCACAGGGAGGTTTGGAGGGGCCTTCCAGGGAACAACTCAGCCTTAGCTCTCTTCCAGGGCTACAAGGATGCGGTTCCTGTAGGTGTACCATCAGATTTCAGCTTCAGAGAAAGACAGAAGGCTTATCCTCCAAGGAAAGAGATCTAGGACTTACAGCAGCCGAGCACTGACCGGGAACATGGCCGGGAGCGGTCAGTAGGTGAAGCGCATCTTTTGAGAGTAGCCCAGTTTGTCCAGGGTGGGGTGGCAGGCCAGCTGCACCATCGGGGGAGGCCCGCAGAGGAGCAGCAGCACATCGCCCCCCGGGGGTGGCAGGTGCTCCCGGATCATGTCCGCAGTCACAAAGCCCCGGCTGTAGGCCCAACCTGCAGTGGAGAGGAGAACAGTCACTCCAGACCCCTGCTGGCAAGGGGTGTAGGGCCCTGAGGTGGGGAGGCCCAGGAAGGCTCTGGGGAAGGAGTCAAGTGAAACACAGACTGCACTCAGCCTGCCTCAGCAGCACAGCCGTTCCTGCCCCCGCCCGGTGAACAGGAAGCTAAAGGAAAGGGCCAGGGGACCACTGCATCCCGGTACACAGACGTGGGAGCCCAGCAGTGTCAGGAAGGTTGGTTCCATCGAAACCAGAACCCAACAGGGGTGAGGCCCTGCTCCTGGGATATCCAGCATGGGGAGGGTACCTGCTGGGGCATGATCCAGAGTGAACCAGAGTTTAAAGCGATCAGGATATTGCGCCTGCAGCTCCTCCAAGTCCTCCCGCAAGATGATGTCCTTTTCAGTCTGACATGAAACGGAGAAACAAAGTCTTTAGGAATCTTCTCAGGCCCACATAACATTTTGTAACCAGGAGAGAAAAAGAAAACACGACTGTTTAGGTTGTTAGGATGAGGGGCAAGGAAAGGGGAGCGGGTTTTATTTACACAGCATGGTGAAATAAAGATGGCATATTTAACCCAGGTAACCCCATGAGCAAGTTTTTATGCTCAGGACGATATTCCAAAAATGTTTTCTTCTTTCCTTGGGCCCAGGGGAGGAACTGGCTCAGGGCTTTGTCCTCTTATTGTGGCAGAGGGTCCTCTAGCTACTGGGGGGTCTTGGGCACTGGCCTGTTTCTGCCCATGGGTGCCACATCTCTGAGCTGACCCACACAACTGAAGAGTCCCAGGACCGAGAAAAGCAAACCAACCTGGTTGGCAAAAAGCAAAGAGCAGTGGGTTGGATCTGTGGGGTCTTTCAGGATGGCCCGGATCAGCTGAAGCATCGGGGTGATTCCTGCACAGACAGCCACAGGGAGACATGGCAGCCACAGCTTACCTGTTCCAGCTCCTTAGCCAACCAACGCTTTTATCTGAATGCGTCCCGTTCACCACCGCACCCACCTCCATTCAGTGTCCAAATCCTCTAACCTCCTGTGTGTTCTCCAGCACCCACTTTTCTAGGTAGACATGCCTCTTACCATAAACTCACAACAATTCCTATCTGGTAGGTGAACTGTAGTCATGCTCCATAGTCACATAAAGCTCATATTGTTAAAGTCTCTCTAAGACTTCCTCTCAACAATCCCTGTTGGTTAGGACTCAGATGTCACAGGTGTGACTCAGTGGGACAGGGCTGAGGAGGGCTGGCAGGTTAAGGTCAAGTGTTCTGGGACCAGGCAGAGCTGGACACCAATCCTTTACCTCTTAACCTCTTTGCAGCTGCATTTCCTCATCTGTAAAAGGGAAAAGCAACTACCCACTTCACAGACTCAGGCGTAAAGAGACTACCACAGTGGTGAATATTGGAAATGTCCAATGCTAACTCCCTTCTTGACTGGCCTGTTCCTAGCTGTGTCCCTGTTCTCATCTGAAGGAGATCCATTCCGTGTGAGGTCTTAAGGAGAGTACAAGTGAATTATTTCTCATTCTGTCGGTTAAAAGAACTTGCTTTTGGTTTCTACCTGATCATGATTTTATTTTTCAGGTACTGGGGAGCCCTGGGCATTGCTGGGAGTCCCAATTCCCAGCTTGATCTTGATCCCAAAACCTTCTGAGGGCCCCTGGGAAGCTCTCATGGCGACATCAACAATGGTGGGAGAGACGGGCCCCCAAGCAACACACACCTGTCCCGCCGGCGATCATGCCCAGCCTCTTCGCCACGCGGGTCTCTGGTGGAGACTTTTTGTTGGGCTGAACGCTAAAATTCCCTGAGAAGTCGAGCGAAGAAGGGGCGGAAGAGTGGAGTCAGCGGAGCAAACGAAGAAAACAAATGCAGCGCTAAAAACGTCCCAGGCCAGGTTAGCAGCTGCAATGAAATCTGACCCTGGAGCCGGGTGGACATCTGAGTTGAGCCAAACCCTAATAATACACAGGAGGGACAATGGGGCCGGGGCCACATTTATTAACCACCAGTCAGTTCAGGCCCACACAACTGAGTCAGCAGCTGCTTTGGGCAAGAGGGTCACCCCTAGTCAGGGCAAGGGGCCTGGGGACAGGTGTGAATCTCCTCTTCCAAGTGCGCAGAGCAGCCCCAGGGACTTGCTCAAGCTACTCCCCTGGGAAGGGCTAAAAGCTCTCTGAATAGCTCAGCCTGAAGGGCGAATCTGTGAGGCAGGGCTGCTTCACTTATCTCCACAGCTGTCATGGTGGGCGAATTCAGGTGGACAGGGAACTGACCCTGATCCCGGTGACAGGTGGGCTGAGACCTCTGCCCCTCTATACTGTCAGAGCTACGTGTACAGGAAGGGCAGCCCTGGCCCCTCTGCACGGCACGTGTGCCCAGAGGACAGGAGAGCTGGGGGGGCTCAAGGAGCAGAAGGGCCGTTACCTTTCCCCGTGTAAGTGAGCAACCCACTTGGCCCTCGAAATTCCACCACATCCCCAATCTCCAGGCTATCCAGGTACTGGGACATCTTCCCTCCCTCAGGAAATTTGGGGTGAACGCCTTTCAGGTAGACCTGATAAGACAGAATGGAAAAGACTTTATTTGGGAGGGCATACAGAAGGCCAAGAGACACATGAAAACATGCCCAAAGTCACTGATCATCCGAGAGATGCAAATCAAAACGACAATGAGGTACCATCTCACACCTGTCAGAATGGCAATCATCAACAAATCAACAAACGACAAGTGGTGGCAGAGGATGTGGAGAAAAAGGAACCCTCGTGCACTGCTGGTGGGAATGCAGACTGGTGCAGCCACTGTGAACAGTATGGAGTTTCCTCAAAAAACTAAAAAATGGAACTCCCATTTGACCCAGTGATCCCACTTCTAGGAATATATCCAAAGAAACTAGAAACACCAATCAGAAAGGACATATGCACCCCTATGTTCACAGCAGCACAATTCACCATAGCTAAGATTTGGAAACAGCCTAAATGCCCATCAGCAGATGAGTGGATTAAAAAACTGCGGTACATCTACACAATGGAGCACTATGCTGTGGTAAAAAGAAGGAATTCTTACCATTGGCAACAGCATGGATGGAACTAGAGAACATCATGCTAAGCGAAATAAGCCAGTCAGAGAAAGATAAATATCACAAGATCTCACTCATTTGTGGGATATGATGAACAACATAAACTGATGAACAGGGACAGATCCAGAGACAGAGAAGCATCGATCAGACCGTCAAACCTCAGAGGGAAGGTAGGGGATGATGGGGGTCAGGGGGAGAGATCAACCAACGGTCTTGCATGCCTGCATATAAGCCTAACCAATGGACACAGACACCAGGGGGATGAGGGCATGAGTGAGGGTGCTGGGGGTGGGGGGACAATGGGAGGGATAAGGACACATATGTAACACCTTAATCAATAAAGAAAAAAAAAGACTTTATTTGGACTCTCTAGGCTGGGGCCATGTATGCACATGCTGTCTTTTCCCCAGTCCACGTACTCTTCATAGCTACAAAGGACACCCATCTCCTGCTATCTGACAAACTTAGAAGTTTCCTCAAATCCCAGACAAAGTAGGGTGGAGAGCTCCCAGGGTTCCTTCCTATCCCCTTACCTTGATGACAAGATCCACATAGCCTTGGTCTTCGTCACTGGAGACAGGAGTGTATGGTCTGATGACCAGGCTGCCATCGATTCGGGCTGATAGGTAGACATGTTTGCCTGGGGACCATGCAGAGAACGAGATGAGGGTGGCTTGTGGATGTGCTGCCTTCCAGTTACCTTTCAAAATACCCAGGGAGGTTTGAGAGAACGAGGACATCTTGCCCCCATAAGCTACCAGGCAGGGAGGACTCACCCCTTGGAGCCCCCAGGGGAACCCCTCTTCAATGCCCAAGGGACAAACTCTACTCAGTTACAACCAGGGCCTTAGCAGCAGCAGCAGCAGCAGCAGAGAAGCTAATGAGTATAAAATGAGTGTTTGCTCAGGGGGAGGAAGAGCAAATCCTGCGGGGAGGAGTGGGACTGCTGAGTGTTAAAAGATGTCTGGGGCACAGAAGCCACACCCGAGAATGAGCCAGTGACAACCTGGAGGATCCAGCCAGGCGAGGAAGGGGAGAGAGTGAGGAGGGAGGGCATGGACGGAAGCTGCGTGTTTTGGGAGACTCCAGAAGGAGAATCGCACTCTTAGGATGCCAGGAAAAGGAGCCCACACGTTCCTTACCCACAGGCAGCCCCAGCGTGTGCTGGGCGGTGGGCAGGGCAAATCGGAACCTCCTGGTGTTGTGGCTCACAGTCTGGAGGGACGGATGACAGTGTCACCAGGACATCCCAACCGCAGTGGACGCTGTGGCTTCACATCAGGAGGGGAGCTCTGGTCCTGCCTCTACCCCAAACCCCTTCCTCCTCCGCAACTCACCGTCTTATCTAGCAGCCGCAGCAGGTACTTCTCATTGGGGTCCAGGAGAGTGACCAGGGGGCGGCGGGACCTCCGAAGCAAGTAGGAGCCCAGGGCCAGGCCGAGCAGAGTCAGCAGCCCCGCCCCGAGGGAGGCCAGCAGGCCTGGGCTCTGTGGGGAGAGGAGGCGCGGTGACCGCCCCGCGGAGGTGACCGTCCCGCCCGAGCCCCAGCGCGGGAGCAGGCGCAGGCCGGAGGGGTTCCCTGGGCAGGGTCTTGGGACCCGCCATCAGGGCGAGGGCGGAGGGGGAGACCCCAGGCCCATAGCCGAGGGGCCAGAACCAGGTGGAGTGGAGTCCCTGGGGCAGGGCCTGGAGTCCGGTCTCACCAGCTGGAACCCCATGACCGAGCACCGCGTCCTCCACCGCTGCGCCCGCGGGGTGTTCCCACGAGTCGCCGCGGGGCGGGCCAGAGGCGGGGCCTGGAGAGAGCTGGGCTGGAAGGGGCGGTCGAGGGCCCGGAACCGGGGAGGCGGAAGGGGCGGGACAGGAAAAAGAGGTGAGGCCTTACTGGAAGCTGGCCGGAAAAGCAGGCCCGGAAGGGGCGGGGCTAACAGGAGTAAGGGGCCGGAAGCCAGAAGAGGGGTCTGGCGACGGAGGACCAGAGGGGCGTAGCGCTGGGGGTTGAGGCTGGAAAGAGCGGGGCCTGACAGAGCACGAGGCAGTGTCGGGAAGCGCCGGCCTGAAAGGTGCGTGGCCTGGCAAGAGTGGGGGTGGAAGCGGCGGCGCCGGAAGGGGCGGGGAGGCGGGCCTGACCGCAGTATCAGCCCGGAAGAGGCGGGGCCTGTGCGCAGCGCCGGGGAGGAAGGAATGGGCGTGAAAGGGGCGGGGCCTGTACGACAGGGGTCGGGCGGAAGGGGCGGAACCGGACCCAGGGTGTGGAGACCGGAAGTGGCGGTGCGGAACGGAGCGGGGCACTCCTAGGACTTTTGGTTCCAGGCAGGGCAGACTCCTCGGAGGAAAGATGGGAGCGTAATGCTTGTGTGCAGATAAAAAATAGGGCAGGTCTTGCCAAAACCGGTTTGGCTCAGTGGATAGAGCGTCGGCCTGCGGACTGAAGGGTCCCGGGTTCGATTCCAGTCAAGGGCATGTCCCCAGTAGGGGGTGTGCAAGAGGCAGCTGATCGATGATTCTCTCTCATCGATCTTTCTAACTCTCTAGCCCTCTCTCTTCCTTTCTGTAAAAAAATCAATAAAATATATTTAAAAGAAAAAAGAAGTAGGCCAGGTCATGGCACCTCCTTCCCCCTCTCTCTGGCCCTTGGAAGCCAAAAGGACTTTGTCTTGTTTCTCCCCCTTCCTCAGACTGTGCCGTCTATCTTAAAATCCCACAAAACTGGATTAGGTTGAACACACACCTCTGCTTGTGGGGTACAGGCTGGCTGTCCTCTGCGGTTGTGTGCTTCCTTTCCTTCTCTCACGTACCCCCCCGGCCGGCCCCCCCCCTCCCCGGTGTGGACAGTAACTCAACACGGTCACCCCACTCCGAGTGTGCACAGGCTTCGACCAGGTTCTAGCTTTATTTCCTGCCAGCCATGTAGGCTGGGTTCCCGAGACCAACAATGCCTGCAGAATCCCCTGGGTGCCTCCAGCTCTCCTCTTCCTCGGGCTGAGTCCAGACCCTGATCTGCCTGATGAAGAGCCAGGAGTCCTGAGAGGCTAGCACCAGCAGCCGTATGCAGCTCAGCTTCTCCACGGTGCCTTCCTCGTAAAACACCCGCTGGTCCAGGTTCCCCTGCACCAGCGGTCCCAGCAGGGTGTAGCGCGCGCAGCCTGCGGAATGCGCCAGGGGGCTGTAGCCCAGTTCTACCTGGCCCTGCTGCAGCCGGTACTGCCCTTCCTGGTCCACACCTGTCAGCACCTCGATGCGGATGACTTTCTGCGGCTTTTCCATAATCACCACCAGGTAGTTGCCCCTTAAGGCTTCGAGGGTGACGAAGCCCTCCTCGTTCAGGACATACGCGTACTGGGGAAGCACGTCCCGCACGGGGCTCATGTCCGTGAGGACCTTGGCCAGGGGGTTGTCTGGCTCACCAAAGGCCACTTCCTTCTCCACGGGAAAGCAGGCGTCCTCGGACGCAGAATAATTGCCCGCGGGATAGAAGACCGAGGGGCTGAAACGAATGGGAACACGCTGGGCCAGGAGGAGGCGGAATTCAGAGAGGAGCGAGTGGGTGGGCGTGTCCGTGGGGAAGAGGAGGAGGAAGGTGGTCAGGCGGGGGAGGTCGCGGCTGTGGAATACTCTCCCGGAGAAGCTCAGGCTAGAGAACTCCAGGGTCACCCAGGGTCGTTCTTCCCAGCCTGCCAGCGCCCAGTAGACGGTGGAAACGAACTTGGGGGCGCAGTCCACGTGATCTTCTACCATCAGGAAGTATTCGGAGAGGCTGACGGCAAAGGTCATGAGGAGGGCGTAGTCGGCTTTCTGCCTGGAATAGACGGCTTCACAGGGTGAGGGGTCGTTGATGTGGCCCAGATCCCCTGGGACAAGAGAGCCACTGAGGTGACCGTGGATCACAAGCAGCTGCTGGGCCTCAACACGAGCTCGGAAGAGGCCTGATATGTTGGCGACCATTTGGTGGAGCCATGCAGGGTCGGGGTCTGACAGGTGGACCAGCACCACAATACAGTCCAGCTCGGGCTCCGAGGAGGCTTGGAACAGGGACTGCAGGGTGTGCAAGAGGGCGCTCCCCTGAGGATGCTGCGCCGAGGAGATCCCCACCGTCAGTAGTTCTGGGGGTGGGAGGCATAGGGCACCATTAGCACTCTAGGTGGTGTCAAGACCCTCCTCCCCTCTCCCCTTAATGCCAGCCCCTGGGGACAAAGTCACATTTCCTTGGAGAGTGTGGTTGGATAGAGATTAATCTTTGGTCAGAGGTTGTGAGGTGTTTTTTTTTTTTTTTAATATATTTTATTGATTTTTTATAGAAAGCAAGAGAGAGGGAAAGAGAGTTAGAAACATCGATGAGAGAGACTCATCAATCAGCTGCCTCCTGCACACCTCCCACTGGGAATGTGCACACAACGAAGATATATGCCCTTGACCGGAATCGAACCCTGGACCCTTCAGTCCGCAGGCCAACGCTCTATCCACTGAGCCAAACTGGTTTCGGCTGTGAGGTGGTTTTATTTGATTACTACTTTACCAGGTCGTTGGAGGACAAGGCTCTCTGATGGGGAAGGCTGCCATGTACCAAAGGAAAATCTGCTGGCATGTGAGCCTGACTGTGACCTCAGACCTGGGTGGCAGGGTCTGCAGGGGTGGAGGAACCTGAGGGCTCTCATAGTACAGTGTCCAATGCATTGGCACCATTCATGTTCATCTCCCTCTGGTTCCTCTCCCTCCCTCTTCCCTCAGTCTGACCTCTCTCCCACATACTCACTCTTCTCCTGGGGAAGGGCTCCCGCCAGGACTTTGTAGCTGGTGAGCTGGCGCACCTGGGAGGGTCTCTGCATCTCCTTGAAGGTCTCCAAGCGCTTCTTGCTTTCAGAGCTGATTTGCTCTCGGTCCAGCTGCTGCAGTATTTTCTTCTTTTCCTCCTGCTAAAGATGGATAAGCATCAGCCCTGAGCTTCACCCCTGCTCCTCTGGAGACAAATGAGGGAAAATCCCCCTTCTAAGGCAGACCCAGTAAGCCCCATGATCCAGCCACCGGGGAGCTCCAGTATTGGGGCTCTGAAGCGCTGTCCCCACCTCATCGTGAGAACACCCATGGTGCTGGGAGGGTGGTGGGCCTTAGGGTCAGGGAAATGGGGCTCTCCAGTTCCCTGTGGAATGCCTGTGGGAAGCTTCCAGGCAATAAGAACCAGCTGCCCACCTTGCCCATCTCTCATTTCTCCACCATTACAGCCTGGCAGGACCCCTACTCTGCTTGGACCGTGCTGGGTGCTGGGCCAGCTGCTGAAGACCAAGCTATCTTGTCCTTAAGGAATTGCACATGGTGCCTCAATTCTATAGCTGTTTCTTTGCTCCGTTCTGGCTGCACACTTCCCCACACCCACCTCCCCCTCTGCTCTAGCTCTTCTGAGGCACGTAGAGAGAAGGTGGACCCCAGAACCTGAGCATGACCTTGTCTACCTGCAGACGCAGTGCACGTGGGAGGAGTCATCTTAGGGCTTGAGCCTGTCCCTGAGGTGAGGAGAGTGGCAGCACCCAGGCAGCTCCCTCGCATCCTGGGCCTGGCAGGCAGCACGGCCGCCAAGAAGGTCTGGGCAAGGCTCTCTCCACGGTTAGAATGCCCTCTTCCTCCCTCACCCTATTCCAATCCTAGCCATATTCAAGGCTGGGTTAATATCCTTTTTTGGACACTCTCCTGAATCTTCAAGCGCCCTCTTCTTAGAACTAGGGTGGTACTCGAGTGTTTACATAACTGGACGTACTTCCTCCCCGCCGAGGTGTTGGGAAGTAATCCATCTCAGTTTCCGGAACTTACCAATGACACGCTGTACTCAAGGTGCTTGTTCGTGGTGTCCCGGAGGAAGAAGCTCAGGGAGATGAAGGACACAGCCAGGAGGGAGTATTTCCATAGCGTCATGGCGCTGGGCCTGGCACTTGGCAGGAAGTGAGCGGGAGTTGGATCCTGAGTGAGAGAAGCCCAGACTGTCCTGTTGCCTGTGGCCTCCCCTCCCTTCCCCCACCCTTCCTCCCGGACACCTCTGCCAATTTTCTTCCTGAATCCTTTCCCACCCACTTCGACTGCCCCCTCACCCCCATGTAGCCGTCGAAGGAGAGACGAAGGTTCTATTCAGCTGCTGCCTTCTGCAGCGCCTGTCTGGGCTTCCAGGTGGAACTGGAGCGCGTTAGGTCAGCCACTTGGAGTAGAGGCCCCGCCAGAGGGGGGGTGTTGCCAGGAATCAATGCTCAGGTGTTAGCTCCCTAAACTCATACTTGAGTTAAAGTCTCCACTGGGGGTTACTTTGGACAGGTGACGAGGTTTTGAATCAGGTCAGAAGGGCCAAGGGAAACTCTTGTGTGTCTCCCCCACCCCGGACCGGAAGGAAGGATGGAAACGTAGAAGTGGCCGGAAATTTCTAATCCTGCGGGTGTCGTGACCAGGCTTGCAGAGGCACAGCGATTGGAGGCTCTGTGTCTAGAAAATGCAGCTTGATAAACCCCCAGAGGGCAGGGCTTTCTCTGAAATCACAGAGAGAAAACTCCAGTGCTGCAGGTGGGAGCCCAGAGTGGCTCCTTTGAGGCACTGGCCACCCTCCCGGGAGACCCTCCCTGACAACCATTGTTCACCCTGAATGGGGACTGCCCGCATCAAGCACCTGCTTCTGGATGCGGCGGGAGTAAGGGTTTAAAGCCAGCTTTCCCGTCTCATCTCAACCCAGAAGCTGAAAATTAACTGTCCGCTTGAATCAAATTGACAGGAGTGGATACTGAGTGATCCCTTCCTTATTAGAGGGCCCCCCACGGCTCCTGGAGGAACCATCCATGTCCCAGGATATCCAGTCATAGGGCATGTGCCCTGACAGAATCGAACTGGTGACCTCCTCAAATGTCTGGGTGTTCCCCTTTCCCCAGTTTACAGCTCCCCAGGTACATGTCTGCAAGGCGCTGTGGTGGCTGGTGGTGGTGGGGCGTCTGGGGAATCTTACAGAATTTGTGTCTCAGGGACCTTCCTTCTAGGGGCCTGCCCACCTCTTCCATCAGTGCACGTGGACCTGAAAATTGGAGATCCAGAACCAAGCAAGGGATCGTCTTATTGGGGTGACTGTCAACCTCCTGCCCCTCCATTTTTACTTTTAAATATATATATATATATTTTATTGATTTTTTACAGAGAGGAAGGGAGAGGGATAGAGAGTTAGAGACATCGATGAGAGAGAGTCATCTATCAGCTGCCTCCTGCACAACCCCCACTGGGGATGTGCCCGCAACCAAGGTACATGCCCCTGACCGGAATCAAACCAGGACCCTTCATTCTGCAGGCCGACGCTCTATCCGCTGAGCCAAACCGGTTTGGGCCATTTTTACCTTTTGTGGTTGTCCTCTCCTTACCTACTTTACCCACAGTGATGCTGTTCTGTTAACCTATTTTAACCTCTATTTTCACAATTACCTGAGCATCATGAGGAAGCCAGACCCAAATCCCCACCTTGCTGTCCATTTCCCCAGAATACTCTGAGCGCCCCTATGCCAGTTCACACCCACCCAGCTGCTGACAGGAGCCTGGGATCATGCATCCCAGAGCTTCACTGGTGGAGGGGACGGGGCAGGGGAGGCTTCAGATTGCCGTCAAGGTCTGACAAGGGTGGGAGTGACGAAGGAAGGCTTGGCCAGGTTCTTCCCAAATATCCCTCTCAGAGCTCTCCTTTCCTTTCTCCTCTCTCCGCCTTCATGGATTATAGACAAGCTAGTGAAAACTAGACACTGCACATTAGCTGAGCTCAGGACTCAGGTTTTTATGGAAATAAAGATCTCATAGCCAAACTGAACTAAAAAAAAATAGTAAGCCGAAGCCGGTTTGGCTCAGTGGTAGAGCGTTGGCCTGCGGACTGAAAGGTCCCAGGTTCGATTCCGGTCAAGGGCATGTACATTGGTTGCGGGCACATCCCCGGTGGGGAGTGTGCAGGAGGCAGCTGGTTTATGTTTCTCTCTCATCGACGTTTCTAGCTCTCTATCCCTCTTTCCTCCTCTCTGTAAAAAATCAATAAAATATATATTAAAAAAAAAAGAAGTAAAATATCCAAAGGTTTTCCTATCAGAAACCTATATTACCTTATAGTCCCAGAGATAAGACTGCTGGACAGGAGCTATCACAGATCAGAACAAATGATTTTCAGTAGCTTGGAGGCTATTTGAAAAGGAATACCTGACATGTTGGGTGACCATGGCGACGAGGACTCTGCCTGACCATAAAGGGATCAGTAGATTGCATCGAATGGCCACCTTCAATGGGAAATGAGACCACAGAGCACACAGTTGTGTTTCTTTCCTGCCACACAGGAAGTTCCGCCTTTAATGAGTCCATTTCTGCTGGTGGAGAGACCCCTTTCCTGTCGTATGATGTGAGCATCCATCAGTTCTACCCACATGGTCCTGCTGTTTCTGCTCCAAGGGAAGAATTCCGAATGGTAGACCGTCTGGTGAGTAAACCAGGAAGGCTTTTAACACGCCCACCTCGTCCACCAGTGGTTCTGGGACCAAGAGCACTCTGCCTTTCAACACCCCTCTTCTGAATGAACAATCCTGAAGGGACCCATGTTCAGTATTTTAATGTTTTGATTATTTAACCTCTGTAGACTCTAACCTCCAATCTGACCACTCCCAGCTCTCCTGGTGGCTTCTCCATTTATCACTCAAACCTCAGTTGGTCCAGAGGTGGATGTGCCTGACCACTATTCCGGAGGGAGCAGCGGCTGTCACAAGCAGTCTCACACATTTCACCTTCTTCGCTGACAACGTGGGAGATAGCACCTGCTTGTTCAGGATGCCATTCACCACCAGCCCCAGCAGAGTGTAGTCGTCACAGTCACTGACCCTGTTTGTAGCGTCACAGCCCAGTTCTACTTGTCCCTCTTCCAGCTGGTTCCAGCCTCTCAGGTCAGAGCCAGTCAGCACCTGAACTCGGGACACGTGGGCAGGTACATCCAAAACCACGGTCAGATGGCTGCCAGGCTCAGCCGCCTGGGTGTAAAAGAAAGTCTCATTCAGGCTGTAGGCATGTGAGGGGACCGAGTCGTTGGCAGCCTTCAGGCTGGTGTGGATGGAGGCGGCAGGGTTGCTGGGAGAGCCAGCGTCCTCTTCCTTAAAGGAGAACGAGTTGCCCACGTGCTGGAAGAGTGAGGGCAGGAACTCAACTGGTGTGTGCCGTGTGAGGTCCTGGAAATGGGCGAGGAGGCAGTGCCAGGGCAGTTCTTGGTAGAAGAGGAGAAGGAAGTGAACCAAGCGGGGCAAGTCTCCTGTTCGAAAGAGCTTCCCGGTGAGGCCCAGCGGGGAGAACTCCAGAGTCAGCCAGGGTCTGTTTGCCCAGGCCGATACTGCAGTAGCTATGTGGGTGACAAATCCAGGGGCACATTTCACATCGTCTTCGACCATCAGGAAGTAGTCGGAGTGCTGGGTGGCAAAGTTCATGAGGAAGGCATAGTCCATGTTTTGCTTGGAGCGGACGGCTGCGTGGCCAGGAAGGTCCTCAAAGGTCATTTTAAGATCCTTCAAAGGGAGGTAGCTGGTGAGAGGAGTAGTGATCACCACCAGCTCTCTGGCCTGGATGTGTGCTTGAAACATGGTGGAGAGGTTGTACATCATCTGAACAAGCCATTTGGGGTCAGAGTCTGCTAGGTGTACCAGAACCGTGAAGTGTTTCCGCTCGGATGAGGAGGAAGCAGAGAAGAGAGACTGCAGGGTGTCCACGAGGTTGCTCCCTTCAGGATGCCGCCCTGAGGAAATCCCTATGGTCAGCAGTTCTAGGGTTGGGAAGAAGAGAGGACCTTTGTCAGCTTACGGAAGTGAGGAACATAGCTGCTACGGGTAAGGTCGTAATACTCGCGTACACCAACTTAATGTCTTCCTGTGGTTATTGTACATTTTCTCCCCCAGTCCACGACTATGTTAGGAGTTAATAATCTGGTCATGAGTTGTGAGTTAAAAAAAATAATCATTACCTTTGAGAAACTATTGTTGGAGAAATAAAGATGATAAACTAAAAACATTTGCATTTATGTCTCCTCAACCAGAGTCCCACTGAAACACCAGAAAGGTTGCCATTAGAGAACTGTAATATTTGCAGAATTCCCAGAAGATAGAGAACATGGAACGAGGGGGGCGGGGGGTGGCGAAAAAGTCTTAAGTAGAAGAATTCGTAGTTCAGAAGACACACGGAGAAAACAAATGCACAGATGTCGTTTCATACTGAAAGCCTCAGAGGAATTCTAAGTTCGAGCCTCCACACGAAAGGTGTGAGCTCTGGGACGGTCCCCTGGGTAAATCAGCCACAGGACTGCTTCCAGAACCACTGGGCCACTGACCACTGAGGGGCTGGCTGTGGCAACATCCATCGCAGGCAAAAAAGTGCTACGATTTTCTACGTAAAGTGGAAGGTCTGCCTGGGGAGAGGCTATGGGTGAGTCCTGGGCTGGCGGGACCCCAGGATGGAGCAAGAACCCTCACACAGCAGGAGGAGAGGGCAGAGCTAACATGGCAAGTTGGATCCTGAGTCTTTCTGATACAAATTCAGTCATTTTTAAAGGCTTTCTTGCTATCTGATGGGACGTTTCCCGCCCTGGACCTGGAATCAGCCCGGTTATTTTCAGTGGAAAACAGTATTTATGTAACAAAGGCTCACTTCTAGGACATTGGATAGAACCAAAATATATATTTCTAAAGAGAGAAAATACCATCATGAGTTCATACTGATACTTCATAGCGCATTTAATTAAAAAAGTACAGCATCATAGCCAGTGAGGTTTATATAAAGTGGGACTATTGCTAATTGAAAAATAAAAAGCATTTGATTTTGAAGAAAAAAAGTTTTTCTTTATTCAGCATTCTTATGTTATTGTTTTTTTTTTTGTTTTTTTTTTTAATTTATTGATTTGAGAAGGAGGGAGGGAGAGAGAGAAGCATTGATTTGTTGTTCCACTCATTCAAGCATTCATTGGTTATTTCCTGTATGCGCCCTGAGCAGGGATTGAACCTGCAACCTTCGTATATTGGGATGACACTCTAATAGGCCTGTGCTACCCAGCCAGGGCAGAGTTCTTGTATAATTAAGGCCAACATTCTTCAGCCCCCTTGAACTTAACTGTATTTTATTAACATAATAGCTTTGTTTTGCCCTTTGAATTCTAAAACTCTTTGAGTCAGAAAAAGCTTATTCTGTTATGGTTTGTTTTTTTCTTATCATTGCAACTTATGAGGATCCATTGAGTACCATAGGCTGACCTCAGGAGGGTCCAGTCCCAAAGGGAAGCTTGCCGAGCAGAGGGAACAGCAAAGTCCAACCGAGTTGACAGATCAGAGGCCACATGTTGTCTAGACACAGATCTTAGCGACAGCTAAGATCTATGTCCTTTTACCGTAGTGGGAAAAGGACACTGCAGGGGTCAGTGAAGACCACAGACAGATCTAGCTGGAGCTGTATTGTGAGAGTAATGGGCCTATAGATGGTACTTAAAGCTGTGAGATTGGGTGAGGCCACCAAGGCAGTCCAGACAAGGACTGAGCTCTGAGCACTTCAACATCTAGATGCCGGAGAGAGAAGATCAACCAGCAGAAGACACTGAGGATCTGTGAGTGAGGCTGGAGGGAAACCAGAGATTGGGATCCTGGAAGGAATCGGAGAGAGTGTTGACAGGGGAGTGGTCTACTATGCCAGATGTCATAGGTCCCTGCTCTCCACCTGTCTGTCCCGCCCTTTCATGGTCTAGACCCCTTGTGCAC
Source organism: Pipistrellus kuhlii (assembly GCF_014108245.1). Classification (NCBI taxonomy): domain Eukaryota; kingdom Metazoa; phylum Chordata; class Mammalia; order Chiroptera; family Vespertilionidae; genus Pipistrellus; species Pipistrellus kuhlii. The sequence continues at coordinate 309,021 of NW_023425579.1, forward strand.
ACTCACTTTTTTTCCTTGGAGGGTCTCCGATCAAGATATAGGAGTTCACGTTTTTGAGTCGTTCTGAGTTTTTCTGCATAACTTTGAAAGTTTGCAGGTGGCGTGTCCTACCAGGGTTAACCCGCATCCGCGCTTTCTGCCAAGCTACCAGCTCCTTTTCCTCCTGAGAAGAGAGTAAGTTGCAGCTCTGAGTACTGCCCTTTGAGAAGAATGGCTGGGTGGGTTCTGCTCTGCATCACATAATAAAACGTCTCCAGGATACAGGCAGGTTGCTCAGGTTTCTCCCTTATCTTCTGATAAAGTCCTACCCTGGGATTCTTGTACAGGTTATGGGTGCTGTGGTGAAGGGAGTCCAGGTTACATATAGGAAATGAGATCGTCTCAGTTCACGCCATTCTTCCCCCACAGTCATCTCTCTGACTAGTCTGATATGGGCCACTTAATCCCATGAAGGGCAAAGCATGTGCTAGGCATGAGAAGAGACAGTGATGCCACTGCAATGCCCCAGTCTAAACCCTTCACCCTCCAAGTTCTTTCCCTCCCACCCCCCTTTTTTTTTCTTTTCTCGGTTCTGGTGAAATTTCTCATCCCCTTACAGTTTTTCTTGGCTTGGAAAAGTGAGTTAACTTTGAAACCATAGGAAAGAAGTATAATTTCTTCCCATCCCTGAATTCTTTCTTCCAGAGTGCCACCTCCTTTATTGCCCCATCAAAGAAAAATATGTTGAGTCATCAGGCTTTATCATGTTTCTCCTGTGAGTGTCTACAATGTTAGTGACTGTGGCACATAGACAGACACTTAGACACTGTCTCCTTTTTCTCAGTCCATGGACTTCAACTTTGCCCGACCCACAGCTTCTGGTACTCACCAAGGACAGGAAGCTTGTAGTGTCAAAAGGGTTTTCTTGAATGAAGTAGAAGACTGAGAACAGTGCTGCCGCTGCAGAGAGGAGCATGCACAGGACGTCTCTCATGGTGCCCTGGCGCCGGTGGGAAGGGCCTACAGCGGCTTCTTCATCTGTGACCATGGGCGTTCACTCAGATGTCTGCACTTACACTGTCAAGAAAAGTTACCATTGGACTGTAATGTGTTTTTAAATTTTTATTTTTATTGATTTCAGAGAGGAAAAGAGAAGGAGAGGGAGAGATAGAAACATCAACGATGAGAATCATTGATTGGCTTCCTCCTGCATGCCTCCCACTGGGGATCGGGCCAGCAACCCTGGCCTGGCCTGAAGTTTCAGCTCACCTTCTTATCTGTTGATTTTACTAAGGATCCCTTGTGTGTGATTATTCCTCTCTCTCACTGCTTTTCAGATTCTTTCTTTGTTTTGAAAGTTTGATTATGTGGCCTGGTGTGGGTCTTTTTAAGTTCATTTTACTTGGAGTTTGTTGTTGGAAGTTTACACTGAGTGGCCAGATTATTATGATGCCTGAACTCATATCAGGCCCGGTGCATGAATTCGTGCATGGGTGGGGTCCTGCCAGCCTGGCCCAGGGGAGGGGACATGAGTGGTTGGCCAGCCTGCTTGCTGGTCGAACTCCTGGTCAAGAGGATAATTTGCATATTAGCCTTTTATTATATAGGATATACACTGAGTGACCAGATTACTATGCGTTCAGAAATCATAATAATCTGGCCACTCATTGTTTATTCGTCAAATTCAGGAAGATTTCAGCCATTATTTCTTCAACTGTTCTCTTTGACCCTTTCTCTTTTCCTCTGGGATTCCCATGCTGTGTGTGCTGGTCTCTCTCTGCTTGAGTTGGGACATCCATTTTCTTCTGCTTTCAGACATTGGATCCCCTGGTTCTCAGGCCTTCAGATTTGGACTGGGAACTACACCAGCAACTTTCCTGGGGCCTCCAACTTATAGACAGCAAAAACCATGGGTCTTGGTTTGCTCATCCTCCATAATTTTATGGGACAGTCCCTCATAATAAATCTCTCTTTTCTATATATCCTGTTGGTTTTCTCTGGAGAACCTAACAGGCACTTATTAAGGATCTATGATTGGGATCAAGTCAGAGATCTAAGAGGCCAACTCCCTTTCTGAGAGGCACCTTCGTTCCTCAGGGAGTGTGAAGAGGCATCAAGGAAATCATGTATCACCTTGACTGGAGCTGTAGTTCCATCTCAGATTCCTTCTTTCTGGGTACACAGGAACTCAGCGCCACACTCCCGAGTGTTCAGGACTTTTCCCAAAGTCAACAGAAGAAAATGTAGTGCTTGGGTAGTAGTGGAGAGGCTGGGATGGGGCAGAATATGCATCCTCTGAGGCAGGACCAACTTGGTCACTGCTCTCAGATGACAGCCTCCCTGACAACCATTGTCTTCCTGGCCACTCCACCTCGCACCTAGCACCGTCCTCAGGGAGGGTCCCCAGGAAGCGGTGAGTAAGTCCTGCTATCAGCTCCACGGGTTTCCGATCTAGATCCAAGGCTGTGGACTGTAACGGCGCCACATTTCTCTCCCAATAAAAATAGTTTCATTGATATTTCCCCAAGTATAACTACGATACATGTTCAATGTAAAACACCGAGTCAATTGAAAAAAAAAAAGTAAAAATCAAGATGCCAATGGTTAGAGAAATCTTTGGTTAACACCTGGAGAAGCAACAGAGCTGAAAACAGGAAGGGTGCAAATCGCGGAGCCCCGAGCACCCAGCCCCGACAGCGCAGAATGGTGACGTCACCACGCCTGTCGCTGATTGGCGTCCGAAGGGGACGTCGCGCCGGTGGGACGCAGCTCCCGGGATGAGTCATCGCGAGAGCGGCGTCCTGCGGCGCGGGATGGCCACGGCGCCGAGCGGCGCTGTCCCGCGGCTCCCGGAGCCGGCTCGGGGGCCCAGGACATGGCCCGGGGTCCCGGCCCGCTAGGGCGGCCTCGCCCCGACCCGGCCGCCATGCCCAAGCGCGGGAAGCGACTCAAGTTCCGGGCCCATGACGCCTGCTCGGGGCGAGGTGAGCGAGGGGCGGGGCGGTGAGCGGCCGCCGGGGCTGGGGGTCGGGGAGGCGGCCGGGCCCGGCGCGGGGAGGTGGGGGGGGACGCTGAAGGGAGAAGGCCTCACAGGCTCCTGCTTGTTTCAGTGACCGTGGCGGACTATGCCAACTCGGACCCGGCCGTCGTGAGGTCCGGACGAGTCAAGAAAGCCGTCGCCAACGCCGTCCAGCAGGAAGGTAGGCTGCCGACGGGCCTCCGGGCTCGGGCCGCGGGACCGGGCGTTCTGCTCCTGGGGCTCCATCAGTGTCGTCCTTGCAGCCCTTGGGGCATCTTCCCTAAACGAGTGGGCTCTCCCCGGGCTTGCTCCATAGATTCCGGGAGCGCCAGCACTTTGTGCAGCAGAAATGTCCTGTGTCATTTTTATTGATTTTTCACAGAGAGGAAGTGAGAGGGATAGAGAGCTAGAAACATCGATGAGAGAGATACATCAACCAGCTGCCTCCTGCACACCCACCACCAGGGATGTGCCCGCAACCAAGGTACATGCCCTTGACCGGAATCGAACCAGGGACCCTTCAGTCCGCAGACGACGCTCTATCCACCGAGCAACACTGGTTTCTGCTTGGTTAGTCTTTTTCCTGCAGTTTGCCGTGTCCTCCACGAGCTCTGCAGTGTTTGCTTCTCGTGGAAGAACCTTGAAGTCTATTCTTTTTCTTCTCCCCTGTTTCTCTTACTTTCAAGCTTTGTACTTACATATCCTTGAGACTTGTGTGTTTAAAAAAATATATTTTAATTGATTTCAGAGAGGAAGGTAGAGGGGGAGAGAGAGAGAGAGAAACATCCATGATGAGAGAGAATCATGGATCGGCTGCCTCCTGCACACCCCACCCTGGAGATGGAGCCCTGACCAGGAACTCAACCCGGAACTCCTGGTTCATAGGTCACACTCAAGCAGAGGCTTGTGTTTTTATGACACCTACTGTCTTCAAGCCAAGAACGTGATTAAACTGGATTTAGTGCCACTCAAAACGCTGGTTCTCAGGATGTATGCAAATGAGAACAGCACTGCCTTTAGTTTCAGCCCATGCAGGTTATAGTGGGAGAATAATGCACTCCCTTTTTCTGCGCCTCGGAGGTTGGCACTTTTCAGGAGTCCGTTTGCCCATTACTTTCCAGGTTTTTCTTTTTTTAATTTAAAATGCTTAATTTTCTTCCTTTTTAGAGTCTCAGATTTTTTCCAGCAGACTCTCATGCTGGTTATTTCTTTTGTTCCCCCCCCCCCCCCCCCCCCCCCCCCATGGATGCTGATGTCCTGCCTAAGCCGTTTATATCTCTGGATGGGACTCTGCCTTCTCACCCATTCCTTATTTCCTTCCAGTAAAATCTCTGTGCGGCCTGGAAGCCTCTCAGGTTCCCGCGGTGGAAGCTCTCTCCGGGGCCGAGCCCTGCGATGTCCTGGACAGCAGTGACGAGATGGATGTGCAAGAGGAGAGCATCCACGAGAGGCCCGTCTCCAGAAAGAAGAAGAGCAAGAGGCACAGAGGTACGGTGCTGGCTGGCTTCACTGGGGCAACAGGAAGCAAACGTTTCCAACAGCTGGTTCTTTAGTCCTGTGCGTGGCGACTGCAGTAGAGAATCTGAGTTGGGATCTCGAGAGTTGGACAGGGTTTAACGTGCCACGAAGCTTTTCCTTACTGACTCCATTTCGACATTTTGAAATTTCTTAATAATTATGTTTAAAACACGGTTCTTTAATAATTACTGAGTTTTGACCCTCAAGGCAAATTTAAAAAAATATATATATTTTATTGATTTTTTACAGAGAGGGAAGGAGAGGGATAGAGAGTTAGAAACATCGATGAGAGAGAATCATCGATCTGCTGCCTCTTGCACATCTCCCACTGGGGGATGTGCCCGCAACCCAGGTACATGCCCTTGACCGGAATCGAACCTAGAACCCTTCAGTTCACATGCTGATGCTCTATCCACTGAGCCAAACCGGTTTCGGCTCTCAAGGCAAATTTTTAATCACACTCTGCTTCGTGAAAGTTCTGATGGGTCTCAGGGGAGGAAGTGCTGGGGTCCTCTCTCTCAGACAGTGATGTAATGGGGCCCAAACACGATAGATAGAGCCTGATAATGATTGCAAGAAAGGGTAGGAACCAGAAAAGAGGATGTTTCTTTAGAGGCCTTGGTCTCTGAAAAGAGGAACTCAGCTCAAGAACCTGATTGAGTCAAAGAACTGCTGGGAGAAATTACCTAGAGAAGCCGAGGCAGCCGTAGGCAGATGGTGTAGGGGCTTTTGCCCAGGAAAGAGAATTAAGAAATCTGGTTTTTGGATAGTTCTATGACAGGTCTGAACTAAAGGTTAAAGGTTATCTTTTGGATTGAATGATTTAATGTATGCAACATTACTTTGAAAACTTCAAAATAGCATATAAATAATTATTAAGTAAATGCCTTAAAAACGAGACCTATTCACTGGGGCAACAGGAAGCAAACGTTTCCAACAGCTGGAATAAGCAGGAAGTGATGAGTTTGAGAGGCTTCCTTGGACCTTTAAACCTTTTTCTTAGCTGTGCAAGACCTGAGAGAATCTAAGTGTGGGGGTTTTAGATACATGTGTAATAGAAGGTCAGAGTTTATGGAAGGTGATTTAACTAAGTAAGGGCAGAGATTATAATTCTTTTTTCTGTTTCAGAAGACCTGGACGGGGCTGGGGGTGAAGAATACCCCATGGATATTTGGCTCCTGCTGGCCTCCTACATCCGTCCTGAGGACATTGTGAATTTTTCCCTGATTTGTAAGAATGCCTGGACTGTCACTTGCACTGCTGCCTTTTGGACCAGGTTGTACCGAAGGTGCGGCCACAGGGAGCTCCCTGTTGTCTGTGTAGCTGATTTCATGCTGTTTGTGATGTGAAACTGCTCCTGGGATGGTGATCTTTGCACTTTCTCTACTCCAGGCCTGGGGTGAGCCTGGCTTTGGGTTCCTTGAGACCCTCATTTAAAATTCACGTTAATTCATCGAGGCAACAGTCTTCCCTGTGGTTATCTCCTCCCCTGATCCAGTATCCATTTGCCGCAAAAGTGTTATTTCACGTTTTAGAACTGTCTTTGATTTTTCCTCGGGGTTGTCTTAGCTGGGATTTTCAAAAGCTTCAGATGCCCACCTGTTTTGTCTTTCCAGCCAGACTAGTTTCTTATATTTGCTGGTCGTCTTGAAGTACCATATAGTTTGTTCTTAAGCTGCCCTACATACACTTGTAGGGGTGAGGAGAGGGTGATGATGTGACTAGTAGGAGGGCTAGTTCTTGATACTGGGTACAGAAGTGTAGTGAGATTAGGAGCTGTCAGAATGTGGTGGGAAGGAAGTAGAGAACTTGGTATGTCTTCTGGACAGGGTCTGAAGTATTTGGACCTCCTAGCAAAGCTAAGACTTTCCTCTTTTTAGGGCGAAATACAGGTAATTAGAAATTTTGAAAAGGATGGAGAAGTACAGGATTATAAGGTATATTTAAGTTGAGTTTAACATAGCAACAGTAGCTGAGAAGTGAAGAGATGGTGGGGTGTGTGTGTGTGTGCGTGTGAGTGAGAGTGAGAGCGTGAAGTCACACGGAGACCAGGAGTCACAGGAGACTGACCTGGAGCCGGAGAGACAGGCCACACGTTGGTAGGAGTAATGTGTCGTGTTTCAGGCACTACACGCTGGACGCCTCCCTGCCTTTGCGCCTGCGCCCAGAGTCCATGGAGAAGCTGCGCTGCCTCCGTGCGTGTGTGATCCGATCTCTGTACCACATGTACGAGCCCTTCGCTGCTCGAATCTCCAGACACCCAGCCATTCCAGAAAGCACGCCCAGCACGTTAAAGAATTCCAAAGTAAGTGAGAATCCACGTGGGGCGTGTCTCCAGCTTTCGTGGGGGGGTGGGGGGGAGGCCTGCGGGTGCCAGGCTGCTAAGGGACTAACAGGGCTCAGGGTTTTCACGTCTCCATGCCGGCCTGGCTTCCTCATGCTTGTCTCATATTCCTTATTCTCTTTGTCTTACTTTCATGCATTATGTCCACGTTAGATGGTTTTGAAGGTGTGGGATAGGAAGAACACGCTCACAGGTCTCAGCTGTCATTCTAAGTGTTTTAATCACGAGGCAGAGGTAGAATGTGCACAGCTTACTGGTTTTCTCTTCTCGGGACATGGACATCTGCATTTCCCTACTTGTTGACCTGCTTTAGGGTCTTGGTGTAGACCTGCTCTCTTAGAATCTGCTGGCATTCTGACTGTACGTAGGTATGTTATCCTTGGTCTGTTCTCTTTCTTCTCTGTAGGGCAGATACTATGATTCAGGGCAGTTGATGTCCCCGCCACCCCCCCCCCCCCCTTCCCAACTAATATTGTTTAAATTTTGTATCTTTTGAGTCTGTAGGTAATTTTTATTCCCAGCTTACACAAAATCTGGTGTTCTATAGCACTTTCTACTCTCTTGTATTTTGTTTCTATGCTTTGGATGGTACAATGATTCTTCTTCCCTAGTGTAGCCCAAGTGTGATAATGCTCTACCTGATACATAGTGATTAGAAGGTACCACTGATTTCAAGGTTATTCATCAAGGTTCCTCCCAGGGTTGCAAATGGAGGTGGTCAGGACCATTAGCGGAGCTCAGTTCAATATCACGACAGCTGATGGATATAGGGCTAGGGTAGAATTTCACCCAGCAGCTGTTTCTGCTTGTAATGTGAGTGGACAGTGTATTGTGTCACGTTTACAGTCCCCCACACCCTCCTGGATAGTGATAGGGTCAGACTAACTCTGATGAGGAGGGCATCGCCTCAGCGCTGACCAGCCAGGGGCAGGTCGGCTGCTGGAAGCAGAGCAGCACCGGGCAAACTCGTGCTGGCACATCGTAGCGGCTCCAGTGCCCAGTCCTATAGGACCTGTGTCTTCACTCTCTTATCACCGCCTAGCAGCTCTTACAGGCAGTGTGGAATGATAGCTAACGTCTAACCCAGATAGTGAGCCCAGGCTGCCTGGCTGCTGCTTCTGTGCCTTGTGGTTAGAGGTCTCTGAAGAGGACGTGGGACCTGCAGTGCAGCTGTCCCACGCGTGGCCTTGCCACCTGTACAGCCACAGTCGCATGGCATTCAGGGAGCTGCCAGCACGCCTGAAGGAGCGGTCCCATGTTCCCGGACTCCAGCTTTTCGTATACGATTCTCCCTCTCTCTCTTTTCAGTAGCATAGCTTGTGTGGGACACTGGAGCCGTTGTGATGGCAGCAGAAGTGTTTGCCCCTTAAAGCCAAGCCCATTATTTTTGATGGAACATCAGGACGTACAGGGCATGTCTGAAGGGCAGGACAGCTGGCACGGCGGACGACCCACCCCTTACCCCCTGGGAGGTACTTGACTTCTTGTGCTTACACGTAGCTGTAGCCTGCCTTCACCGAGGGGCATGCTGAATCCAGCCCGGTTCTGGAGTGTCCACCCTGGCGGTCGGCTCCCAGAGGGTCCGAGTGGCTAGCGCCTGTGGATTCCAAGGCTGGCCTCCTCGGCCTGCCTTGGATCCCATCTTGCCTGGTGGAGTGGCCTGCTGACTAAGAGAGTGCCCCAGGCCCTAGAGACCATGTTTCTGTCCTCAAAGAGGAGGGTCGACTGCACAGCCTCTGAGGTTGACTTAACGTTGGTCCCTCTTCTCTGGACTGAGTCGCCCTGGGACTGTCTCTTCACATTGCACAGCATCAAATTGGGGGGCGGGCCTCTATCTGCCAGAGCGAGCCCATAGCATTGGAGCTGGCAACCAGAAAGGGTTCTGCTGATTATTTTTTTGTTGTCTTATTTAGACTTTTTTTCTTTTTTGTCTTTTATTTATTTTTGGTTTGTTTTCTTATAGTGCTTGCTTTTCTGGTGCCGGAAGATTGTTGGGAACAGACAGGAACCAATGTGGGAATTCAACTTCAAGTTTAAAAAACAGGTACGTAATTGTATCTCCTCTTTGTTTTTCAGATATTTGTTGTAGTAAGTTGAAGTAGGCATAAAGTTAACTTATTAAAATACAATACACATCAAAACCTGTAATACTGCCGTGAAGAGAAGATGAAGAGGGAACTCTCCTGTGAGAGAACACAGGGGTAGCAGGTGAATGCAGAGGGTGGGCCCTTGGCCCAGGAGCTCGGCCATGCAGGATGCCTGGGAGCGGAAGCCATGGTGCCGCCCTTTGTACAGCACACGTCTGCAGTGGGCATCACAGGGAGTTTTCAGTCTTCCAGACGCTGGAGAGCCTCTGACAGAGCTGTACGTTCCCATTTCTTGTCGGGTGGCAGGAAACAACCATCTCACTGCAGCATTGCACCCCCTGCCACATTGCCTATCCAACGGTGCCCCTCTCAAAGAGTAGGTTTTCTTGACCTCTGTGGAAACAAACATGTACATAGGAAAAGAGGAGAAAACAGAAACACGGGTCTCGGCATCAGTTGAGCCATAGAATTTTCATTGGTGGAGTTTTGTCCATGAACATGTTCTTTTAGCCATGAGATTAACTTTCCGTTCTCCTCAGTCCCCCAGGTTAAAGAGCAAGTACGTGGGAGGGTTGCAGCCTCCTGTTCAGTACCAAGATGTTCACACCAACCCCGACCATGACTGCTGCCTCCTGCAGGTCACCACTCTCAATTTCATCTTTATTCCCATTGTCATGGGGATGGTTTTCACCCTGGTAAGTGGAGACAAGGTGTCTCTTCCACTCTTGCACAGACTCTTAACTGTACCTAGGGTTTGAAAGAAATTTGTAGATTTAACCATTGAAGAAGAAATCTTTAATGAAGATTTTAAAAAGTCTGAAAGCAGACTTGTGTATTGGGAACAGACAAATTTGTGTAGAAGTTACACATGTTTGAGATATTTTACCTCTATTCTCTGTAGCAAAGGGAATGTTTCTGCATCTCCTTTGTAGAGATTGATAATGTGAGAAACATTATCCTACTAGGGACAAGGATGTGGCCATACGTGAGCCCTATATAGCTTTTTTTTTTTTTTTAATGGTAAAATAAATAATACATATTACTTCATTTGAAGAATTTAAGTAGCGCACCTATAACTTACCGCTGCAGTTTACCATTGGGGATTGTTCTTTAATGCGTCTGTTGATCTGTGCATGTGCACTCGGCCCTTCTGCAGTAGTTGGTGTGATGTCATCCATGCTGCTCTTATTGTAGGCCCCTGTCCCCTTCCTCTAGGCAGGCCACGTTACTGACCTAGCTGTGTCTCACTCACACACCAGGTACTTGATACCCATATTGTGGCCTGCACATGCATTAACATTTAGAGGTTTTGTATATTTTACTGAGAAAACAAAAACGGGATCTGGGTGTGTTTTATGAATCTTGATTTCACTTGCTCAACAATATCTGTTTAAAATCCCTTCGAGTCATCCAGCTCTCACCCAATATTTAAAAGTTGGCTTTGGTGGTAGTCTTTGTGCATATATCCTGATTTATTCATCCATTGGAGAGGCATTCCTTAGCCTACTTATATACTATATCAAACTAAGCAGAACTTATAAAATCACACTTAATTTTTTATATCTTTTCAGGGATTATCTTGTGGCCTTGCCAATGCAAATTTTTTCCAGACTGTCTCATTTCAGAGGGGGCTGTAGGAGAACAAGGTTGTTCAGTTTGGGTGTGGGATGTAATGCCATTTGCTTTCCCTTCCCTCCAGTTTACGATCAGTGTGAGCACGGACATGCGGCATCATCGAGTGAGGCTGGTGTTCCAAGATACTCCTGTGCACGGGGGTCGGAAACTGCGCAGTGAGCAGGGTGTGCAAGTCATCCTGGACCCGGTGCACAGCGTTCGGCTCTTTGACTGGTGGCACCCTCAGTACCCGTTCTCCCTGAGAGCCTAGGCCTGTGTTCTGTCCTGTGGCGGGGGTGGCTGACTGTTCCTCTGGTTGGTGATGCACATGCTCTTCAGGCTCCTGGGGCTCCTGCTGGGCGAGGGAGGAGGGTTGACTCAAGAGGAAAGACCACGTGACTTCTAAACGTGTTTTGATGGAAGAGTTTCATCTGATAGGAGAAGCTGGGTCCTATTTTCTGTTTTAAACTCACTTGGTGCTATTGAGTTTGTTGTTCTTTATTCTTTTATCCCAATGAAAATGGATGATCTTGCTCTAGGAAAAAATTAGACTCTTGAATCAAACAAGGAAGTTGAAGCATTCCCTTTGGATCAGAGGAACCTTGGAGGCATAGAATTGCTGCTACTGTGGCTTCCAGTTTAGCTGCTCCTCAAATTCAAGTGACTATTCTCCCTTTACCCTTCTCCAGAAATAAACCAGGTGACAGGGTTTTCAGAATCTTATAAGATTGGCTCGTGTATCTTTCTTTAAAAATAATTTTTGGATATTTATCACATAAATATTATTTTGCCAGTTTGTGATTTTAGGTATTTTTTTTGCATGAGGCTGAAAATAGTAATAGTAATAACTGTGTCTTAAGTCCCGAACTAGGAACTTTACGTAATATCTCTAATTTCCACAGTCCTGCAAGGTAGTGATACTGCTCTCACCCTGTGGTTGAGGACACGGAGTCAGTGACATAGGCAGGACTCCCACCCAGGACCCTCAGCTCTCCCACAGATCATTCTTGGTTTTCTTGTGGTAGATGGTGGCAAGGGGAGTAGGCAGAGTGCACATAGAAAAAGTCAAAGGTGAGTGAAAATTTGATTGTATTTGTGTGCCTTATCCCTAATCAACCTTAAGTTGTATAATGTTGATGAAAGAGTCTGTTTTTAAGTAAAATGTAAAACAAACCAGGAAATTTATTACAGGAAAGAGGGTGGCATTTTCACTGAATTGTTAGAAAGGCATTTATTATACTGACGGTCATTAAAAAACACATCCCCTATTGGAACCGGTTCCTGAGCTACAAGCACTGGGACTCCTGCTCCGCCCCGGGCGGTCTGGCCTCCTGTCTTTCTTGCAGAAGCACAGTTGTCAGAGGTCGGGCTGTGGCTGTGTTCTCTGCGAAGGGCATCCTGACTTGGATTCTGTTTTGTTTTGTTTTTGCTAACAATAATCCTGCTGCTTTTTGCCTCCTGCTCCCCTGCCACATGAGCCGGAGCTTGCCATGAGGTGGGTGTTAAGATGATACTCTTTAGATAGGAAAACCTTGTCACCATACCGCTAAATTAGTGTGTTGTTTTTTCCTTACCATCCTCCCTGCCCCCTGCTATTTAAGGACTGTTCTTAGGGAGCATCTGCTGAATACTTCTGCTGACAGCTAACCTTTAGCCCACACCAAGGGGGGAATTAAAGCCGTGCACACAAAAACAGAATTGGGGCATTTAAATGATAAAGACAAAAGCCAAGACCGTAAGCACATTGTGCATCTCTGTAAACATTGCCCCTGAGGCAGGAGAACAGAAGCTCAGATCCCTCCCTGGTCCTGGAACTAAAGGGGGCTCTCCTGGTGGATTTCATGGCCCCCATTTAGAGTTCCGTTAAAAAGGGGAGTGAAATGCATTTGGTTAGTTGTGTTCTGACAACTTCTGAGGTTTTGTATCGAGCTGTGGTATGATGATTGACAAAATAGACGATGCTTCAGCATAGCGTTGACAGACACTTGGTTAACATGGCTTTAGTGTTCCCTCTTCACTGGCTGAGTTGCCTTTTCTAAGGTGATTTGTGTTTATTAGTGAAAGGATGTGAAGTGTCTCAGGGATTTCCCTTTGATGAGACTCCCCCCCACCCAAAAAAAAAAAAAACCACCTAGAGCAGTGGTCAGCAAACTGCGGCTCTTTGGCCCCTTGAGTGTGGCTCTTTCACAGAATACCATGGCCTGGGAGAGTCTGTTTTGAAGAAGTGGCGTTAGAAGTTTAAGTTTAAAAAATTTGGCTTTCAAAAGAAATTTCAATCGTTGTACTGACCTAGTGAAGGTTTGGGACTTTGGGGACTGCCTTTGAAAAACCTGTTTTGTAATTTTCACTTCCTTAAATACATACTTTGATTTTTCTCTGACGGTCTGATAAAACGGACATTTAGCTTAATTTCTCACTCCCTAAGTACATCACAATTATTTAGATTTTCATACATCTTACAAAAGATACCTGGAAACTAAGCTAAGTGGTGAATTTATTGTAGGGAAAAAAAAAAAAGGTTATATATGAAACTGACCTCACCTCCAGCCCTGCTTTAGTGAACACGTGCACATCTGCAAATAGGTACACAGCGTACACATACAAGTTCACACCGCTGCAGTGCACTCGCCTGTGCAGGGCTGAGCAGGCTCAGGATGAACACAAACCAGATTGGAAACAGGCATTAATAGCTACACCACATAGGGAGGAGCAGGTCAGGAAAATGGGGAGAATACCATAGTTTGTCAATCAGGAGTTTTGGCGTTGAGACTGTCGTCTTGATGTTAACACTCACCAAGGGCTGGGATTGATGAAAGTGACACAGTTCTCTAGAGTGCACACCATGGACATGTATCTGGACTTAAAAGTTTCTCCACTAAAAATGGGTGCGACCAAAGGAAAATACGTGGGCACGAGCGAGCAGGTGTGAGGTGACCCACCAGACAAGGCCAGGACGGAGGCCACTCTGGGGAGCAGGTGGCTAGATCTGAGACCGGGTGGTTCAAAGGGAGGGCGGGTGTGACGTCGCCCGGCTTAGCTGAAACCACGCAGCCTCCCAGCTGCTCTCGGGTCACGTGCTGGGGCGGGGCTTGAGGGTTTTAGCAGGCCCCGCCCCGGGGCGGGGCTCCGCAGGGAGGCTGCAGTGGTGTGTAGTCACGTGGGGGCGGGGCGTGGTCTCATTGAGGGCGGGGCTTGTGCCTGGGAGGCTGCAGTGGTGTTTAGTCACGTGGGGGCGGGACGTGTTCGTTGGGGGCGTGGTCTCGTTGGGGGCGAGGCTTGTGCCTGGGAGGCTGCAGCTGCTCGGTCCAGCCAGGGGCCTCGCAGCGACCCTGGGGCTCCTGGCCCAGCCGAGCTGCCGGGTCTCCAGGGACTGCAGGCAGGTGAGCGTCTGGAGCCTGGGTTGGGGGAGAGGTCTCCACCTTGGGCTTTGGCACAGTTCGGAGAGGGGTCTCCTGCGCCTGCAGCATCAGCCCGTCCCTCTGCCGCCTCCCCTCGCCGGCCGGTTCCCGTAAGGTGCAGTGCCCTTGGGGTGAGCGTGGGGGCGATGCCCAGTCTGCCGGGCGGTGGAGTGCGTGCTCATCCATGGACCTCGGGGGAGGGGGCTAAGCTGGCAGGTCCGGAGACAACGGGAGGGGCTGCATCCCCATTCCTCCCCCCCTACCTCCAAGCGTCTCAACTCCTGGGCCAGCTCCGCTCCAGAGATGCCAGGGGCACCGCAGGGCTGGGCACTTGGCGCTCTCCTGGGGCGGGGTCTCTCCCAGCGCCCTTCTCAATGTCGCCAGCTCTTCACCCTCCAGCTGTCAGGTGCAGACTGAGCCTGGGATGCGGGTCTGCGCAGTGCCAGCCCGAGGTCCGCTGAGGTGGGGGCGAGGCGGTCGCCCCTGAGAAAGAGGGCGGGGTGGGGTCCTGGGCAGTAATAGGGTGAGGGTGCGAGCTGACCACCACGCAGGATGGTTTCCAGGGCCGACCCTGCAGCTTCTGGGGTGGGTGGGAAGAGAGCTGCCCAGTCCGGTTGGAGGACTTGGAGCCCCGTGCGGGTGCTTTCTTTGAGCAGGAAAGGGGTGGAGGACAAGGTGCCGCTGGGTGCTGACGTCACCTCTGAGGAGAGGCACCAGCGTGTCCGCTAAGGGGCAGGGGGTGGGCGGCTGCTCTGCTGCTGCTGCAAGTGAGCAAGTGGTGAAGGGGAGGCTCTGCTTAGCGTGGGGACCACTCCCCATGCGGCCCCTCCGCTAGCTGGGCTTCTCTGAGGTGCTGGAGCTGGTGCTTAGTACTCTGTTCAGCACACATTGGGCACCTGCTGTATGGCAGGTGGTGCTGGGGGCTAGGTCTTTTGAAAGCAATTTAGAGCCCCGGGGCAGTTGGAAGATACACAGTTATTAGGGTTAGGGTTAGGGGTTAGACACTCGTAACAGTCCCCCCGCCCCCCCTCACTTTGTCATATTGCTGTTGGGTTAGAAAAGGCCAGAGCCATGAGGTGGGATACCAGCACTCCCAGGGGAGCTGCCTGCTGCCAGGAGGAGCAGCTTGGATGGTCTCCCTCGGCTGTTTTCTAGGACTTGGTCCTGAGGCCTGAGGAGGCTGCCAGGGCACATGGTATCTCGGAATAATGAGATGGTGAACATCCTCATGGTGGCTGCCTCCCTCCCGCGGAATGCTCTAGACACCTGGCCTCTGGGGACTGCGGCTCTGGGAGATGGTGGAGTGTGGGGGCAGGGGGCGTGGGAGGTGACAGGGTGGTGCTGTCTGGGCACATGATGTCAGACCCCGGGGTGTGACCTGGCCACTGGGTGTGCAGGAGGCATTGGGGGGCAGGGAGCCATGCTCCTGGGCCTCTTGCTTGCTAAACTCTTAGGGTTGGGAAGAGTTACCAGGGGTTTCTGTGGTTTTTTTAGAGCCTCTGAGGGTAATGGTGCGAGTTGGGGAGAAGGACAGGCAGTCAGGCTGTGGGGGCAGGGAGGCATGGAGCTGGGGGCAGAAGGTCTTTAGGATGTGAGGGAGCTAGCTGTGGTCACTCTATGCCAGGGATACTCTCCCCTGGGGCTTAGGCCCTGCATGGGTTGCTATGGAAACATGGGGTGGTGTGGAGCTGTGTGGAGTATGTGTGCTGGAGAGGAGGGGCTGGTACAGAGTAGGGCTGACTGAGGGATGGAAAGCTTCCTCAGGCCCCAGGTAGAGAATTAGGAGGAATGGAGGGGAGGAGTGGGCATTGCAGCCACAGGAAGTCACCATCTGTCCCCCTTCAGCCTTCTGGCTCACTGACTTCTTTCTCATCCACGTTCTTCACTGCACCCCCATAGTTACACGGATTTAAGGACCACACACACAACCACAGTTCAGCAGCTGAGTCTTGAGGAAAGATAGCTCGTCACTAACTCCTGGGAGCAGCTAAAAAGATGGGCTTCACAGATAGAGGCCCAGTGGCCTCATCAGTGAGCAGGGTAGCTGCTACTCAGAGACCTGCCCCCGGGGGCAGGGGGAGCTGTCCCTCGGCCGCAGCACCCCGACACTCTGGTGAGGGTCAGAGAGGCCTGAGAAAGGCCATGGGGTGAAGGCCCCTCTGTGGGCTCAGACTGGATTTGAACCTAGCTCTTCCTCTTCCTCCCTGTGGAAACTTGGTTATGTGACTGTGGGACCTGATTCCCATGTCTCTGAAATGGGAGGAAGAATTCCGTGTCCTTGCAAGGAATCGTGAGGACTGGACTGAGTTAAGATATGCCAACCAACAGCCCAGTGCCTGGCACGTGGTGAAAGCTGAGTAAATCATAGTTGCCATCATAACGGTTATTTTCCTTCGTCACACCTCCCTCCCCATTTCCTGCAGGCGAATTGGGAGGGTGACCTTCCTCTCAGCTCTTTGCTCTGAGGCCCCATCTTGGCTCAACTCATGGGCATTGAGACTTGAGCACCGACTGGCAGCTTGGCTGGGCCCTGTGGCCTCCGTGGGGTCGCCGGCTGGCCCTGGCCACGGCCACGCTTTCCCAGTGCTGGGGCCTGCCATCTGGTGGGGCAGCGGGGAGTACCCGTTCCTCCTGTTTGATGGGATGGGATGGGGGTAAGTTTTGGGAAGCCCAAGAGACCTCAGAGTTTTCATGACCCGTGTTTATGAGCCCCAACTCCTCCCTTCTCACCTGGAGCCCTCGTCCGCCGTTGTACAGCCTGCCTGCACCCCTCACTGGCAACCTCTCCATCCCCCCGAAATGCTCTGGGGGCAGCAGCTTTCGCCTCTGAGTCAGGGCCTGTGCGTGGTCCTGAGAGGGCAGGCGCTTTGTCAGGCTGAGGTGGTAACGCGCTATTTAAAGGCTGACTCTGCAGGAGCCCTCTGCAGGGCATCTGGCTCTACCTGGTGGCATCTTGCCACGACAAATGGAGTTGCTACCTGGTCCTGGTTGGAGGGCGGCTGGGGAGGGGCCAGTGACAGCGAAGCTGGCTTCTCGGTTGCCAGAATGACCAGGAGGACTGGGGGGAGGCCAAGTTGGACCGGATAGCCCGCATGTCCCAGTGTGCAGCCTGAGAGTCTCCGGGCCATTCCCATAGGACCTGTAAAACCTCCCGCGGGCCCACCTTTGCCCACCACTGGGTGCTTCATGCTCTGCATCCCGGGTGCTTCCTGCTGTTCCCAGCTCTGTTATCCATGAGCTCATCCCTCGGAGGGAGCAAAGCAGCCTGGTGGGGTCCATCTTACAGCAGAGGCCTCGGTGCGTGGTGAGAAGCCCAGGGCCACCCAGGCAGACTCCTCAGTGCCAGCTTTGGGTAGCTTTCCATTCCCTGCAGGCTGCCCGGGATCAGTGCCCCTCCTCAGCAAGCTTCTACCGCAGCCTCCTCTCCCGCGCTCTCGTTTCTTCTTGGGGTGGCATGGGGGAGGGGAGGGGGGAGGGCCTGGCTGTGCTGGGCTGGGGGAGGTGGGCGTGGGGTCCTGGGCACTGGTGCTGGTAGCATCAGTGAGACAGCAGCTGGCTTCTTGTTCTGGGGGCAGGGATGTGGGATGGGCAGGTGCAGACCAGGGTGCTACTTTTTTGCCTCCAGGGTGCTACTTTTTTGCCTGTCAGCTTGGGGATAGGATCCCCCGGGTCAGAGTGTGTCTGGGAGCATGTGCGTAGCCACCTGTGTGTATGTCCAAGTCTCTGTGCTCTGTGTCTACCTCTGTGCATGTGTGGGCAATACCCACACGCCTGTGTGAACCACCGTTCCTCTAGTTCTCACGCTGGCACTCTAGCTTCCTCTGGTCCATCGCCACGTTCCTCCCCATCCTCCCTCAGTGCCCGTTTCTGCCCACATCATCAGCACTTTGGGGGAGGGCATGGCAGGTGGGTTGGGGTGGAAGAGGCTTGGCTCCTCTCTGGTTCTCCCGTGGGTCTGACCTCACACTGGGGCCCCATGTGTCCTGTCCTCTCCCATCTGCCGCCTGAGGGTGGACAGGAAGCTGCCCCTGTGGCTCCAGGTGGAGGGGGAGGGGGAGGGAAGGAAGCCTCTCCGGTGGCAGGCGCTCTGCACAGTGACTCGGGGAGTGGCCTGCAGCAGCAGCAGGGAGGCTGGGAGCCGGCTGCAGGCAGAGAAGTCCCCAGCTGCCTGCTGCCTCCTTTGATCTGATCACCGGGCATCCCTGTGCCAGGCTCGGGGCATAGCTGGAGCCAGGCCGTGCACACGCTAGCACAGCACCGGAATGGCAGTTACACGGAGAGAGAAAGAAGCTTCCAAGCCTTGAGCAGGGCCCCCACCTCTTAGCCCTGCCCCAGGAGAGTGATGGCCCCACCCCATGTCCACCTGGATTTCCTCGAGTCATCTGGCCGTGGAAGCAGAATGGACACTGCCGCTGCATGCCAGGTTTCAGGCTTGAGGCGACGAGCCAGAGCCTCCATCCTGAATGCTGGGCCTCAGTGTCCGCCGGGCCTCACCAAGCAGCCTCTCTAGGGAGCCAAGCGGCACTGTGATCAGGGCAGGACCCCCGGTGTCTGCCCTTTAACCCCTTCTTAGAGACCTCTAACCCCTCTGTGCCAGCCTCAGCCCGAGTGCGCGGCCAGAGACCCTGGTTCCTCCCCTCGCTCTCTGCTCTCAGGAGGGCTCCGGGCAGCCTGCCGCTGGCTGGCTGAATCATTTCTATATTTGGCCAGGGAGCCACGTGGGTGGGAGCCACTCCACCACCGCTGCACTCTGACAGCTGAGGGGAAGCAGGGGCAGAGGCTGTGGTGGGAGTGCATTCCCCAGAGAACTGAGCGGGTAAGCTGAGAAGGGGCGTGCACCGACACCTCCCTTCCCTTTCCTCCACCCTCCCCTGGGCGCCTTCTCCACTCCTCGGGTCCTCACAGCAGTCTCTCTCTCCTCCCACAGGCCACTGCCCTCCAGAACCATGGGTGTCGCTGGACCCAGCTGGGACTCTGCCAGGCTCCAGTGCTCTGTCTAAGCAAAGGGCCTGCTTCCTGCCTGCCATGGCCACGCTCAGCTGCTGCCTGCCTGCCTGGGAACTCAGCGCACCCAGCCCCAGCCCCAGCCCCAGCCCTGAGGGGTTGAGCCAGGCCCTCGGGCCCCACTTCGCAGGGGCGCCCCAGGCACCAGGCGCCTTTCAGACCAAGAGCAACTGATGCCATGGGAGGAGCCCCCACCCACCTGTTTGCTGGCCTGGCACTGCCCGCTCTGAGGACCCTGCCCCAGGTCCCCCTGGAGGTGCCAGCCCTGTGAATCTCTTCCCTGCCCCCCACCATGTGTGAGGTGATGCCCACCATCAACGAGGGGGACCCCCTGGGTCCCCCACACGGTGCCGACGCGGATGCCAACTTTGAGCAGCTGATGGTGAACATGCTGGATGAGCGGGAGAAGCTGCTGGAGTCCCTTCGCGAGAGTCAGGAGACCCTGGCGGCCACACAGGGCCGGCTCCAGGACGCCCTGCACGAGCGGGACCAGCTGCAGCGCCACCTGAACTCCGCCCTCCCCCAGGTAAGACCGAGGCCTGCACGCCTCCCTCCCCGCCCCCAGCCCTGCTGAGCCCAGTGTCCTCAGGGCATCTCAGTCGTGTACCAGCAGAGGGAACCCTCAGCGCCTCCACAGCCCCTCACCTCCCTGCAGGGTCCCTTCCCTGTCACTTCCAAGCTTCTAGAGAAGCGGGAAGAAAACCAGCCGTAGTTGGCAGCTGCAGTGAGCTCATGCGGCCAGCAGGTGGCACCCCAGGCTAGCTGTTGCTCCCCAGACCCTGTTCTTGGAGGTGGCAGATGGGAGGCCTGGAAGGTCTGAAGCGGGTGTGTGTGTGTGTGTGTGTGTATGTGTGGGTGTGTGTGATTTCCTTAGGTGGAGTGGGCTGGGGAGGTGGGGAGGGAGGGGGTAGGGAGCCCATGGAGCAAAGGTAGACAGCAGGGGACTGAGGCTGACCAGACCTGAGAGGCTACGGAAAGGGTCCTGGAGACAGAAACTGGAAAATCAGGAGAGAAGTTCGTGTCTAACGTTGTGCTTTGTTGGGGGCAGGTGGGAGGCATCCAGGCCTGGGGAACCAGGCAGCGATGAGCGGAGGAGGCGAGGGGAGCACCAGTCCTTGGGGGCTGGGGCGTGCCATCGAGTCCTGTGTCGGTACAGTGTGTGTGGTGCCAGGCCTGCCAGGGTGTGAGATGCTTAACCCCTGGCCATGGCCTTGACAGAAAGGCAGTAACCCAGGGACAGGGGCACAGGGCCGTGGCCTCTCAGGCTCCACGGGGGCCCCATGCACTGAGGGGCTGTGGGCTTTTCAGGAATTTGCCACCTTAACCCGGGAGCTGAGCATGTGTCGGGAGCAGCTCCTAGAGCGGGAGGAAGAGATATCGGAGCTGAAAGCAGAACGGAACAACACGAGGGTGAGTGGGGTGACCTGGCCTGTGTGGGAGGGGTGGACCCCTTGGCCAGCCTGGGCACCTCCCTGCCTTCTGTGGGAGAGAGAGTACTCCACCCTCGGTGCTGGGCTTCCACCTGGGTCCCCGGGGGAGGCCAGGGCAGCGGCACGGGTAGAATTTGGTTGGGACAGCAGTTGCTTACGAACAAGGAAGTATTTCTACATGTTGACGGCACACGAGGCTGTACTCATGTGTACCGTGATTTTGTGGGCCCTCCTATAACCTTACCCCGTGCTCATGCCTCCTCTCGCCTCCCTCTGCTGCCAGCTGCTGCTGGAACACCTGGAGTGCCTGGTGTCCCGCCACGAGCGCTCGCTGCGCATGACGGTGGTGAAGCGCCAGGCCCAGTCTCCCTCAGGGGTGTCCAGTGAGGTGGAGGTGCTGAAGGCCCTCAAGTCGCTATTCGAGCACCACAAGGCCCTGGATGAGAAGGTAGCCCTGGCGCCCCCTTCTCTGTGATTCCTGCACCCCTTCCCCCCGCCCCCACCCACCAGCTTCATAGCAGGCTCCCTCCTCCGCCGCCCAATGTCAGGGGCCGCTCAGGTTCCTCTCTGTCTCACACCACAGTGGCCAGCCAAGCCCTGGCTCCCCAGCCCGCATCCAGGGGGGTCTGTGTCTTTCTCCATCCCTTGGGCAGGTGCGAGAGCGGCTCCGGGCGGCCCTGGAGCGAGTCACCACCTTGGAGGAGCAGCTGGCAGGTGCCCACCAGCAGGTAAGCGCCTGCTCACCCTCCATGTACTTGAGCTGGAAGCCGAGGCCGTCTCACCCTTTGCCCATCGGCTTCCTGTAGATGCTCCCTGCTGTCTCGAGGTCTTGGCTGGAGACTGCTGGCCGAAGGGAGGCAGGGGACCCAGAAGGGTCTGGGACAGGGAGATGCTCTCTTGTCTCTGACTCACTGAGCCGGGGCTGTGCCCTACAGCTGTCTGCCCTGCAGCAGGGAGCAGGGGCCCGGGATGGAGCGGCGGAAGAGGAGGCGGCTGTGGAGCTGGGACTGAAACGCCTGTGGAAGGTGGGTCGTGGGAGCCGCATGGCAGGGGCATGTCTTCCCCCAGACCGGTAGGAGGTGGGGCCCTGACCTGTTCAGTGGAGCCACTGCTCAAATTAAATCCAGGGCCTCTTCCCACATCCCCATCTCTTCTCTCCCCACGCCCCATCTGCAGAGAAATCTAAAGGGGTTTGTTGTCTTGCCCACGGCTAGGCACTAAGGTGCTTGTCCACCTCAACTGTCAGGGCCATCTGCCTGTGTCAGCTTCCGCAGGAAAGATGCTGTCTCTGAGCCTGGTCTTCAGTCAGGCCCCTCTCTAGGGCACACGACGCTGAGAATTCACCCTAGGAAGTATATTGCTTTTTAGGAGACACGCGGGAGAGCAGGTGTCAGGTCGTTGTCTGCCATGAGCTCCTGGGCGCGGAGGAGGCAGGTGGACTGAGGTGTACTCAGAAGCTGGGCAGAGCCGTCCCTCCTCCGACCTGCGTGGGTGGCACAAGGGAGTAGGGTGTCTTGGGCCCCGATGGTGGACTGATGGCTCGCTGTCCCTGGAGGAGGATGAGGGCCGGCTGCAGGAGCTGCAGGAGCTGCTGGAGAAGCAGAACTTTGAGCTGAGCCAGGCCCGGGAGCGGCTGGTCACTCTGACAGCAGCCGTGGCCGAACTGGAGGAGGACCTGGGCACCGCCCGCCGGGACCTGATCAAGTCGGAGGAGCTGAGCAGCAGGCATCAGCGGGACCTGCGGGAGGTGAGCGAGGCCTGGCCTGCCCCAGCGTGCTAGGTGCAGCGTGCAGCTCTGAGGAGGGCAGCTGCCTGGATGCCTGGGGAGGGGAGGAGGGCCAGGCGAGTGCTGGGGAGTGTCAGACTGAGCGCTTGGTGGGGTCCCGTTAGGGCAGGAGCTGCGGAGGGATGAGGTAAGATCAGCCCCGGGCAGGGCAGTGTGGAGAGGTGCAGACGGAGGCACAGGGGGCGTCAGTGACCTTGGCTCGAGCCCCTGTGCCCCTGCCCAGGCTCTGGCCCAGAAGGAGGACATGGAGGAGCGGATCACCACACTGGAGAAGCGCTACCTGGCTGCTCAGCGTGAGGCCACGTCCATCCATGACCTCAATGACAAGCTGGAGAACGAGCTGGCCAATAAGGAGTCCCTGCACCGCCAGGTAGCGGCTCCTGGTGGGGTGGGGGCGTGTGCTGGAGCTGGGAGTCTCCATCATGCAGGGATCTTACCTGGGTGGCCCAGCGGCCCCCTGGGGTCCTGCAGGTGGTCTTGGGCAGCCAAGAACCAGGGTTGTGCCTTGCTTCCTGGCCTGTCCTGGAGCTGTGCTGAGGCTGGGGGCTGCAGTGCTCCCTCCTGACTGTCCCTCCTGCCACCGTCGCCAGTGCGAGGAGAAGGCTCGGCACCTGCAGGAGCTGCTGGAGGTGGCAGAGCAGAAGCTGCAGCAGACCCTGCGGAAGGCAGAGACGCTGCCGGAGGTGGAGGCTGAGCTGGCCCAGAGAATCGCAGCCCTCACCAAGGTGAGTGGCCGGGCCCAGGGTCCGCCGTGTCCCTGCCACTTCCCACTCGGAGCCGCAGGAAGCCCACCGGTGTCTGCCTGTCTGTCGTCGGAGGAGCGGTCCTCGCCCTCATTGCCCCGTGGGGTGGGACAGTCCCACAGAAGGCGTGAAAGGGCTCCGAGAAGCAGAAGAGACTGTGCTCATGCAAATTACCTCAATGGTCATTTTCACCACGTGGTTAACACTTGTTTGGTTTGTGTCTGGGGTGGCGAGTACAGTGTTCACCTCTGGAAAGATGAGGTCTGAGAGGAGATGGGGTCCAAGTCTGCAGTTCCTGAAGGGGGTGGGAGTTGAACCCACACTGTCCACCTTTATTAAGGTGAAGCATCTGGATCTGGGGTCCACGCTGGTTGCTGAAGGCTGCAGCCTTAGGTTGAAGAAAGGGAGTGTGATTTTAACGAGTGGATAGTTCACTTTATGGATGATAATTCATCAGAGGGTGCAGCCTGAACACTGGGCTCTAGAGGAGCAGGGGAGGGCAGGACATAGACGTGTGTGGAGTAATCAGGGATTTAGGAGGCTTTGCCGTCAGGCAGAGGCTATCCCCCACCCGGCAGTCGTAAGCATCAGACTCCGGCCTCTGCTCGTGTAGCAGAATGGGGGCCCTGTGGATGGAACCTGCAGCCTGGTGTACCTCGGTAGACCCAGGGCCAAGTCTGCTTCTGCCCCTGACTGGCTTGTGACTAGGGAGAAGTCCCTCCCTCCCTGACTGGACACAAATGTTATCTCTATGTTGATACCATTGTCTCTTCAATGATGTCATCGTATCCACAATGATGGGGGGGGGGGGAGGCTGGGCTCTGTTGGCCCCTGAGGCCCCAATCCCTAGAGACCACTTGGCACCATGATGAGGAGACAGGTGGCCGGAACCGGGGGCGGACACTGGCTGCACTGACCTGTCCCTGCCCGTAGGCCGAGGAAAGGCATGGCAACATCGAGGAGCACCTGCGGCAGCTGGAGGGCCAGCTGCAGGAGAAGAACCAGGAGCTGGCGAGGGTGAGGCCCCTCTCACTGCCCCCAGGGTGGCTGTGGTTGGCATGGAGGAAGCAAGCATGGGGAAGGCTCTGGGCAGGGACAGCCACAGAGGGCAGGAGGAGGTGGTTGGGAGAGTTAGAGACAGGCTCATGGAGAATGAGAATGGGACAGGGAAGCATGGACAGCCCTGGGTGGCCTCGTGTGCAGTGGGCTGGCGTGCAGTGGCTGGCGTGCAGTGGGGTGGCATGCAGTGGGTTGGTGTGCAGTGGCCTGGCGTGCAGTGGCCTCGTGTGCAGTGGGCTGGTGTGCAGGTGCGCCAGCGGGAGAAGATGAACGAGGACCACAACAAGCGGCTGTCAGACACTGTGGACCGGCTGCTCAGCGAGTCCAACGAGCGCCTGCAGCTGCATCTCAAGGAGCGCATGGCGGCCCTGGAGGAGAAGGTGGGTGCCCCAGGCCCGGGGGCGGGGCTGCGGGAGAGCAGGCCTGCTGCGGGGGAGAGGCCGGAGGGGCAGGGCTGGATGTGAGAGGGTAGTCAGGTAGGAGGCTGGCCTGGGCGCCTCTGCCCTGCCCATAGCGAGGCTGGAGAAGAGAGGAGCTGCCGCCCTAGAGGGCAGACGCGAGGGCCAGGTCCCGGCAGGCGGGGAAGGAGCCCTTGGGTCCTGGCTCACGACTGCTCTCCCCCAGAACACGCTGATGCAGGAGCTGGAGAGCTCCCAGCGGCAGATAGAGGAGCAGCACCACCACAAGGTACCCCCCGCCCGCCGCCCGCCGCCTGCCTCCGAGCCGGGGAGGGCGGGCTGTGCTGGGTGCGGCTGCTCTGGTGCCCGGGACAGTGAGCCCGTTGGCTGGACGTGTGCAGGTTACCTCACTGATCCTCAGGGAGCCTGCACAGTAGGTGCAGAGAAGACCCTGAGGCCACAGCATAGGGCACAGAGTAGGCGGCAGAGACCAGGGCCAGTGAAGGACACAGCAGAGCAGCTTCCTGGAGGCTCGGCCGCTGTCCCTGCCTCAGCAGTGTCTGAGGTCCGAGGGCATGGGCCTCTGCCGCCCAGCTGCAGGGTCAGCCAGGTTTCGTGAGGGTTTCGGGCCTGCTCCGAAGGTCCTTCCTTCCCTTGTCCTGGCCCCAGCCCTGCCCGCCTGCCACTGCCTTCTGTTCGCTCCACACTCGGACCGAGTCTGGTGTGAGCTGGGTCATGGGCCTTGGCTTTGCACTCTGCCGTGCCTTCTGCTGCTTCTCCCCAACTCTGCCATCCTCTTTGTCCCTCTGTCCCCTCTCTGTCCCTCCCTGGCCACCCCACACTGGGTCTGCCTGTCACAGGGCCGCCTGTCCGAAGAGATTGAGAAGCTGCGCCAAGAGGTGGACCAGCTGAAGGGTCAAGGGCGGCCATTGGTGGATGGCATCCACTCCAGGTACAGGAGCACGGGAGGCTGGGTGGGGTCCCTGTGGACCCCGAGGCGGAGGCTTCCTCCCACCAAAGACCGCCTAGGCCCTCGGAGCGGGACTGAGGCCTGGAGAGCTCTGTCAAAGCCACCAGCTCACCGGGCAGCTTAGAAGGAAGCCCCTGACCTCGGAGGGGTGCTCAGGTCACACACAGGGAGACCTCCCAGGCCGTGGACACAGGCCATTCTGCTTCCTGGAGAGAGCCTGCCGAGTTCCATGCTCTCCCACGGCCCATGGCCCACGGCCCACAGCCCGCCCATGGAGGGGGTCTGGTTCCCTCCAGTTCTCTTGAGACACCACCTCAGGGGTCTGCAGGATTGCTGTTTGAGCTGAGGGCCGCCTAGGGCAGGTGGCAGGCACAAAGGCTCTCCCTTCCTGCAGGCTGCTCAGGAGAGACCGGCCCTGGATTAGTTAGACGTGCCCAGAGGACGCCAGACCGCTTGCCATATTGCTTTCTTCAGGGGTTGGAAACCCTGGGCTTTGACTGGAGGCATTGTGGGCCCATCACAGAACGGGCAGCTAGGAGAGGAGCCGAGACTCCTCAGCCCGGGACTCTGGGCCTGTGGGTGTGCCCTGGGCTCACCCATCCTCTCTCTGTCCCACGTAAGGTCGCACACAGGCAGCGCGGTGGACCTGCGATTCCCCCTGAGCGTGGCAGCCCCGGGCCTGCGTCGCCGCTTCTCGCTGCGGGAAGAGTCTGCCAAGGTGAGGGCGGAGGGTGAGGGGGCATCTCCTGGGAGGTGGGGTCACTTTGGCCGCATGCTTGGCTCCGGTTTCACAGCTGGCTGGCGTGTGGTACAAATCCTCCCCTGCCGGTGACAGCTGCAGCCCTGGACGGGGCCTCGGCAGCTGCAACAGCTGCGCTCCCCCCGCCTCCCGGTCCCCGGGGCCCACCGAGGCGTGTGCACGTGTGCCTGGGTGTGCAGGCGTGTGTTCGGGTGGGGATGGGGGCAGGATGGAGTTGGCATGCTTTGGGAACAATGCTGTGGTCTGTGGGGAGACGGCGGATGGCAGGGTAGCTAGCTGGCCCTGGGACGGCCCCTGGAGTTCCCTGAGATGCTGCTGTGAGACCTCACTGAGCCTCCGAGGGTCAGGAAGGGCAGGCGCCTGATGGCCGCCTGGCCCGGGGTGGTCGACCTGCAGTTCTGAGCAGGGAGAGGAGGAGGAGCTCCTCGTCTGACGGGTGGGAAGTCACAGTCCGGAGTGCTTCTTTCTCTCCCCCTCACCTTCTTCCTGTTCACGACACAGCTGCCGCCCAGGCCCCTCGCCTTTTCTCCCTGCTCCCTTGCTGTCCCAGCTCGGCGCCGTGCCCTCTCTCAGGGCCTCTGTCCACCAGAGAGGTTCACAGGATGATTTCGGAGAAGCTTCCTCTTCTCAGGATTGACCAGAGGGTGCTGCTGTGTGCACACTGGGATCTGACACACCCTGAGGCTCGGCACCCTTTGTGTTACTAGTGCTCACTTTGTGCCAGACACTGCTGAGCAATTATTCCTCAAAACTGCCCACGGCATAGGTCCTGCGAACCCCCATTTCACAGATGAGCAAACTGAGGCACACGACTTCTTGGTGGCTGCACAGCCAGTGTGGGCTGGAGCATCTCTGCTTCTGGAATCCCTGCTAAGCACTTTCCGTTGGGCTCCTTGACAGTCTAGTAGTATTTCTTAGACTCTGTGTGCAAAGAGATCAGCCAGGGCTCTTGTTAGGATGCAGATTCTGCACCCCCGGGTCTGGGCTGGGGCCACCGGGAGATGGCACTGCTACTGCTCTGGGTGGGATGAACAACTGCTCCTCCTCTTCCCTCCTCCTCTGCTCAGGACTGGGAGCGGTCTTCGCTGCCTGGCATGCTGGCCCCCGCGGCCGTCCCTGCCTTCGACAGTGACCTTGAGATCTCTGACGCGGACGAGGATGGGCCAGGGGGTCTGGTGGGCTCCACGGATGTTGTTTCCCCCGGCGGCCACTCCGACGCGCAGACCCTGGCCATGATGCTGCAGGAGCAGCTGGACGCCATCAACGAGGAGATCCGGTGAGGGCCGCCCGTGGGAGTGTCTCTCACGGGTGCTCCCAAGAGCACCACAGTCCAGGGAGCCTGGGGCTGTGGCCCAGCACTGACCTCAGACTGACCTGGGGGCTGGCTGTGCCCCGCGCATCTGCAGTGGACACCAGGGTGCAGCTCCCACCCACCAAGGCTGTTGCAGTCTCACTACCTTCTGCGGGGGGAGGGCAACGGCACTGTCTCCCCTTTACAGACAAGGGGCAGGAACCAGAGACCAACTGGTTTGCCTAGAGCAGCACAGGGAGGGGCAGAGCCAGGATTCAGATGGGGTCTACCCACCTCCCCCGCCCCTGAGGCCTCAACAGAAAGTGACCCGGGTGGGCCCTTGACTTGTCACCGAGGGCGTTTGTAAATGTTATGACCAATGACAAGGAAGAGCCGAGCCAGACAACACCAGCTTTTCAGGGCCGCAGAGGGCTGCTGGGTCAGGGGCACCCACACTGTGGCTGTCACAGGCCAGTCAACATAGCACAGAGGTGCGCGCGCACACACACACACACACGCACACGCACACGCACACACGCATGCCTCCTGGTGGCCCTCTGGGCTGATCCCAGGGCCGATGCCGGGGCCATGCTGGTCTGCCTCCAGGATGATCCAGGAGGAGAAGGAGTCCACGGAGCTCCGCGCGGAAGAGATTGAGACGCGAGTGACAAGCGGCAGCATGGAGGCCCTCAACCTGACCCAGCCGCTGAGGCGCGGCCCCATCCCCACCTCCCTGACCGCCCTGTCCCTGGCCAGCGGGTCCCCTGCACTCAGTGGCCGCTCCACGCCTAAGGGTGCCTCCCGCAGTGCTGCTCAGGACCTGGGCCGGATGGGGGTCATGACCCTGGTGAGTCTTGGGACAGTAGAGGAGCAGTCCTGTCATCACTGGGCTCAGCCTTGGGGCTGGCAGGGCTCCCCCGCCTCCCGTGATGTGTGCACCCTACACGTCCCGCCACGAGCACGTCCTGTTCTGGACACACCTCTCCCCGGAGGAGCATGGGCCCAGGAAGCTCACCGCTGCCCACCCGTCTCCCCGCAGAGGGCCCTGGCTTATGGTTCTGGGCAGCTGCTCTCGGCTGCGATGTCTGTGGACCTGAGCGAGGTCCTGACTCCCCCCCTGAGCCCTGGGCTCCCGTGGGTGGGCGTGCAGGCCCCCGGGTGCGTGAGCTCACGCTGCTCTCTCTTCCAGCCCAGTGACCTGCGGAAGCACCGGAGGAAGCTGCAGGTGAGTGGGCCTGAGCTGGTCCTGTGGTCGGCCCTCCAGCTTCTCCCCAGGCCCCAGGCCTCTGCGCTGTGCTCCTGCGGCCCGATCTCTCCCTCTATCCCCTGATGGCTTCACTGTCTGTTCAGTCACCAGTGTCTCGGGAACAGAACCGAGAGGATAAAGCCACCATAAAATGTGAGACTTCTCCTCCTTCCTCACCCAGGACGCTGCGGCTCGAGAAGCTCGGCCACCCAGCCCTGAGCCAGGAGGAAGGCAAGAGGTAGGGAGCCCTCCCAGCTGTCCCTCCCCAAGGCCGTCACACCGGTCCCGTCCCTCGGTCTCAACATCTCCCTTCTCTGAGGAGGACAGTCCCACGTCTCCCTTGTCACCTGCTCTGATCGCCCCCTCAACCCCGCTGACCTGCCTGCAGCTCCCGAGGTCTGACCCCGCCCCCGCTGCTCGCTCAGGGCGCTTTCCCCCTCCTGCGCCCTCAGTGCCATGGAGGAGCAGGGCAGCAACCCCAGCAGCAGCAGCAGCAGCCAGGACTCCTTGCACAAGGGCGCCAAGCGCAAGGGCATCAAATCGTCCATCGGCCGCCTGTTTGGCAAGAAGGAGAAGGGCAGGCTGAGCCAGCTGAGCCGCGACGGAGCTGTGGGCCACGGTCTGTGCCCCCTTCCTAGCAGTCGAGGCCGCGTTCAGGGAGAGGGCCGGGGCAGGAGGGTGCTGGGTGTGTGCCTGGCCCTGCTGCTGCCGCCCGCCCGCAGGGATCCCAGCCCGAGGGGGTCTCTGTCAGCCTGCTGTTCCCCAGCGGGCAGCTGCCCGTCTCCCAGGGACTCCCGCCCAGGGTCAGGCCACCGTTGTGAAGAGGTTCCTGTACGGAGTGAAGGCTGGGCCTGTGAGGGGTCGTCCAGCGAGGGTTCTGATGCTCGGTGCCCAGGACCTCCAGGAGAGGCAGTGGGGTTAGGACTTGGGGTCCGCCTGGCCTCCGGGGCCCACATTCCATGTGCCAGTTGGAGTAGGAGCCGGCAGCGGGCACCGCACCGCCTGTGTGATGACGTGAAGCCTAGTGCACGCCTGGCAGGTGGCAGGCACACAGCCGGGTCCGCTCTCTTCCCGTACCTCCCAGTCCTTGTGTAGCAGACCCCTGTTGGGTGACTGGACACAGGCTCAGTGTCAAGTCCACCCTGCAAGGAGCTCTAATGAAAAGGAACTGTGAAGGGACAATTCCACGATGGAGATGCCCAAGGTGCTCCAGGCCTCGGTGCCGTGGGGGCCAGGGGAGCGGCTCCCTGAGCTGGCAGCATCTGGGCTGACTCAGAGGCAAAGTAGGTGGGGGAGGGGGTCTGAGAAAGGCAACAACGTGTGTGCGAGTCCTGAATGCAGCCGAGTCTGAGTGGGTGGGAGGGGTGGGGAGAGAGGAGGTGGCCTGGACCCTGGGCTGGGGTTAGCTTACGAGGGCCTTGCAGAATCCGCTGAGGAGGTTTCGAAGCCCACGGGGCAGGGACAGCATGAACAAGTTTTAGGAAGGGGAGCCTGCATGATCAATGAGAAAAGGAACCTTTAAGCCCGATGCATAATTGCATAATTATACCTTCCTGCCCTGGGAAGGTGAGTCAGAACCCAGCCAAGCGAGCGAGGAGGACTGGGAGGGGGGAGCCCTCTACTCTGTGGGAGCCTCTGCCACGGCAGCTGAGCACACAGACCAGGTTGCTGAGTCTGGTCAGTGCAGGAGGCTCCTGCGTGAAGCCTGATTTCCTGTGCTCCTCCCGCCATGCTCGCACCTGAGCCGAGGGCAGCGCCTCCGACTTCTGGACCAGCCTCACCAGCTGCCCCGTGCGCCCGAAGGTGCTGCCTGCACATGCCCTGGGCAATGGCGTTCGCTCAGAGGCCGTGGGTGGAGAGGACAGACTTGTACTTGCTCCCCTGGTGGCTTTGGCACCGGAGGGCACCCCGAGAGGCGTCTCCCCATCCGACCTGGGCCAGGAGAACTCTCTGAGCCTCGCGGCCCATCGTGTCTGGCTCTCCTGGTCTCCTTTGCAGCTTGGTTTGGGGAGGGACACGTTCTGGTTAGGATTCTGCTGCTGTTAGTGTCGCACAGTGTGGCTCCATCCCATCGGAAAACACCCGCAGGGCCAGCGCTCAGGGGCACTGTCTGGGCTGGGGCAGTCTGGGTGCAGGGGCCTGAGCGGAGGCTCCCAGAATGGTGGGTCGTCGTCGGGCCCTGGGTTTCATGCACGGAGGAGCTTCCTGCTGGTTTGTTCCCAGTCCTAGACCCGCTGGGGGGGGGGGGGGTGGAGAAGCAGAGGGTCTTGCTGACCTGCCATTCCTTCCCTTCTAGTTCTGACAGACGCCGAGCTCAGTCTGCAGGAGACCCTGGTGCCTGCCAAGCTGGGAACCCAGGCAGAGAGAGATCGGCGGCTGAAAAAGAAGTAAGCACTGCCGTCCAGGCCGCCTGTCCCCTGAGCTCAGGTGGGCAGAGCCCAGGAGGCCCTTTCTGAACCAAGCTGGCCTGGTGCGTGGGGTGACGCAGGGGCTGGGCGCTGGTGGTATGTGCCCTGCAGAGGAGTCTGACATGGTCGAGGTCGGGCCGCATGCACGGTGAGAGCTCTCGCCTCAGGTCGGAGTGCGTTCCTGCCCGTGTCTTGGAGTCACACTGCTTCAGGCGTAGAGCAGGGGGCAGCGGGTGCGGGGTGAGGAGGGGAGCTCAGCACGGGGCACAGTCATGTCCCTGGACTCAGCCTGGGGCGGGACAGGAAGGACTGCTGAGTCTGCTCCTCTCCCTGCAAGGCACCAGCTGCTTGAAGACGCCCGCCGAAAGGGACTGCCCTTTGCCCAGTGGGACGGCCCTACCGTGGTCTCCTGGCTAGAGGTACCTAGGCAGAGGGTCCACTCAGGGCCTGGGTGGGCGGCTCCTGGGCAGAACTTTCCCAGCATGCTTCTCCCCTGCCCAGTGCACAGGGGACCTAGACTTGCCCACCCCCATGCCCATCGGCACAGCGGATACCTGATGGCGAAGGGCGGCCATAGGGCCCACAGGTGCTGACTGCTGTGGCCGCCCCAGGAGCTGGTCCCCAGCAGAGCTGGGAGCCCCTTCCGCCCCCAGGCCCAGAGTTTCCGCTGTGAAGGGAGACGTGTTTGTTGATGGTCCTCTGCACGTCTGCTCCTCTGAGACCGTGGCTGGGCCTGGCCTTGCCTGGGGGGCGCCCAGCCCTTGGAGAAAGGCTGAGTGGTGACCCGTGCCCGTGTGTGCAGCTCTGGGTGGGGATGCCGGCCTGGTACGTGGCGGCCTGCCGGGCCAACGTCAAGAGCGGGGCCATCATGTCGGCCCTGTCAGACACGGAGATCCAGCGGGAGATCGGCATCAGCAACGCCCTGCACCGGCTGAAGCTGCGGCTGGCCATCCAGGAGATGGTGTCGCTGACCAGCCCCTCCGCCCCACCCACCTCCAGGACTGTGAGTGGCCTCTCCCTCCCGAGACCCTTCCCGGGCCCTGGAGCAGCTCTGCCACGCCGCCCAGGGGTCTTCGGAGGGATGGCAGCTGTGTCTGCCCCTCCCTTCCCATCCCACACAGGGCTCCACCTGGTCTGCAGGGGTGATGCTGCTTCCGGGGTCCCAGCAGATCCAGTTCCTGCCTCCCACCTGACTCTGCCCGTAGTCCCTGATCTCCAGGCAGCAGCTCCAGCCGGGTCTCGGGGTTCTGTGGTCAATGGCAGTGGCAGAGGGAGTAGGGTCGTGAATTCTGTCTCGGGCCTCCAGCCTCTCCGTGGGCCCTCCCTGTGGCTGGGGGCAGCTCGTGTCCACAGCTGCAGCGTTCACGCTCACTGTGGAGGCACGAGGGACACGTCCCAGTGCCAGGCTCTGTGCTCAGGAAGGGACACGGAGCTGGGGCCAGGCCGTGGGAGGGTTTGGGGAGGGAGCTTTGTTCTTGTCCTTGGGGGACCCTGGGGACCTGCTGTAGGACCAGCCAGGTTTCCTCTCTCTCTGCAGTCCTCCGGGAATGTCTGGGTCACCCATGAAGAGATGGAAACTCTGGCAACATCCACTAAAACAGTGAGTTGGCGCGGGGCCTGGGATTAGACCGATGGCCCCAAGGGGGGAAGGTTGTGGGAAGTCGCCCAGGGTGAGAGTAGCCCTGATGTGTGCCTGAGTGTGTTCTCAGGTGGAGGGTTGGTGAGGAAGGAGTGAGACAGAGTGGTTGGGTGAGGGTGGGGGGCGGAGTCCGTTCTACGGTCACAGCTGGGACCAGGCCAGGGGTGGGGCATGGGGGATGGAGAGAGTTTGGCACTGCTGTGGGCCTGGACCCCGGGTCCTGCCTGGTGCTGAGCCCTGTGCAAGGACGGAAGGCCTTGCTGCCCTCTTACCGAAAGCATGGCACCCACACCTGCCTCCTGCTCTCTCAACCTCGCCGACACGTTCCTTGCTCACCCACCCAGCCCTCTCAGTGGGGCCTGGGTGCTTGCTGCCAGGCTCTTGACTTGGCCATTTCCCCCTCACGCTGCACGTTCCTGCTAGGACAGTGAGGAGGGCAGCTGGGCTCAGGTAAGACCCCCTGCCGGACGCGGGGTCCAGGCGCCTGCGGGGACCCGCCCTCCTCGTTCCCCTTCAGCTGCTGTCCTGGCTTCTCAGGTTGGCAGGGGAGAGCCCTGAGGGCTGTGCCTGCCTCGTGCCTCCAACACCCTCCCCGTTGGGTGCCCTTCAGGAATAAGGTGTAGACTGGAAGCACTCTGTTCCGTCCCCACCCTCCGGGGGGCCTGTGATCTGAGCAGGACTGAGGGCCCGGACCGCCCTCCTCAGCTTTCCCAATGGAAATGACAGCAGCCAGCACAACACCAGGCATGAGTCAAAATTACACCCATTTTTTTCAGATCTTCCAAAAATACAATTTTTTTTTTGTGTCACAGACTTTTAGTAATTAGCATATGTGTGCTCTGAGATGAAAAAGGTTGAACGTTGCTGTCTTAGAGAAAAGCAACTTGGTGATTGTAAAAACCGTTAAACCTTTCTTTGAGAAGGGACACAAAGCTCGGTGGTCCCCTCCGGGGCATGGGGCGGGGAGGAGCAGACCCTCCGGTTTCCTGGGCGCCCTCTGGCGCCCTCTGCCCTGCAGCCGTCAGCAGGGGTGAGGCTGAGACTCGAGGTAGCCGCCCCACAGGCCCCACGGCCCCGTACGCCTGCCAGGGAGCTGCTGTGTCCCTGATGGAGCCATCGTTTTGGGACCTAAAAAGCCCCATTGAAAACCCCCCCGCCCCGCCCATGGGGAACAAGCTAATGCTCACAGCGCTGCTTGCTGTGGGCGGCCGCAGCCTGGCCCTGCCTTCCTCCCAGACCCTGGCCTATGGGGACATGAGCCACGAGTGGATCGGGAACGAGTGGCTGCCCAGCCTGGGGCTGCCCCAGTACCGCAGCTACTTCATGGAGTGCCTGGTGGACGCGCGCATGCTGGACCACCTGACCAAGAAGGACCTGCGGGTGCACCTGAAGATGGTGGACAGCTTCCACCGGTGAGCAGGCCGCGGCCTTCCCGTGGCCCTTCTGGTGGCAACAGCTCCTCTTGCGGAAGCTGGATTCTCTCCCCTTCACCCCTGAAGACCAGTCGTTTCTCTAACTCCCCTCCTGGAGGTTTCTCCCAGGGCTGTTCCATTGACTGGTGGGCAGGCGGGCCTCGGTCAGTCATGGGGAGGGAGGGCCATGCTTCTTCCATGGGAGAACTTCCTTCATCCTGAGGCCCCTCTCAGAGGACCAGAGAGGGAGTGGCCTTGGCGGGTCACGTGCAGGTGGAGCAGAGAGTCTGGGCTCCCTCTGCTGGAGGATTTGGGCAGCTGGGCAGGGGCGTGGCCCTGAGGCTGGGTGGGCTGTGTGCCTGCAGAAGCAGCCTGCAGTACGGCATCATGTGTCTGAAGAGGCTCAACTACGACCGGAAGGAGCTGGAGAGGAGGCGGGAGGAGAGCCAGCACGAGATGAGGGGTGAGCGGGCCACGGGGGCCTCCGAGAAGGTGCAGGTGCCTGGGTGCAGGGGCCTCACCCCAAAGCTGAGAGGGAAGGAGAGGGGGCTCAGGAGGTAGGAGGGAGATGGGGTGGAGCCGAGGCCAGGGAAGGCTGGGTCTCTGGTCTGGGGGCTCCCCCCTTCCCCGGAAGCCTCTGGATCTGGGTCCTTCTGCTCTTTTCCTGCCTCCAGACGTGCTGGTCTGGACCAACGAGCAGGTGGTGCACTGGGTCCAGTCCATCGGGCTTCGGGACTACGCAGGGAACCTGCAGGAGAGCGGCGTGCACGGCGCCCTGCTGGCCCTGGACGAGAACTTCGACCACAACACGCTGGCCCTGGTCCTGCAGATCCCCACCCAGAACACCCAGGTGGGCGGCACTGCGGCAGGGGCCCCGCCCGTCACTGGGGGACAGGAGGGCTCTGGGACCTGTCCCTCCAGGTGTCCCTGTGCATCAGGGCCTCGGGCACGGTGCTTCACCCCGAGCGCCCGGCACCGCCCTCTCCTGCCTGCCTGAGCCTCGTGAATGTGTCCTTGTCCGGGGACCGCCATCCAGGAATACGCTGACTGCTCTGAGCTGTTTATGTCCAGCCTGTGCACTGTCCTGCGGGCAGCATGGTGGGGGTGGGGGCTGGAAGTGCTGGCTCTGTGAACAGCTTCCCCCTCCTATTTGTCCCCAACGAGCCAGCAGCCGGGGAGGGAGTCTCGGGTGTGGAAGGTGTGGCTGGTGGTGGCGCCCTGGCCTCGCCTCTGTCTCTGTGGCTCTCAGTCCCTCCTGCCTCTCCCTCTTCCCGTGGACGCCAGGCACGCCAGGCAATGGAGAGAGAGTTCAACAACCTCTTGGCCTTGGGCACCGACCGGAAGCTGGATGATGTGAGTGCCGTCTGAACGGGGCCTGGTTGGTCATTGTTGGCTCAAGGTGCCCATGGAGACACCTGACCCCCACCCCGTTTCCTGAGGACACAGCCCACCCCCTCATGCTCCTGTCCCTGGCCTGCGTGCCCTGGCCTGTCATGTCTGCCTTAGCTCCTGGGCTCCAAGCCGGTTACAGGAGACCCCAGACCGCTTATCTGGCTTCTCCACCTTCACTCCGTCTGCTCTGAGGGCGCGTCCCCGCCCGAGGCCCCGAGGCCCCTGCTCACACTGCGATGTTCCAGAGCTTCCTTCCCGGGGCTGAGTGGGGAGGGCCTCGGCAGACAGGACCCACGCGGGCCGCCAGCACCAGCTGCACGGGGTGCCCTGGCGTTGGTGACACGCACAGGCACATACACACATGTGCAGTGTATGTGTGAGTTCCAGACACCACTCTCAGGGGTCTGATCTCCCCAGTGTCCTTCAGGGGTCCCTCCAGGGTGGTGGCTGCCTGGTGAGTACGTCCCACGATGACACAGGAGATGCCTGGGAGTCCTGGGGGGTCCCAGGCCCAGGGAAGATGACGTGTGCAGGGAGACAGTCCACCTGCGTGACGGACAGATTCCTCCAGAGGCCCCCCCCCCAGACAGTGTCCGTCAGGGAGCCTCCAGGGAGCCAGCCGAGCGCCCAGGAGGGAGGGAGGTGCAGCCGCTGTGTCCCTGCAGGGGGAGGACAAGGTGTTCCGCCGCGCGCCCTCCTGGAGGAAGCGGTTCCGGCCCCGGGACCTCTCGGCAGGCGTGCTCGGCGTGTCCCCGCTGGGGCCCCTGCAGCCCCCGCCGGCCCCGCCCAAGAAGGTCACGCCTGAAGGTGAGTGCCGCTGCCGCCTGGCTGCCTGCGCTGCACTGACCGCTGTGGCCGTGCCTGGGCGCCCAGCGCCGGCGCTCCTACTAACAGCCACCCTGTGTGTTCTCGGCTCCGCCTCTCCCAGCCGGGCCGGCCGGGGCGCAGAGGCCCGAGACCTCCACGGTGCGGACCTACACCTGCTGACCTCCGGTCTGGCCTGTGCCCGCGGCTCGGGGTAAGTGGGCCTGCCCGGCCGCTCGGCCTCGGCGCCCTCCTCGCCCTCCCGGCTGGCCCGCGGGCTCTGCTGCTTCTGGCCTGGTGCTCTGCTTGCTGGGGGTGCCCTCCACCGGCCTCTGCTCGAGGCACCGTCTTCCGCTAACGCCCCCCTCTCTCTCAGCGCACTCCCACTATCTCTACGGACACATGCTCTCTGCCTTCCGGGACTAGCCACGCCCCCAGGGCGCCACAGGCTCTGCCGCTGGACCCCTCCTGCTCGACCCCGTCCTCCCAGGCTCCCGGCTCTTCGCCGACTCTCCAGCCGCCCTGGATCTCAGAACATTCACCCACCCCTGGGCGTCCGCCACCCCAGGCCCCGCGTGTCCTCTGTCGTCTGATGTGGCGGGGCCTCTTGGAGTCATGCAGCCCCGGGTGGCGTGACTCCACCTCCCTCCTGGTCCTGGCCCCACCTGGACTCTGATCTCCAGGGGAGACCAGGGCACCGACCCTGGCCAGGCGACCTTCCCAGGAAAAGAGCACTCAGACTGCGTGTGGGCTCTGCCTCTGGTCCCTGTCCCTGTCCTGGCTCTGCCCGGTGGCATGGCTTCTGCTCCAGGACCCCTGGAGGCTGGGCGGCAGTGGCCTGTCCTGGTTGAGGCTGGGGAGGAAGCCAGGCCTGGCCTAAGCGGAACCCATGTGTGCATCTGAGAAGAGTCTGGGAGAAACGGGCTGCCTGTGTGTGTGTGTGCCCGTGCTAAGGGTCCAAGTGTGGAAACAGCCCCCCATCAGTGAGGTGCAGGTTGGCCCGTGGAGGAAGCCAGAGGGCGGGCAGAGGGATGCCTCCCGTCCAGGGTGGGGTGGAGCTGCTGGGGGGCAGGGAAAGGGTGTGGGGAGGGTCGGGACCTGCTGCCTTATCTCAGGGCAGGACAGAGACCACCCCAGGCACTGCCAGCCCTGCTCTGCACCTGCCCCTCGGCCCCTGCAGGAATCCCAGCCCATAGTGTGGAGGGAGTGTCGGTTTGGGGAGAAGGGAGGCTGAGGCTGCCTCTCCTCTCCTGGGAAGAACGTGAGGCTTCCCCCTGAGTCAGGCCCCAGGATGTGGGTGAAGGCGTCCCTCCACCCCTTCTCAGGGCTCTCTGGGTGTGCAGGGCCTGCCTCCTCCAGAAGTTTGTACCCAGCAGCATGTCACTCCCAGGAAACGGGAAG
Source organism: Pipistrellus kuhlii (assembly GCF_014108245.1). NCBI lineage: Eukaryota > Metazoa > Chordata > Mammalia > Chiroptera > Vespertilionidae > Pipistrellus > Pipistrellus kuhlii. Next base: position 346,723 of record NW_023425579.1, read on the forward strand.
TGCGGGACCCATGTTCGGGATGTGGGTGGAACCCGGCTTCTCCAGGCGAGAGCAGAGGCAGGTGCGGGGCAGCCGGACCTGGCTCTGCGGGAGGCGGTGCTCGTGGGCAGTGCCAGACTCAGCACTTGGCACCATCTCAGGGTGACGTCCCCATGCTGGAGTGGGGGCTCCCCTGTGCCCTGCCCCTTCCCCACATCAGCCACTGCGGAGATGAGGGCAGGGAGGGAAAGCCCCTGTGCTGGGCTGATGGACAGGAAGGTCCTGGAGAGACCTCAGGCTCCGGTTGGTGGAGTGGGGGCCACAAGGCCATGTGACGGTCGGGATCCAATGAGCTGGTATGTGGGCGTGGCCACAGCCGTCCTCCACCTCACCCTCCCTGTGGCTGTGTCATAAGCGGCAGCTGGTGGGCCCTGGGTCCTTCAGGCATTGTGCAGTGTTTAGGGAGGTGATGGGGGCGAGACCGGTGGGTGATGAGGCTCCTGTCTGCTCATCAGGGAGGCTGATGCTCTGTGAGTGTATTTGCAGTCACGAGGCCTGAGCCCTCACAGCTTCCTGCCAGCCAGTCCCTCCTCAGCGCTGTGCCAGCTCAGTGCCTCAGAGGGGGTGCCTGGGTGTGTGTGCGCGTGTGCGTGCGTGTGCGTGCCCTGCCAATAAACAACCTGGTTTTACAACTTAAACATGGCTCCAGTCCTTTTCTAACACGTCTGCGTCCTCCAGGCCCAGGGCTCTGCTGGGCCAGAGAGCTGGTGGGCGGTAGCTTCCACTCTACAAACCCAGCCGGAGAGGGCGGTTTGGGCTGCTGGCGCCCGGGGGTGGGAGGGAGGGGCAGCCTGCCTGCTGCCATCCCTCTTGCCAGCCATGATCTCCTTCCAGGCTGATTCCCCAAAGTCTTATTCCCGACATTTGATTAACCCAGTTTGATTTATTGTAGGTGCTTCCACCGGAGACTGGGACTTAAAGTAATTTCCCTAAAGAACTGCCCTCATTACTCATTCATCCTTCTCGGGAATGTAATGGTGCAGACTGCGCTCTTGTTAATGTGGAAAGACCCTGGGCTCCGCCACCAGCGTGAGGCTGGCGGCGCCGCCGTCACTGTGCAGTCCCAGCTGCGTCCTCTGTGTGGGAAGCAAGGCAGGCGTGGCCACACCCGGCACGGTGGGAGCGGCCAGCCCTGGGCACCGCGGCTGAGGACGGCTCCTCCTCACCAGCGTATGAATATGAACCTCAGCTCCCAAATGACATGACAACTGAGGAGGAATAAACTAAAAATGTACCCAGCAACCCCAGAGCCCCCAGCTCCTGAACAGAGACGGAGGTCCCGCCGCCCAGCCCCAGCCCAGCCCCAGCCCAGCAGGGGCACCTGAAGGCAGTGGGCAGTGTCCCCAGGAGCCTGGAGGGTGCTGGGCAGAGGCACTGGGCCTGAGCCGCCCTCCTGTCCAAGGCCAGTGAGTCAGGGAGGGACCCAGGTGCTCCCTGCACCTTCCCGAGGGCAAGAGGCAACAGGATGCAAACAAGGGGGAAACCCCATGTGGTTGGCCCAGCCTGTGATTCCCAGCAGGCCTGGCCCTCGCCCTCGCCCTCACCCTGGCCCTCGCCCTCACCCTAGCCCTCGCCCAGGGCCCTCGCCCGCCTGCCTCCTCTGTTTTTCTTCTAGCGCAGAGTTTCTGGCACACCCTGGGGGGCTGCACTCGGGTTCCCATCTTCAGGAGCAAGTCTGGAGGGTTGAGCCAGGGCCTGCTCAGCAACTGGGATCCCCCCCTTAAGGGCCCCAGAGAACTGAGTTGGCCTGGAGGATACCACGCTCAGACTCCTGACGTCTGTCATGATTCTGAAACTTATAATTTGCAATAAATCAAACAGCCCGAAGCAGTTGGAATTAATAACATTTTTAGTGGATGCTCATGGTCCATGGGAATTCTAGCTCCTGATGCCTCCCCAGTTGATCCTTGTGTCACGTGTCCAGTCCTTGTTCCCCTCAGGAAGCCAGACTGAAAAGCAGCAGCCAGGCCCCGCTTCCCTTCCCATGTGGTTCTCGGGGAGTCCCCATGCACTCCCCCCAACTGCTGAATCTCCCTCCTCCAGGCTGCAGGCCAGGCCACCGTCCCCTCTGCCCGGATGATGGACAACGGCAGGGCGCAGTGGGGTTCCATCCTCTCCCACATCCCTACGGGCTCCTGGCAATGCCACACCAGAGGAGAGGCAGGGATTAGGGAGGGAAACCCACAAATCCCAGCTGCACCCCGCCGGGCTGAGCGCCAGGCCTGTGCTCGGTTCATTGGAGGACCTGGAGGGCGATGATGAGTGCACGGTGTGAATTAGAGGGTGCCGGGCCTCAGCTGTGGGCCAACCTGGCTTCCAGGGGTGGGGCTCATTCCCAATCCTGGGCATGTCTGGACTGAGGGGGGCAGGAGCGGCAGGCACCCCTCTGTCTACATCATCACGGACATCTAGCACCCAGTGTTTATTCATTTTTTTAAAAAAGGAAATCCAAATAAGTTAGCAAAAAAAAAAAAAAATTACAAAACAATAGCAAAACCACACAACGCTTAGTTATCAAAGGAAGTCACCCCAGGAGCCCCCCCCTCCCCCTATCCTGTCCCGGGCACCTCGGCACGGGACCCCTTGGTCAGATGGCAGCGTCACAAACAGCACGCAGAGCAAACAGCGGAGGCCTGGGAGCTCCCAGTGTTCACACAGAAGCTTGGCCCCGGGGACGGGGGACGGGGCCCCTCCTCCGGCTCCCGGGTCAGGGCAGGCCCAGCCCGGCCGCTGCCTCAGGAAGAGCCGACGAGGCGCTCCGTGTGTCCGGGTCAGGACCCTCGGTCGCTCAGATGGGATTGGGGGGGGGGGGAGTGGAAGGCTGAGTTAAAATCGAAGGGAAGCTCCTGAGTTTGCCCCTGAAGGGCCCCCCAGGCGCTCTGGTCCCCTGCTCTGTCTCCCTGGACCCGGATGGCCCTGAGCTCTGAGCTGTCAGCGAGTGAGGGTGCCCACGCCCTCTCTGAATGGCGGCTTAACCTTCGACAGGCCAGGAGGGGGCAGGCTGGCCCCGGGCCTCAGGACAGCCTGGCGTAGGCGGCATCCGTGGCCGGCCTGTGGGCCGCCGGCCGCAGACCGTCTCAGTTGGGCAGGGCTTCGTCCGGGAAGGCCACAGAGACGTCCCCCATGGTGATGCTGTCCACGATGGAGGTGAGCGAGTGCAGGTTGTGGGCGTCGGCAGGGTCCGCCGGGAGCAGGTGGTCTGTGGGGAGAAGGTGGGCGGGGTCACCTGCCACAGGCGTCCCCAGCTCAGTGCTGCTGCCAGCGGCACATGTGGTGGGTGCCTCCTCCCAGCTCCCCCTGGGGCTGGACTGGGGGTGGGAGCAGCTATTCTGGGTAGAGGGAGGTGGACCCGGGTGGTGTGTCCTGGGAGACGCCCTGGTCTTGCTGGCCTTAGGCAGCACTGGCTCAGGGACTCCCAGTGACCCCTGGGGCAGGGACAGTGTCCTCCCCACGGGGAAGGTCAGCCACGGGCCACCAGGCACCAGCTGAAAGCTGCAGGAGGCCGGCCTCTCGCTGGCCAAGGCTTTAGTCCACTCTGCAGAGGCCCAGGGGAAGAGCCAGGGGCAGGGGATAAGGAAAGAGGGGCTCTCTGGGCTGGACAAGACTGAGGGGTCTGAGCCACGCTGACCAAGGCTCCACCACACTTACCCCCTGGGTTGGGGCCGAACTCCAGGGCGCTGCCCCACTCTGGACTGCAGGAGGCGCTGTGGGAGCTGCATTCGCTGGGAACCTGCTGGACACCGAGGCCCAAGGTCAGGCACAGCCGTCTCGGTGGCGCCCTCTGTCCAGTCCCCGGGGCAGAAGCTCCTGGGCCGAGGTTACCCCTCCAGCAGGTCACCCTTCGTCCGAGGAGCATCACAATTCGCCCCTCCCTCCTCCCTTCCCACCCCTCCCCCCAGCTCCCAGGCCTTTCCTGGCTTCCATCTGGGTGGACAAGACACCAGCTTAAAGGGCGCCTGGTTTTCCTGACCCTGAGAGCCAGATGTCCAGCCCAGCAGGGGCCCCTGGGGCAGGAACAGTGTCCTCCCTGTGCCAGTGCTGGGGTACCAGCTGGGGTAGGGGGGTGGGGGGTAGAGCTGTCCATCCCAGTCAACACCCCACTGACTCTGGACTTGTTCCCTGACTCCTCCTTTGGACCCCTGACCCCCCCTCCCCACATCTCTGCTTGTCCTGCTGCCTCTGTCCCATCTGGGAAGGACACAGGACACAGGATGGGCCCGAGGCTGCGCCCCCCCCCCCGGGGGGGCAGGCGGGCAACCACTTACCCCGGCCTGGGGCCCGCCCCGCGGGCAGCGCAGCCCGCGCTCCTCCTGGCGGAGGGAGCTGAGCAGGGCCTGCAGGCGCTCGATGTACTGGATGGCGCTGCGCAGGATCTCCACCTTGGGCAGCCGCTGGTTGGGGTTGAGCAGGGTGCTGCGCTTGAGCGCCTCGAAGGCCTCGTTCACCTTCTTGAGCCGACGCTTCTCCCGCAGCGTGGCCGCCCGCCGCCGGTCCACGGACACCGACTTCCGCTTGCACGCCTTGCACGCCCACGGCAGGCACTGGCCCGGGCAGTGCTCGGGGGTCCCCAGGCCCTTGTCGTAGAGGGGCCCCCGGGCCTCGGGGCTCAGGCCGAGCTCGGCGTGCTCGTAGCTGGGCGGCTCGAAGCCCTGGAGGTGGGCGGGCAGGTAGTTCTCTCCGTCGAAGAAGTGGGGCTCCTGGTAGAAGTAGGGGGGCGTCTCGTACAGCTCCATGGGGTCGGAAGAAGCTGGTTCCTGCCACCGGCCCCCGAGCTCCCGCAGCCCCTCACGCCAACTGCTGGGTGCCATTTAAACCCTCCCCGCTGGCACGGAACCAGAGATAAATATAGCCAACACCACGGAAACCTGAGCCCCCTCTAAGCTGTTGCTGCACATCAAGACGTTCACAGTGGATTAGACGTGACCCCCCCCCCCCCTGCCCGCCCGCCCCGGCCTCCACCCACCCACCCAGCCTGCCTGCCTGCCCCGGCCAGCCCTGGGCTCCTGGCCCTGGAGGGAGGCATCGGCTGTAATTTGATTAGTTTTCATTTCTCGGCGCCCCCCCTGGGCCGGCAGGGGAGGTGGGGAACATTCTCATCTGCTCCTTTCAATTACTCCTGGCAGGGGCCTGCCTGCCCCTGTGGCTGGTCCCAAAGAGCCAGGGCGGGGACCGACGGGGTGGGCTTCGGCTGGAAGGGGTCCTACGTCAATTCATCGCCTGCTTCCTGGCAGCCCCGAGAGCCGCGGCCAGACAGGAGTCCCTCCCAGAGGGCAGGCTGCTGCCCGTCTGGCAGGCGTGTCCGGGGGCGAGAAGGGCCGGTCGAAGGGCCACTTGGCCTGCCCCTCTGGTCTCCACAGCAGCCTTGGCCGTGTCTCCCAGGGCCCAGTTATGGGGTACCTGGAGGGAAGAGGAACTCGGCGTCTGTGGCATGGCCAGTGGGAGCCTAGAACACGCTGGTCAGGTTGCCACCCTCCAGCTGTGGAAAGTCAGGTCTGGGGGACCCTGCCTCTCCGCCCTCCCTCCCCCTGAATCCTCCTACGTCGTGTCCTCCAGTCTGTTTCTGCCCCAGTCGGACCCGAGGTTTCCCCGAGTCCTCTCCATCGTGGTGGGGGGGTGGGGGGGCAGAGCCCCTCCACACAATTTAAATCTCCTGGCTCCTGGCCTCCTGGCTGGCTCTGCCTCTTCCTGTCTGAGTCTTCATGGCCACCGTCCTGCAGGTCTCTCTCGAATGCGAGTGCAGGAGGGACTGGCTCACCCCTGGGCCTCTCAGTGCGGGGTCCCCTCTTAGCAGAGGCCTTGGGTCAGAGAGGACCCGTGCTGCCGTCCAGTGGGGGCGGGAGTGGACAAGGCCCACGTTAGGGCTACAGGGTTACTACACGCGAACCCTAGGGGCCCTTAGAACAGGAGGGATGCTGGAGTTACTATGGAAACCCAGAAATGGCATCGTTCTGTCCTTCTGGGACCCCACGGGCCTTGTCTCTCCGGTCAGCGTGTCCATGTCCTGGAGGAAGGGCAGCGGGAGGACCCGGCCGGCCTCCCGGGATCTCACGCGCTAGCTGCTGCGCCGGCCGGAGCGGGGAGGTCCCGTTACAGAGCCAGGTCCCGGCCCCCGTGAGCGTGGCGCTGCCGCCGTGTGCACGAGTGGGTTCCTCGAGCAGGTGTGTCGGAGTTTGCAGAGAGTCTGCGTCGGCTGTGGGAGGAGGAGAGCAGCGTTGGGACAGGAGGTCACGCAGGGTCCAGGCGAGAGGCGGAGGGGACGGGGGACGGGTTGGTGGAGCTCGGGGTTTGGGACAAGCCTGCAGAGAAGGGGGCGCCCAGCAATGATGGGGGGACTTGGAAGTCAGGCAGGGGCACCCATGGGAGAGGACGGCCGGCCTTCGGGAGCGAGGCGCGAGGTCCTGGGGTAGAACGGCCAGCTTAGAGGCAGGAGGATGCGTGGACGGGGAGGATGGGCGTGTCCGCTGGCAAAGGCTGGTGCGTGCGTGTGTGTGTGTGTGTGTGTGTGTGTGTGTGTGTACGCACCGGGCCCATGGATGCACCTCCTCCCCACCTGGCCTCCCTGAGGCCGTGTCCCCGGCTCCCCGCGCAGCCTCCCGGGAGCCAGAGCACCAGGAACAAGGGAGGGACACCTCCTGCTCGCCGGGGACAGAGGTATTCGTTACTCTGTCCGTCAAGAAACAGGTCTGGCCCATGTGTGCTGGGCGCCGGGGCCGGAGGCGTGAGGAAGACGTGAACAGGCCTGTAACCCTCACCACCTTCTGCACACAGTGTGCTCACCGAGGTAGGCAATGAGCAGTGATAGCACCGAGGGTGGTGTGGCCCCAGGGAGGGGTGGTGTGGCCCCGGGGAGGGGTGGTGTGGCCTGGGGGAGGGTGGTGTGGCCCCAGGGAGGGTGGTGTGGCCTGGGGGAGGGTGGTGTGGCCCCGGGAAGGGTGGTGTGGCCCCGGGGAGGGTGGTGTGGCCCCGGGAAGGGTGGTGTGGCCCCGGGGAGGGGTGGTGTGGCCCCGGGGAGGGGTGGTGTGGCCTGGGGGAGGGTGGTGTGGCCCCGGGGAGGGTGGTGTGGCCTGGGGGAGGGTGGTGTGGCCCCGGGAAGGGTGGTGTGGCCTGGGGGAGGGTGGTGTGGCCCTGGGGAGGGTGGTGTGGCCTGGGGGAGGGTGGTGTGGCCCCGGGGAGGGTGGTGTGGCCGTGGGGAGGGGTGGTGTGGCATGGGGGAGGGTGGTGTGGCCCCGGGGAGGGTGGTGTGGCCCTGGGGAGGGTGGTGTGACCCTGGGAGGGATGCTGTGTCTCTGTGACTCCGTGTGCAGACGTGTTTGTGTGTCTGTCAGTCAGTGGCTGGGGACCTGCCCTGGCCCCGCTCTGGGGCCCTCGCCCTCCCAGGACTCGGAAGATAGGGCAGCTCGGGTGTCTCTGACATCAACCCCCGAAAGGGGTGCTGTCCCTTCATCCACCTTGCTCCTCTTGGAGCCGTGATGCAGGGAAGCGGCACCTGGAGACCTGGCCTCCCTCCCCTGGCACCCCCCCCCAAGCCGCCCTCTGATGGACAGGAACACATTGGGGCCACCACAGAGCGTCTTTGTGCTCCCAGCAGTGGAGATCCATCAGCTGCGACCTGACAGCGGGGCGTCAGGCCCTAATCCCCACCCACTGGCCTGGGCACAGAGGCCCCTCCAGAGGCAGCCCTCGCCCCACCACCGTCCCAGCGTGACCGCTCCTCCCTGCGCACCTGGCTGGCCTCGTTTGCATGGTCCCGGAAACCCCCTTCACCTGCTCCCTTCTCCCTGCTCCCTGCTCCCTCTCCCCCTCGGCTCCCCAGCATCTCCCAGGCCCAGCTGGCCTCGCAGGTGGGCGGCCTGGGCTGCCAGGCTGATGGGCTAACACCCGACCAGGTTCCCGGTTCAGAGCCTCAGGTGCTGGGAATCGGGGAGGGAGAGCCTTTGGCTTCCGCAGAGATGGCTGAGTCTCTGTTCTCCGTGCTGGGTTCCTCGTTGGGCCCAGGCTGGGGCCCCAGCAGCCAGAACAATGGGTGCTGACCAGCACCAGCTCTCGGGAGGGGAAGGGAGGGGGAAGCGCTGGAGGGGAGGGCCTGGAGGGACGGCTCACACTGTGTCCTTTTCCTCTGAGGACAAGCCTCAGATCACCCTGGGAAGTCCCTCCCGCCAGAGTCGGCCCAGCGCCAGGTCCCTCAGCGCCAGGGCACTCGCCAAGAATCTCTGGCCTCTGCTGGGCGGGCGAGGGCGAGGCCTGGAGGGACGGGAGGGTCCGGGGACGGGTCCGAGGAGGTGCTTGGTGGTCACAGAGCCTGACGGGCCTGCAGGGTGTGGGCGGTGTGCACCTGGGCCTTGGGGGTGGGGAGGGGTTCGAGTTCCGAGTGGTTCCCGGAGCTGGGCCCTCAGGAAGGGAAGACCTTGGAGGGAGCCCTGGACTGGAAGTGAGGGCGCGGCTGCCCTCCTCCTCCCCGCTCCCCCGGGTGTGAGGCAGGTGCTGAGTGAGTGGCCCTGAAGCCTGTGGCCTGCAGGGCGCTCACGCTCGGGCAGCAGGGCCGCTCGGAGAGGCCGTGAGGCCGGCCGCACCCTGAGGAGTGGACTCGGGGGTCAGTGCGGACCGAGCACCTGGGCGGTTCTTCTTTCCTGTCGCCGCCTCCGCCCCCACGCTCAGTCTCACCAGAGGCCACTGGATGGCTCCCTGGAGCCGGGCCAGCCCACCTAGGCCTGGCATCCCTGTCCTACTTACCACGGCCTCCGCCCTCCTGCCCCCTCCCTTCCGCCCCCCTCCTGCCCTCCTTGGGGCTCAGAAGGCCTGTGGGCCATACCCCCTCCCACTCCCTGGGCAGCTTCTATTTCTGCCTCTTTGACAAGTTGTGACATATTTGGGAGCAGCTGCTGCCGGGGTGGAGGTGCCTCGCTTTCCTCCGGCTCTGTCTTCTCCTCCCCAAGCCTATCCCACAGCCCCCCCCCCCCATGTGCTGGGGGACCCTCCCTGCATTCCCCTCCCGGGACCGCGGATGGCCAGCCCCGCCCTGGCCTGGAAAGACAGGTGGCCTCATGCAGCCCAGGACTGACCGCCTCTGTGTCAGAGGCTCATCTCTTCCCCCTCAGGGCTTCATATTTCCGTCTCCAAATGGTGACAAACTGTCTCCCCAGGGGCCGTAGCTAGTTGTGCTGCCTGTTAACTGCAGGGGCTTGGAGCTCCTCTCGTCTCAAGGACTTGATTCCATGTCCCTCTTCCCCCCAAGAATCTCTAACCTCGCCGTCTCTGCCGGCCTGCAGTCACTCCACCCAAAACCCCCTTTTCCGAGGCGTCCTGGGTGATGGCTCTGTGCCAGCCGTTCCTTCGTCACCATGTCTGGACGGGGACGTCACACTCTCACTGTCTGCCCTCTGCCTCGGCCTTCCCTGGCACAGACCCTCGGCAGGTGCGGCGCAGGCGACGGCTCTGTGTCCGTCTCATGGTTGGTCTGCCGGCCACGGTCCCCTGGGCTCCGCTCTCCCAGCTCCTGCCAACCTGCACCCTCCCGGCCCCTGTCTGGGTTTCCTCCTCGTCCTCCTTGCTTCCCTCTGCCTCCCTCCCTCCTCTGCCTCCCCCAGGAGGGACCTCTTCTCTGCACCCGGGGGCCCCGTTCTCCCGAGGGTGCACCCTGCGTGGGTCAATGCTGGCTGCTCTGTGCGTGGCTCCTCAAGGAACGACTCCCAAATCCGTTCTCTCTGCCCCGAGTGGCCGACCACATGCCAAGGTCAGGGCACGCGCGCTTCCATCAAGCACGTCTGACCGGGATCCGCGCTGCCCCATTCCCGTGTCCGCTGTGACTCATGCGCCCACTCAGCCATTCCTGGCATGGCTTCACTGCCTTCCCCGAGGTCCTCCTTTGTCTGTCTGTCCCCAGCCTCCCTCCATCCTCTCCAGGGAGCTGGGAGACAAGGAAACAAATGTTCCCGGCGAGTCCATCTGCCGCGTTCCCCGCATAGCGGCCGTGCAGACGTCGCATTCCGCCCTCGGACCCGGTGCCTGGCGTGTCCTCCCCAAGCCGAGTGTCCTTCCTCGCTGGGCCTGGGCCAGCCGAGGGCCTCCTGGGGCAGGGGTGGGGTTGGGGGACCTCTCCTCACCCCTAGCAGTCCCCACAGCCCATGCTCACCCGCTCCCAGGCTCACATCCTCACCATCTTGGCTCCCTTCTCCCCAGTGGAGACTCAGCCCCGCCTCCCTCAGCCCAGGGCTGGCCTTGCTGCCCTTACAGACGGGGAGGGGAGGTCGAGGGTTTGGGAACCGGGTCAGGGGACTGCACTGGACTGGGGCTCAGTGTCCCCCTGGCCCCCTCCCCTCCCAGCCTTTCTGTAGAGCTGTGACCCAGCACTGGGTCTAGCTCTCCGAAACTCCAGTCTCTCCTGTGCCTCATCTTTCCTGGTGCGGCCCCATTTCTGAAAGTGATGTTTCCTGTGGTGGCTGGAACGGCCTCCCAACTTCCTGGTCCCGGGCAAGGAGCAGGCTCCTCGATTCCTGAGCCCGGAGCCAGTGGGTGCTGCCGGCGGCCTCCCCGTGGGGGCTGGACGGTGGGGAGCACCCTGGGCCCCGGCAGGACTGGGGAGGGGTGGGTGGCCATGCCTACCGGGTCCTCACCCCAGCTACGCCCTCAGAACGCTCCCATTTACGAGGCGCCTTGTGGACGCCCCACCACACCACGAGGGGTCGTCACGCCAGGTGTCAGACTGGGGGTCCCGGTGAGGAAGTCTGCTCACGGGAGCAACAGAGGTGGAGGCAGGATCAGCACCAACCCGGCCGACTCCGGAGTCGGGAACAGCCTCGTCCACTAAGGTTACGCCAAAGCCCAGGCCCTGGACGACGGTGGGACCAGCTCCTCTCCAGAGTGTATGCAGTAGGCGCTTAGCAAGTGCGTGTGGTGTGGACAGCTGACCCAAGAGACAGTCCCTTCTGTGCAGAGTGAGGTTTCGGGGCTCTCTCCTTCTTGGGGTCACCTGGACGTCAGAGCCCACGTGTCTGTGATGCTGGTGGTACCCATGGGGTGAGGATGAGGAGGGAGCTCAGAGGAGCACAGGATTGTCAGGTAAAGAGCCAGGAGGCGGGCCCCTGGCCCTCGGAGGTGGGGGCTGCCCGAGGACGGGAGCCGCCGGGCGTGGGGAGCGGGGGGTGTGTGTGTGTGTGTGTGTTTATTCTGAGATGGGCGGCCTCACTCCGGAGTCGTGAATTTAGGAATATTCCATCCCCGCAGACGGGCAGCCTGGAGCAGTGCCTGGAGCCCGGGGGCGGGTGTTGGCATGATGCTCGATGCTCATGGCACCTCCTCCCTCCCTCCTCCTGGAGCAGACGGCGCCTGTGATGTCTCCTCTCGGCTCTGCTCTCCCCTCCCCGGCTGTCCTGGCCGGGACCTGTTCCCGGGCGTGAGGTCGGCAGCCAAGAGTGTGACTTCTGACCTCAGGCCTCCCAGGCCGTCCCTCCCGACCCTGGGGCTGCAGAGAAACCACAGACGCATGGTGATCAGAGCAGGGGCCTCAGGCTGAGAACGGGAGCAGGAGCTACTGGCCTGCGGAGGCAGATGGCAGAGGCGCGTGAGCCGCCCTGGACACCCGCCGCCTCCTCATCCTCAGAGCCAGTGAACACGCATTCAAGGAACCCTGAAGCCCCTCCACAAATCATCACACCTGTGTGCCTTCGCCTGGGTGTCACCTGGTGTATGGACCCATGCACCACACACCACACACCACACACACGCACACACACACACACACACACACGACACACACATGTACCACACACACAGGTCTCACACATACAGGCCACACACACACACTACAAGCACACTTGCACCACACACATAGGCCACACATGCCACACACACGCCACACACATGCAGCCACACACAACACACACAAACCACACACATGCACCACACACATGCCACACACACACTCACAGTCACACACACATGCACAGTCTCATACACGTGCATACGCTCACATGTGCACACATTCAGTCACACACTCACAGACTCACATGTGCACACACTCAGTCTCACACACGTGCACACACTCACACATGCACACATTCAGTCGCACACACACATACACACATTGCTAGTCACATACACGTGCACACACTCACACATGCACACATTCAGTCACACACTCACAGACTCACACACGTGCACACACTCACAGTCTCACACGTGCACACACTCACAGTCTCACACGCGTGCACACACTCACACATATGCGCACACACACTCCCCCAGCACCTCTTCTGGGTTGGTAGCTCCCTGTCCCCTCCCCACGCCCACCAGTGCTCAGGGTGGAGGGTTGGGTGGCCGCCGGCTGAGCTGAGGTGGGGATGCCTAGCCCTGGGCCTCTCCTCCCACCACACAAGCCAGGCGCCGGGCGAGGCTTCACCATGTACAGCTGTGAGGCTCCAGGCTGGTTACGTACCCTCCGAGCCTCAGTTTCTCATTCTGCAAACGGGGAGAATAATGCCTGTAGCTCAGGGCCTGGTACCCAGGTAGCTGTTGCTATCAGAGGGATGTTACTGTCCCTGAGGGCTGGGGTTCTCTGGGGGACTCCCCGCCCAGCCTGGTGGGCAGGCTCTGAGCCTTTCAATGGTGACAACCCCCGCCCCCAATCAGCATCAGGGAGTCCTAGAGGAAGTCTCAGTCCCTACACACCACCCCCCACCCCCCACCCCCCACCCCCCACCCCAGTCCATGGTCAGCCATGCCCCTGGTACTTGAGGGATCTCAGCTCGGTCTGTTTTGAGTTATAAATACACACAGACACACACACACACACACACACACGCCCCATCCCATGAAATCCCGATGCCGAGACCAAAGTAGAAGCTTCCTGGATCCTGTCTCTCCCTCCCTCCCTCCCTCTCTCCCTCCCTCTGCTCAGCAGAAATTCTATTTTCTCTCCTTGGAACCTAAAGCTCTCCCCCTGGTGCCTCCTCCCCCCACCCCTCCCCGCCCTCTCCATCACTGCGGATGTGAGGGAACCTCTGGGGACAGCACTCTTGGAAGGAAGTGCCCACTTAGAGGAAGTGCTCAGAGGTAGTGGCTCAGGCCAGGCCTGCAGCGGGCGGGGCCACAGCTAAGAGGTGGGTGGAGCCCGCACAGAGGACCTGAGGGGCAGGGGCAGGCCCTAAGACAGGGACTTAGGAGTCCCGGTTTTCTGAGTCCCCAGAGCTAAGCAAGCCCACAGCCCGGCGGCTGGTGTGGCTCAGGGATGGAGCATCCACCTAGGAACCAGGAGGTCACAGTAAGATTCCCGGTCAGGGCACATGCCCGGGTTGTGGGCTCCGTCCCCAGTAGGGGGCGTGCAGGAGGCAGCCGATCCATGATTATCTCTCATCATGGATGTTCCTCCCTCCCTCCCTCCCTCCCTCCCTCCCTCCCTCCCTCCCTCCCTCCCTCCCTCCCTCTCCCTTCCTGTCTGAAATCAATAAAAATTAAAATAAAAAAAAGAGACCCCAGAGAGAGCTCTCCCTCCACCTGCTTGCACCTAGGAAAGGCCATGTGAGCTGAGCTGCGAAGGAAGAGCAGCGTCCTCGCGGAACCGGCCCGCCTTGGGCCCTGACCGCAGACGCGCCGCCTCCAGAACCGAGAGGGAATAACTGCTGGCCGAGCCCGGCGGCGGCATCCTCTCACGCTGCCCGCCCGGCCGCACACCCTGGGCGCCCAGGCCCTGCCTCCTCCTCCTGAGGAGGCCCCTGTCCTGTGCTCACAGGTCGCTGCACAGCAAACACGAATGTAAAAAGCGTCGGGTCTGTTGAAACCAGTTTGGCTCAGTGGATGGAGCGTCAATGGGCCCTGATTGGTGTGGCTCAGTGGATAGAGCATCGGCCTGCGGACGGAAGAGTCCCAGGTTTCGTTCTGGTCAAGGGCATGGGCCTTGGTTGTGGGCATATCCCCAGTAGGGGGTGTGCAAGAGGCAGCTGGTCGATGGTTCTCTCTCATCGATGGTTCTAGCTCTCTATCCCTCTCTCTTCCTCTCCGTAAGAAATTAATAAAATGTATTAAAAAATAAAAAAATTGTGTCTGGTCGTTCCGTTGACATTGCACGCGGAGGGCCCTCGGATCAGAGTGATGACGGGTAGAAAGGGGCGCGGGGACCACGCACACGCCCTTGGGGAAGCAGGGTGTTGGGAGGTGCTGGTGGGCCTGGGTGGGAAGGACAGACCCACGCAGACCCTCCCTCAGCCTCCTGCGGTCCCCCCCCCCCTTCCTGCAGGTGAAGCTGGGCTTGAAGTCGTCTCTCGGCTGAGAGGAGAGCTGGATGGAGGACAACAGATGGGGCCGCACAGCCCCGTCGCCGCTCAGTCCGAGGGGAACAGGTGGAGCTGGGCCCGGAGCGTGAATGCTGGCGATTCACGGGCGAGCAGCAGGCGGAGTGCCCGGCTCAGGCTGGCGACAGCTGGCAGCACGTGGACGGGGTGGGGCGGGGTGGATTCTGCCTCAGGGAGAAGGCATCAGAGGGGACCAGGGAGGGCACGGGGGAACTCCTCCTGCCCCCCCCCCCACTCCCCAGGCTGGGGCAGCTGACCTGCGAGATGTAAGGAGACTGGGGAGATGCTCCTTGGGGGCGCCCCCATCTCCCAACCCCCGCTGTCCTGGGCCTAACCCTAACCCCCAGGCATTCGGGCCATTCCAACAGCTGTGCAGGCTTTTGGCTGGGCCAGGGCCCAGGCAGGGGACAAAGGCAGCTGCCGCCCTCCCCCTGCAGACAGGGGTGGGAGCACAGGGAAGTGAGAAGTGGCAGTACCGTCTCCCTTTTCTGTCCAGTTTTCCTGTGCCCTGAGCCCTCCCTGCTCTTCTCCAAGGGAAGGGACAGAGCAGAAAAGCAATGTCTACTGAACACAGTGCTTCAGAGCCCAGCACTACGTCCTCCCATCAGCCCTTTAGAAGTGTCACGCCCCCGTTTCACAGGCGAGAAAACCGAGGTGCCCTACCAGACTCTCGAGAAGGGACAGAGGGACAGTATTTGACACGGAGCCCAAATTTACAGCCTCTGCAGAGGACTGAATTAGCGAAATGCCCAGCAGTCCCCCAGCTGGTTCTGGGCCTGGCTTTCTGAGTCAGAGCGGAGGGCAGTCAGGTCAGTGGAAGCTGAAGACCCTTTTCTTCGGAGATTTCTCCAAGGAGGAGCCATCTCAGCACCGGGGCCTGGCTTCAGAGACTTGGCCTTGGCTTGGGGGGCAGGACCGTCTCCCCAATCTTCGGTGGAGATATCTGCTGGGCATTCCTAGGGGGCCTTCAGCTCCAGACCCTCTGATGTGGGGCTCAGTGGCTCTCTGCCTAAAGCTGTACAGGGACTTGGTTCCTCCCACCAGCACCCAGCGGGCAGGGAGCAGCAGCCTCCTTGCCCCACGTCTGTCCGGGCTTCCCTCTGGCCAGCAGGGGGACCCCAAGCCCCAGGCACCGCCCGCACAGGGCCGCTGCTCCTGGCTCTGGATGCATCCCAACGCTCAGCACACCCACATCCCGCCCTGAGTCTCAGTTTCCTGCTCTGAGAAATGGGTACAAAACGGCACTTCAGCAGCCACAACGTGAGGGTGCAGAGCTCTGAACAGCAGAGTGTGGAGAGACTTCATTCTTCAGTGGTTGCCATCCTGCACGGTCCCATAGCTTCACGTACGAGAAACATCAGAACAGGCAAATCCTTTGAGACCGAACGCATGGTTTCCAGCGTCTGAGAGGGAACGGGCAGGGTGGGAAAGAAGTGGTAACAGCTGGAAGGTTTCAGGGAGATGAAAATGCCCTAAATTAAATTGGAGTGATAGTTGCACAATTCAATGACTGTACTAAAAGCCATCGAGTCGCACCCTTTAAATGGGTGAACTTTATGCCATAGAAGCTATAGCCCAGGAAAACGTGGCCGTGTGCTCTGAATCGAATCTGGGGACCCCCCCCCCCCCCTGTATCCATGGCCTCCTCTCCCCTCAGCACGTGCAGAAGCTGGGAGCACATTTCTTTTTATTAAGGAGCAGGAGGAGCTGGATGGACAGGAAGCAGGAAGGGGAGTGGATGTGCAGGAAGCAGGAAGGAGGAAGGAGAAGGGGCAGAGGAAGTCCCATTTCTCCTGGCCTTGATTGCCCCTCTGCCCTGTGCCCTTGGTGTGGGAGGGTCTGTCCAGGAGGGTGAGGACGAACTGGGCCATGCCAGGGCCTGAGCTCTGCTGAGTCCATGCCATGGTGAGCGACCAGGCCCTCCAGGTGGTGTGGTGGATCCGCCAGAGGCTGCCTCCAGGGTCAGAGAAGCCCAGGTCCATGGCTGGCGCCCCAGGCGAGGCCGGGGCGGGGGGGGGGGGGCGCGGACGGGAGGCGATGCCTGATGAAGAGCTGCAGGTGACGAGGGAAGCCATCGTTTTTTTTAAGTATTTTATTTTATTTTTATTTTTTAATCCTCACCCAATGTTATTATTCCACTGATTTTTAGAGAGAGTGGAAGAGAGAGGGAAAGGCGAAGAGAAACGTGGATGTGAGAGAAATACATGGGTGGTTGCCTCCTGCAGGCGTCTGGACCAGGGCCTGGGCCAGGGAGGAGCCTGCAACAGAGGTACGTGCCCCTGACCAGAATCGAACCCAGGACCCTTTGGTCTGCAGGCTGACGCTCTTTCCACTGAGCAACACCGCTAGGGCAAGGCTGAGTCTTTAACTGTGGCAGGCGCCTGGGGCCTGGGGCCTGGGGCCTGGGGCCTGGGGCAGGCTGTGCCAGGTGAGAGCCTGTGGGGCGGGGGGGGGGGGGGGGGGGGGGCGGCAAAGGCTCTCGCTGCCAAAGGGGAGTGAGGAGCCTGGAACAGGAGCCCCTGGGAGTGCTCCGGGCGTCTGTGTAGCCTGGGGAGGAATTACACTTCCCAGATTCCCCAATGAGGCTCCAGGGAAGTTCACAGACTACGATGTCTGGTGTCTGAGGCAGAACTGGAAGATGCCCCCCACCCCCAGCGCCCCCAAGGCTTCAGGGGGGGATCTCTGTCCTGCATGGGGGTCAGCGCTGGGCTGGGGGGTCGGAGTCCTCAGTGGACAGCGTGGGCCACCTGGCCTGACCCTGAGCAGGAGGCAGCCAGAGGGGACCCAGGTGGGGAAGGCGGAGCTTGCTTCCGGGCTGGGCTCCCACCCGTTGGGCTGTGCAGAGCGGGAGAGGGGTCAGGAGGGGCAGGAGGGGGGTGATGGAGGTGGCCGGGGGAGCAGGTGGCTCCCTGAGCCTGGGCACCCTGAGGTCTGTAAAGGGAATTTGCTGAGAGACCGAGAAAGGGTGTAAGGGCTCAGGAGGAGGTGCAGAGGGAGGATGGGGGTGGGGGGGATGGGAACGGAGGCTGGCTCGGGGAGCAGGTCTCAGAGCTGAGGACCGGGAGGGGCGGCCGGTGAGGTGGATGTGGGTGCTGAGCCGCTGGTGTAGGGGCGCATCCTGGGGAGCGGACGCTGGAGGCGGGGAGGGTGGGGTCGGCGCAGGGACAGCTCACGTTTTCCCGGCGTTTCTCACCCAGAATCACTTCCTTTGTGGAGCGGAGGGGGTGAGGGAGGAAGGGGAGGGCGAGGAGGGAGGGGCCCCGGGGTGCCGCCGCCCCCGCCCCTCCAGTTTGGTCTGCGGAGCTCTCCTGTCGCTCAGCCCCGTGCCCGGCGCCTGAGCCAAGTCTGCACCACTGCACCCCAGCCTGGACCTGGGCTGGACCTGGACCTGGGCTGGACCTGGGCTGGACCTGGACCTGGGCTGGACCTGGAGGGCTGGCCGGGGTTCGGGCGCCCACGCTGGCGGAGGCTGAGAACCTGGCTGGGGGGCTCGGACGGCTCAGGTGGCTAAGGGCTGCCGGCTTCGGGGACCAGGGCAGGTCTGTGCTGCCTCCATCGGGCTCGGCGGGTGCGGGAGAGGGAGCGGGTGAAGCGGGCGACCAGGGAGCCCCCTTCCTGGAGGTGGGTGGGCGGGCGCGGTCTGCAGAGCTGGAGCGGGGCCAGGGCGCCGCCGGGAGCCGGTGCACACGTCCCGTTGCAGGCGGGCGGGCGCTCGCGGGGAAAGGGCCCCCTGCCCCGCCAGGACAGATTCAGACCCCAGACCCCGTTGTCCCAGGTGAGGGCAGGGCGCTGCCTCTTTAAAAGCGGCCGGGCAGAGCCTCGGCACCATGTGATGCTGGCGAGGCTGGCCGGCGGCGCTCGCTGCAGCGGAGGGAGCGAGGACATGAGCGGCCGGCGTGGTGCTCGGAGCCCAGCCCAGCCCCGCGCGCCCGGCTCCCCCGCTCTGGGCCACAGCAGGTGCCCCCGACTTCGGGCACCACCTCCGGGGCCCCCTGGCGGCCGGCAGGCAGGCTGGTGAGCTCCTGGCACCCTGGTCTGGGGCATCGGCGGGCAAAGCCGGGCGTGGGGACCTGGTGGGGCGTGTGCAGCGGGCGGGAGGGGTGAATGAGGCCCCGGGGTGTTTTGGGGAGGCACAGAGGCTAGGCAGAGAGAGGGCCAGGGGTCTCACCAGCCCCGGCGGGCACCCAGCGGGCACAGCTCCAAGGGGAGGGACTCCCGGGGCCCCGTCCCCTGGGTCCCCCGCCCACAGCCTCCCCACCCCGGCCTCCCGACCGCAGGTGCCCCCCGCCGATGTGCCCGGCCGCCGCCCGCCATGCCGCCCGTCTCGGCCTTCCAGGCCGCCTACATCAGCATCGAGGTGCTCATCGCCCTGGTGTCCGTGCCGGGGAACGTGCTGGTGATCTGGGCCGTGCGGGTGAACCAGGCGCTGCGGGACGCCACCTTCTACTTCATCGCCTCGCTGGCGGTGGCTGACGTGGCCGTGGGCGCGCTGGTCATCCCGCTCGCCATCCTCATCAACATCGGGCCGCAGACCTCCTTCTACACCTGCCTCATGGTCGCCTGCCCCGTGCTCATCCTCACGCAGAGCTCCATCCTGGCCCTGCTGGCCATCGCCGTGGACCGCTACCTGCGCGTCAAGATCCCGCTGCGGTGAGTCCTGGCGCGGAGGGCCGTCTGGAGGGGACAGACGGGGGACATGGAGTCCTCCGGGGCAGGTGTCCGGTCCCCAGGCGCCTCTGCCCTCCGCTTGGGGTGCTGGGCCGAGCTGTGGTGGAAGCAGGAGGATCTGGTGGCTGGAGGACGGGGCTGGGCAGTGCCTAGGAGCCCCGTGCCAAGCTGCTGCTGTTCTCAGGGCCCGGCCAGCTGCCCAGCCTGCTGGGTAGGGTTTGGAGGGGCCACCAGGACAGTCTAGGTGAGCGCTGGGGAAACGAGCTAAGCCCACTGGTCCCAGGGGGCATAAGAGGAACAGGCTGCTGGGGTGGTTCCCGCCAGGAGCCGGGCAGGGCAGCCTTCCCGGAGGCACTCCTCCATGTGCCCTGGCTCCACCCTCCGGTGCCCTGGTAGCCTCTGCCCAGAGATCTCGGCTGCCGGCAGGAGGAGGGAGAAACAGGCCCCTTCTCTGGATGTCCCTGTTCCGTCACAAACCCAGCAGGTCTCTGTGGTCACCGCAGAGGGGCCCACGTGTCCGGTCCAGCAGCCCCGGGGGGGTGGCCTGCTGGTGGCCGTGCTCACGGGGGTGCCGAGTCCGATAGGGCTCCGTGCCCAGGACTTCCAGGCCCCGGTCCTATCACCGGGCAATGCCTGGGCCGCCCAGTGCCAGGGGAGCGCGGGCACCCTGCCAGCCGGGCTGTGGGGACGCCCCTTGCCCCTCTCAGTCCCATGGGTCAGCTCTGGCCGCCGCTGGCACCTGCTTCCCATCTGGGGCGCGGGGCCTCTGGCCTCACTTGGCCGTCTGCCCAGGCAGCCCGGCCGCCCGCGTACCGCCTGCTTGCGTTACAGTCGTGGGACTTTTCAGAGCGTTTTTTCATGCGGCATCTCCCCCGTTCTCACCATGATCCTATCGGGAATCGCCAGGGGAGCTGGTAAAGGGAAAACCGACCCCCAGGGGGTCCTGCTGCCGTGGGGAGTGAGCCTGGGTCCCCTGACCCCTGGCTCCCCGACCCCTCACACCCAGCACCGAAATGTAGCTCTCTGCCTGCCTCCCCAGCCCAGGAGGTGGGGCAGGGACCGCTGCTCAGGGGAGAGGCAGGCGTGTGCCCCAGAGCCCCACCGGTGGGCACCGAAGGGCTTTGAGCTCTCCATCTCTGTGCCAGCCGGCTCCCCAGGATGGCAGAGGGCTGGGCAGGGAGGCTGGCCCTGCCCTCAGGGTGGCGGGACCTCTGAGCCGAGCACACAGTGTCCCTGCGTCAGGGAAGCGGCTGGGAAACCGTCTGGAGTGGGTGTGAGGCAGATCAAAGGATGGTCCCGGTGTGACAGCGGAATGTGCCCCACTGGCCCGGGGGTGGCGGTGGCTGCAGCCTGCCCCTCCCTCGGGGCGGCTTCTGTGCTCTGGCCTGGAGGAGTGAGGAGGAGGGAGGAGGGAGGAGGGGGAGGAGCGGGCCCTGAGGGGCTGTGTTCTTGGCCCGAGGCTGCTCCCTGGAGGAGGCTAAGCATGTGGACCTGCGTGCAGCCCTCCTGGGCGTCCCTAGTGTGACCCCAGACAGGACTCACTGCTGCCGCTGAGCCTCGGTTTCCTCGTCTGTAAAAGGGGCCAGGAAGTGGCGGGAAAGACGGGAAGCTCGCAGCGCTGGGCCTGACTGTGATGCGCCTGCCCCACGATGTCTGTGTGTGTGTGTGTGTGTTTGTCATTGCATCACTGTTAACCTGGGGCTCTGAGGGGCTGAGTGGGAAGCTCTGCCCCCCACTCGTACTGTTACACAGTAGCTCTCCCCTCCCCCCCGTTTTCAGGGGGTGCCACAGGGGGTGCCAAGTGCCGTGAGGTCACGTCCGCACTTGCCTTTTCTCCTTGGTGGGTCGTCCGTGTCCCGGGGCAGCGACGGAGGCAGCAGGGCTCCCCGTCCGTCCCTCCGTCTCCGCAGGAAGCCGGGCTCGGGGTCTGCCCAGGACGGACCCTCAGGAGACATGCTGTGCTGCTAACTAGCTGTGCAGCCCTGGACACGGGGCTCAGCCTCTCTGGGCCTTTCCCCGCGCCCGTCAGACAGAGGGCGTCCTTCCAGCTCTCGCTCCTGCCTGTGCTGTGTGTTGAGATCCTGGGACAGCTCTGCATGTTAAGAACTAGCTCGATGCTGGGTTTCTACAATAACTGCTTCATCTCACGCAATGCTCATGGCCTCTCAGTAGTAGACGTTACTGTAAATTCCTGTTCTACAGACACTTTTTTTTTTTTTTTAGATAAATTGAGGTCTGAGGCTCAGGGAGGTTTGGAAATTTGTGCAAACGTCTGGTCAGGGGAGACAGGGTCCACCAGCGTCTGCAGCCAGCGAGGCCCTCTGTGTTGTGAATCAGCCTGAGACTTTCCACACAGCCGTCAGCAGGGCGTCCCTGCCCCCGCTCAGCCCTGCGCTCCCTCCTTCCTCGCTCCTCACCTTCACTCCAGTGGGCAGGGGAGCCCCTCGGCCTTGCCTCTGTCCACAGCTGGAAGCCTGCCGGCCGGGCTGCTGACCGGGAAGCAGAGCCAGGCGTGGGGGAAGCCGGCCCTGGGGACCGGCTCTGCTCGGGCGGGAAAGGAATCTGGTGGATTAGGGTGTGTCCGCTTTCAGCCATCAGCGGCCTCCTGCCCGGCCAGCTGGGGCTTCTGACGGCAAAGTGCTCCTGGGCTGGGGCCCCCGGGCTGCGGTCTGCGGCCTCGCGTCCCAGAGCATCGCCCTGTCGTCTGGGCACCTGCTCTCTGCCTCTGAGTGAGGACGATGAGTCAGAGTGCCAGAGCGGGAGACGCAAGAGGAGCCGTAGGGAGCCCGGATGTCCAGCCTCTCGCCAGCGAGGAGGAAGCGGAGGCTGAGGGCTCTGGGTGTTCAAGGTCACTCCTCCAGGTGTCCAAGGTCACTGCCCTCCCCCATGCTGACATGCTCCCAGCCTCTGGCCCGAGAGGCCCGGCAGGAAGCTCTCAGCAAAGACCCTCGGCGACGCACAGCGCCGAGAGGTGCCCATCAGGGGTGGGTGGAGGGGCAGAGGGACGGGAGGATGCTGATTGTGATTGAAAAGTCCGCCCGGCCGGCGTGGCTCAGCGGAGGAGCATCAGCCTGTGAACCAGGAGGTCGCGATCTGGTTCCGGGTCAGGGTGCATGCTTCCAGGGCAGGAGGCAGAGTGTGGGTGCCCGGGCTGGGAGGTGAGGGGGAAGTGAGTCGTGATGGAGAGGGAGGATGCGGGAGGCCGATGTAGAGTCACGGGTGTGAAATGATTCCTTCGGAAGTGGACAGGGACTGAGTCAGGAGGCTGTGGAATCAGGGGCAGCAGAACCGGCCCCTGAACCGTCCCTGGAGAAGCCCATGGCACGGCCCGGCCCTGAGCCTCGTCCCGTCATGGATCCGAGGTGATGGGTCCTGTGTCGGGTGTGAGGTCACTGCCTTCGTGGGACCTGGAGCCCAAGGGCAGGAGCTGCAGGGACAACGGAGAAGAGCTCGAGGGAGGGGCCGCCTGCTTTCTCTGTGGCTTCTCCAGATCCCCGGGGGGCAGTGCGTGTCTCCAGAAGCTCCCAGGGGCGAGGACTGAGGTGGGGGGTGGGGTGGGGCTGAGGCTCGGGGTCAGGAGTTCCCATTCTCCTCTAAGTGCACTGAGAAGCCTCTAAGTGCTTTAAGCAGGAAATGCCGGAAAACCAATTTCATATTGAAAAGGTCAAAAGTCCCGAATAAACTATTAGCGAGCGAGAGCCGGGGATGCAGGAAGCGCAATGCGTGTCCCCACCAAGCGGGGCTGTTGGCGGGTGCAGGGGGGGCGCTGCGGGCGGTGGAGGCTGAGGAGGTGAGAGGACGGGAAAACCACAGCCTGTGAGCCGTAGACCGGCCGGCCCTGGAGCGGCCGTGCCCCGCGGGAGAAGGAATCTCGGGGGCCGGGGGTGCGATGGTGCTGTGACCTCTGGAAGGGAACAGGGAGGTTGCGGGAGGAGTTAGGGGAGACCGCATCCTCTAGACTCCAGTGCAGCTTCGGGGTTCCTCGGGGGTCCCCTCTCGCTCACCCCTGCTGCTGCCCCTTCCCGTGGTCCGGCAGACGGGCCCCGCTTCCAGCTCCAGGAAGGGGCCTCTCGAAGGCCCAGCCGGTTTCCGGACGAGCCCCCCGCGGCTCCGGCTGCTGTCATTCCCAGGAGGCCGAGCCAGGGCTTCTCCCTCAGGGGCTCCATGTAGGAGGAGACACGGGGCCAGGTCCTCACCGCCGTCAGGAGGAGACACGGGCCCAGGTCCTCACCGCCGTCAGGAGACACGGGCCCAGGTCCTCACGGCGGTCAGAAAACACGGGCCCAGGTCCTCACAGCCGTCAGGAGGAGACACGGGCCAGGTCCTCACAGCCGTCAGGAGGAGACACGGGCCAGGTCCTCACTGCCGTCAGGAGGAGACACGGGCCCAGGTCCTCACGGCCGTCAGGAGACACGGGCCCAGGTCCTCTCCGCCGTCAGGAGGAGACACGGGCCCAGGTCCTCACCGCCGTCAGGAGACACGGGCCCAGGTCCTCACGGCCGTCAGGAGGCTTTCCGCTTTCAGCTGAGAGGGGAAGGGCCTGGCAGGCCCGGTGCTCAGTGGTGGGGGCGGGGGGTGGGGGTGGGGGAGGGCAGAGGGATGTCCCGAGTGTGTGGGGACTCAGCAGACACCGCACGGGCCTGTCCTCTGCAGAGTAAACACCCCCCTCCTCCATGCCCGCCCCCTCGGTCTCCCAGGGCCCTGTGATGACAGCGGCCGGGCCGGGAGGAACACAGACGCCATTCAGAGCTGCTGGCAGGCCCAGGCCTGGGGCTGAGAGTGGACTGAGCCGGGGGAGGCATCACTGCCAGAGGTCACGGCGGCTTCAGGCGATTAGAGGGAGGGGGGAGGCGTGTTCACACCTTCACACCGTGTGTGCGCAGGGGTTCTGTCTGTACTCTTATTTTTAGAAATTAAAAAAAAAGCGCTGTCCCACACAGCCCCTCCCTCCCAGGCCCAGATGTGAGTCCCAGCCAAGCTCTGCTCCTTCCGGCCGGCGGCCCTCCCCCACCATCAGTCTCCCTGAGTCAGGAGCATGGTTTGCATGTTCTAGTCAGCAAGTGTCTTCTGGTGACACCCGCCCTGTCCTCAGGCCTCGGGGCACAGGCCCCCAGGCTGATCCTTCATCAGCTGCCCCGCAGGAGGCCCGAGCGGCCGGCCCCGGGCACACAACCCCCACAACGCTCACAACACCTACCAGTGCTCAAACACTTCCTGCCCCCATCCCAGTTCCCCCCTACCCCGCCGCCCTTGGTCTCCCGCCATGTTCCGCGCCACCCCCTGGTGGCCAGTGCACATCATAGTGAGCAATCACACTCCCGGTCTCCTGGTTGAATCCCGAGGGGACACTTTGCACATAAGCCTTTTATATATAGAGATATAACCTATCACTGTTTCCCACATTTCCTAAGAAAGCTGAGGCTAACAGCCACATACCTGCTAAGTGTAACCATAACTGTCAAATGAATAGTTGAACAGATGAATGAAAAGACCCATATTCCAGCCTTGATTCCAACACTTAATGCTGAGTGAACTTGGGTAAATCACTTACCTGCTTGGGTCTCAGTTTCCACACCTATAAAATGGGCTTAATTCCAACCCCTCCTGCAAATGTTTGTCTGTAAGGCAGCGCTCTCGGAAAGGGAAGGAAAAATAGCTTCATTGTTCAGGGGTGAGCTGGCTCTGGGTGCGTGGGGGAGGAGGTTGGATCCCCTGACCCTTCTCCCCCCTCAGCCTCCCCCATCTGGCCTCTGGCCTGCAGTTCAGAGCTGCTCAAGTCTTGGCCTGATGGCTTGGCATCAATCTGCAGGCCGAGTGTGGGAGTGAGTAGTTAGGAGTGGGCGTGCCCCATGCCTGGAGCTGACCCACCTCCTCTCCGTCTCCCACCCACTGGAGCTGCTGGACTATGAGCGTGAGGCTTGGTGATCGGGGCCGGGGCAGCGGGCAGGGGCAGTGGGCAGCCAGCGGAATGGAGGCTCCGCACCCATAAGAACTCCCTGAGCCACAGGGAGGCTCTGGGGCTGGTCCAGGTGCAGCGGGTGTTGAGCTCTAAGCCCTTGCGGCCGGGGCTGCTCCAGGGCCTGGAGGGTCAGCCAGGAGGGGACCTTCCCAGGCACCCCTTCTCCCGTCAGAATGTGTCCCAAGTCTGAACTCAGTTTGCAGTCAAGACGGGAAGAACAATGATCAAGGGAAACATCTTTGAGGCGACTCAAGCGTAGGGGAGCCCCTGCCCTCTGGGGGAGGCTGGGAGAGAAGAGACACCGCCATCCGCCAGGAAGAGGGGAACTCGGGCCTGGGAACCCAGAGCCCCAGCTCAGGGCCTGGTCTGCCCCGGGCCCACTGCACAGCTCCTTGTCGGTTGGTCAGTGACCGAAGTCACGGCCCAGCTCCTCAGGGTGCTTGGCACCAGGGCATGGGGGTCCGAGCCTCAGCTCTGCTCTCTCCTCGGCCAAATCTCTGAGCCTCGGTTTCTTCATCTGTAAACTGGGAAGACTACCACGTGCCTAGAGGCTCGGAGGTAAACTCCCCTCCTTCGCCTTTCCTGCAGCTGCTGGGAAGAGGATGCGGGGCGGACCGCGGTGTCCCCACACCTGTCTGCCCGCCTGCGTGGTTAAGGTGAGCAGCTGACACACCCACCACAGTGAGGGCTGAGGGTTCCTTTACACGGGCAGTGCTGGCGCTAGGCCAGGGGAAGTGACTGGCGCGGCTGGGAGCCACAGAGACCGGGGCCCAGGTGAGGGCGGGTCTTGTCGCTGCTCGGGCACAGGGCTCAGTGCCAGGGCCTCCCTCCGGCTTTGAGCTGGTCTGGGAGAGCCACTGTGGGCCGGGCTTGGGCGTCTGCCAGCTGACGGTCTCCCCTGGACCTCGGGACAGCTTGGAATTCTTTGCAGCAAATTTAATTTTATTTCCTTTGGTGAGGCTGGTGTCCACACAAAAGGAAATAAAATTTCACAGATGCAGGTAGTGAGAGGCAGGGTGATCAAGGAACCTGAAAACAAGAGAGCAAGCAGGAAAGTGGGATCTGAGCCTCTGCCGGTAGATCCCGGAATGGACACTGTGTGGTAACTGTCCCTCAACCGCCGTCCCCACGGAGTGTCCCCGGTGAGACGGGCTGGAGGGAGATAGGCTCAGCCGAGCCGAAAGGGCGAAGCCGGGACCGAGGCGCAGCCTGGCGTGGCTTCCTGTCGGCCCGGCTGCTTCCTCTCAGGGCCCAGGGCCTGCAAGAGCTCCTCCGCACGCCGCCTGGTCACAAGGGCAGGGAAGCTAAATCTGGGTGCTGCTGGCATCCGGGCGGCAGAAATAACCCACCAGGCGCTCGGAGGTGAGAGGTGGAGATGGCTCAGGGAGGCACAGGCCCTCCCTCCCGGCTTTGAGCTGGTCTGGGACACCCACCATGGGCCAGGGAGAGGCACGCTGCAGGGCACGGGCAAGGCTCCACTCCAACCCCAGCCCAGCCTGCTGTGGCCCGTCCTGGACCTCGGTCTTCCCATCTGTGAAATGGCTCCAACAGAAGCCCTGGGAGTGGTGCTGAAGAGCCTCTGCCCGCTCGTCTCCCACCCGATCCCGCCTTTTCCTCTGCGTGTGCCCCGAGGGGGGGATCTCTCCACAGCAGGAGGTTCGTGGTCCTGTTTCCTACGGGACCCACACGGCCCTTGCTCCCGGGCTCCTCGCAGACCAGGTGGGGCCGGGCTTCCTGTGAGGCCTGCTGTACAGAGGCAGTGCCGGGGGCCTGGGGGGAAGCTGGTGGGAGTGCGGGAAAGGAGGCTCTGTGCTCACCTCCTCACGCCCTGCCTCGGGGTTCAGGGCCCGAACAGGCCTTGCGGGCTCTGACCCACTTGCAGTTCCGTGTCCAGCCCCAGCGGTGTGACCGTGGCCGAGGAGGGAAGGAGATGTGGGGAAGCGGTCCGGGACCATGGAGACCAGGCCCGTGGCGAAGGCGTCACTCACTCCATGTCACAGCGAGGAAACGGGCGGCGGATTCGCCGACCTCCTCCCTCCAGGATGGCCTCTGTTGGGGAAGCGGGAAGCCAAGGAGGTCAGGGGTCAGGGGTCAGGGTCGGGGAGGGAGGGACAGGTGTGGTGTTTGGCTTTCGGGGACCTGAGAGCTGGTGCTCGTGGACAGGACCATCCGAACGGCCCTCGTGTGGGGACTGGTGTCCGTGGGGGAGGGAAGCACTGTGGCTCCCCCTCACCCGCCGGGGCTGCCCGCGGCTCCGGCCTGTTCAGTCCCCAAAGGCCCATGGCTGCCCGCAGCCTGATGTTCTGTTTCCAGCTCTGAGCACGGTGCTTTCAAGCTTTCATGAATGGTGGGTGGAAAAAAGGCTCTGACTTAATAAGCTTCCTCTCTCCCCTTCCTCTCTCCCTCTCCCCCTGCCTCCTGCCCCCCACCCCCGTCATTGAGACCCCCCTCCATGCTCCTGGCCCATGTGAGTGCTCTGCAGGGCTTTGCTAAGGTGGAGCACTGACTGAGAATGAGCTGCTTGATCTGCCCTCAAAGGCGGCTCTGGGACGCTGCCAGGCTGCCGCCCGGCTCCCTGCCACTCCATTCAGGGGCGCAGGACATGCCCCAGAGAACAGGCTGTTCCCCTGCACCCTGGCGGGCAGAGCAGAGCTGGTCCTGCAGCAGGAGGGCCTGAGTTGGACTCCTGCTAGAACCCCCCAATTACGAGGCCTAACGTGGTGGCTGGGGCAGGGGCACAAGCGTGGACTAGAAATCCTGAGGCTTCTGTCTGTGTGTCTGTCTGTCTGTCTCTGTGTGCTGGCGGGGGGGTGGGGAAGCAGGAGGGATGGAGAGGAGCATGAAGCCTCGACCCCCCTCCTCCTTCTCTCACCCCCAAAGTGAGGACTGCTGCCGTTGAGTTAATCTCTCTCACGTTCGTAACTGTTTTCCGTTCATTTGGCTCACTCTCTGCCTCTTCCCCAGCCCCCTCCTCTTCTGCGTTTTCTGGTCTTAATGGAGCTTTGTGCAGGGATCTGCTCTCCTTCCGCAGTGCTGCTGGGTGCCCACTGTGTGCCAGGGATGCTGGCAGGTGCTGGGATCCCACATGGACCCGGGCCTGGCTCCCACCCTCTGGGGACTTGGAGTGAAACGCTCAGGGAGGAAAGCAGAGAATTGGATTGATGGATCCTCAGGGGATCCGCCCACCTCCCACCTCCCACTGCACCAGGCCCTCCTGCCCCGGCCCCCGTGGCTGGAGGGGCAGGGAGTGGGAGCCGGCGGAAGCTGGACCCCAGGGTGGACTTCCTGACGTAAACCTGCACCCCAGGGGTCAGGGGAGGGAGGTGCTGGGCCGGCTCCCACTCCCACTCAGGCCCTGTTGGGCTCGGCACCCGTGGACAGACCGGGAACACAGGGGTTCTGTCCCGAGGCGGAGCTGTGAGGGGAGCTGGATACAAAGTGGATACTGAAGCCATGTAAACAGCCTCCCCGAGTGAAACAGTATCTTTTTGTTGCTGTTGAGTTGTTCCAGGGGGTCCTTCGGGAGGGGTGTGTGTGTGTGTGAGTGTGTGTGTGTGTGTGAACACAATGGGCACCAGCTGCTGCTGCTCACTAGGGGGGCCTGGCTCAGCCACTATTCCGGCCAAGCACGCCTCTCAGTCCATCGGGCCCCAGACGAGCCCCAGGACAAGGAACCTCGACCAGCTGGAGGCACCAGCTATCATCAGGAGAGGGGGCGGGGGCGGGATTTGAACGCAGATCTGAGTCCTCAGCGAATGTTTTTCTCTCTCCATCCCGTGGTGCCCGGTCTTCCCCTCCTCGGGCAGGTGGCTAGAGCGCAGCACCCTTGGGTGGCGCCCTTCCTGGAACTGAATGTGCCCGCCCCGCCCCCCACACTGGTCCTTGTCCTCCCCCCTCCCCTCCCGGGTGCCCACTGGCCTCGCTTCGGTCCCCCTGAGGACTCAGTTGCCGCCAAGGGGAGGGTTTCAGCAAGGCCAGCTCCCCCTCCGGCCTGGCCGGGACCTGGGCTCCTGCCGCTAGCAGTGTCCCTGCAGGAGCCGCTCTCGGGGTCCTGGCTGGCTGCCCCGGGGGCAGCCCCCTCTCTGGGCAGTGTGGGCCCCTCTCTGCACTCCCCAGCCGGGGCGATGGGATGAGACGCCGAACAGTTGGCTCTCCCCTGCGTGGCAGCTGGGGACCACGGTGGCTCCTTCCCCCGTGACGCCTCTGACGCCAGGCCGCCCGCGTCACGGAGAAGGAATTCCACCTCCCGCGTCTGCGGCGCCCTGGGCAGCCGGCCTCTCACAGCTCACTGACCCCTGGGCAGAGGATGGATTTTTCCATCCACCTGGCGAGTCGGAAAGTCACCACGGCTGGCGGGAGTGTCCTGGCTTCACGTGGGGCTGGAGAGCCACGCCCCTGAGCAGGAAGTGGCTGGAGTGCTGAGGTCAGGGCTGTTTCCGGGGGTAACTGCCGGGTCAGACGCCCTAGTCCCCACAGACCGGCCTCAGGGGTCAGGGACCTCCTCCCACACCCCCTCCCTGTGGCCTCCTCTGGGTCAGAACTTCTGAGCAAACCCACCCCCTGGGCATCCGAGTGGGAGCACTAGGAACAAGGCACCCGTGAGGCCGGTCCCAGTCCCGTGCGACCTCTGAGGGTGGGTGTGGCCTTAGATGCTTCAGCACCAGCTGGCCCCTCCCTGGGGGCTCCCTTTGCCTGGGGAGGGGGGAAAGGGGGGGACCTCGGCCTCCATCAGACCCGGCTCCCGGGCAGGAGCTGTCTTCCTCCTGCTCCTCCCAGGTGCCCGGGGGCAGGAAAGGGGTGGGAGGCACCCACGGTTGCTGGTGCCTCGTCTTTCCCGCCGGCCGTGGGTGGTTAGTCCTCCCACGTGACCAGGAGCGGCTCCGAGGGCCACGGTGCTGAGAACCCAGGACCCATTCTGCCCTCCTCCCCCAAGGGCTGCGGGGGCCTGGCCCGGGCTCAGGAGGGCCCCGTGGGGGGGGGGGGGTGACACTGACACTCCCAGGTGCCGGATGCCACGGGGCCCAGGCAGAGTCTCAGCCGGGTCTCGGGACCCAGACGCCCAGCCCCTCTGGGGCCCTCCCCCAGATTCCTCTGGGCAAAGTTAATGCCGACAACGTGGCCCCTGGCACGTGCCCAGCCCTCCGCCTGCCGAGATTGCATCTGGTTTCCTGCGCTCCTTGGGGAGCAAGACTCTCTCGGCAGGAAGTAGTTTAAATGGTCTGAAAGCCTCACTTCCTGGTCTTGAGATCCAAGTTTTGAGTTACAAGTGGCTGACTTCCCGCTGAGGAGGGAGGCTGGGGGAGAGGACGGAGCTGTGCACCAGCCGCGCCCCCGGACGCCAGGGAAGGAGGACGCCAGACAGGGTTCGGCCGGTGCCCCAAGCCTCAGGGCAGCAGAGGATGCCAGAGAGTGCTGACCCCACCCCCACCCCTGTCTCCTCTCTCCCAGCCGTGGGCCCGTGCGGGAGCCGGCGACAGGGAAGCGGAGGACAGCCAGGCCTTGGGTCCCTGCCCGGGTTTCGGACGTTGGCTGGACGCTTCCTCTCCCCTGGCCTCACACACCATGCCTTTCCCGACACCTGCCCGCCCCCTACAATTCTCTCTCCTCTGAGTCAGCACCATCCGTGAAAAGGCTGGCAGGGAGTCCTCTGTGGTGACTATACTCAGCTCCTCTGCTTCAGGGTCAAGACAAACCTTTGGGGTCCGACCAGGAACATGGGGGTCATGTAGGTGTTTCCAGTTCAGAATGCGTTTAGTGCCAGAAATTGGCTGAGCCCATGGTGAAGCCCCAAAGCCAGGCAGGACAGCCAGGTGGCCGGGGCAGGCAGGCCGCAGAGGTCAGCACCACCAGCAGCCACACACACACACACACACACACACACACACACACACACCCGGGGCTGCAGGCGCTGGGGGAGACGGGTCTGGGACCCCAGGGCTGGACTGTGGGGGCCTCTCTGTGGCAGGTGGAGCCCAGGAGACGCAGCTGCTGCCTAGCATGTGTAGTGGCCTCGGGTCCGAGAAGGAGGAGCTGTCCTGGCTTCTGTCCCTCCCTGTGGGCACTGCCGTGCCTCCCGAGGACCCACCTGGCCCGGGGGCTGGGAAATGCCGCCGTCAGGGCTCAGACCCTGGGACGCAGAGCCGGGCTCAGGACCGGCGTGCTCCAGCCGCTCCGCTCCTCAGTCCTAGGTCCAGCAAAGGGGCTTAAGGCTTAGAACAAACCCCAGAACCTTGACTGTGACCCGCGCAGCCCTGGATGACCCTCCCTGACCACACCTGAGGCCCCGCCTTTTGCCCGGCCCCTCCTCCTCACCAGTCTCTGTCCCTGGAGCGCCCTCTGGGTGCAGGGTGTGAGCCTCCGCCTCTGGCCCTACTTCTGGGCCGTTCACTTGCTCTGGTACCAGCTGCAGAGGGACCGGCTTTCCCCTCTAGCCAGGCTCGCTCTCGGCATCAGGGACCCTCCTCCCCGCCTCTCCTTCAGGCTCTGCCCTCCCTCTGAGAGTCTGCACACACACACACACACACACACACACACACACACACACACACACACACCGGCCTTCCACGTTGTGGTCTTCCACAGATGCTGATGGATTGGTGGGTGCTGTGGAGCTGGTGTCTGCTTCTTCTTCTTTTTTTTTTTAAATTTAATATATTTTATTGATTTTTCACAGAGAGGAAGGGAGAGGGATAGAGAGTCAGAAACATTGATGAGAAAAACATCCATCGGCTGTCTCCTGCATATCCCCCACTGGGAATGTGCCCACAACCAAGATACATGCCCGTGACTGGAATCGAACCTGTCACCTTTCAACCCACAGGCCGACGCTCTATCCACTGAGCCAAACTGGTTTCGGCAGTGTGTCTCTGCTTCTAAGAATCACAGGGAGGGCAGACTCAGGTGTGGGTCTCAGGCCCTGAGGGGCTCGAGGTGGCCGGTCCCTTTATGGTAACTTCAAGGAGCTGCCGGGGACAGGCCCCCTTGGAGTGCCACTGCCTTCTGTGGCTACCCCTCCCGCCGGCTGGGACCACCCGCTCCGGAGGCAGCCCTCACTGCTGAGGGCCAGTTCCCAGCATGCCCGAGGTGGCCAGGCCTTGCACCCTGATTTGGGAGGGACACCCCGATGTTGGAGGCACGTCCCATCCTCAGCCACGTGCACTCAGGACTGCAGCCTCTGCTTTCCTTTCCCACGTCCAGGAGAGGTGGTGCTCCTAGCCTGGGGGGAGGGGAGTGCTGGAGGGAGCCTTCCTGTGAGAACCTGCCCCACCTCAGCCGAGGTCCTGCCCCGGGCCTTTCCCACGTGGAGAAAATAGCAAGAAAAACAGATGGGAGCTGATACCCCAGCTGGCCGCAGGGTCTGCTGGGACCTGGCCCGAGGAGCCCAGGAACGAGGTGACCAGGGGCTCCAGGAAGTCAGGGGGGGAGGAGAGGGGGCCTCTCCCAGGAGGAGGTGCCTCCCCGCCGCCCCCACCTGGACAGTCAGCACCACCTCCTCTCGCGGCGGGTCCTCCGAGGACAGTCAGTGCTACCCTCTCTCCGTGGTCCTCCCGGCCCACCCCCACCTCCAGGAGGCCCCTCTTTGAACGGGGTCCAGACGATCCCATGGTCAAACTTGTAGGAGAGGGGCCTTCTCCACCTGCCAATCATCCTGCATCCGAACAGCCCAGCCAGCCCGTCGCCCCAACGGAGCTGGTCTGGGAGCCGGAGACTCGGCATATGGTTGCTCGATCGCTTCTGGGTCTTGAACCTCAAACTGGGGTTCCCCTGGGATGCTACGGGGTTCCGGGGTGTGAGTGCGGAAGGGCTTGCAGACAATACACGCGCTCCACCCCCTGCAGGCGTGGGTGGTGCCCGGCAGCCCTTCCTTCTGCCGCTGAGGGCGCTGGGGCTCCCCGTCCCTCGCCTTCTTCTCTCGTCATGGAGACCTGCTGCTTTGGTCTGGCCCAGGGACTCACGGCCGGGCTTCTGGGACACGGAGAGCTTCGAGGAGGACTTGATGCAGTAGCTTGCAGACTTGGGGGGCAGACTGGGGCTCCTTGCATTATGGGCACCAGGCGGGCCTTCCTGCTGGGGTCCCGGCGGAGGGAACGGCTTCGGCTTGTTGTGCTGAGGTTCGTGATCCCCAAGGACCACCAGGGAGCCGGATCAGATTCAATTGTAGAAATTCTGAAGTCCACACTAGCATGGGCTCCGTCCCACTCACGCCGACAGCATGGCAGACCAGAGCGAACTTTGACAAGTCTAGGGGTTTTATACGGCGGTGATGTCACTGCTTTGGCTGACCCTGATTGGTTGGGTGAGGGCTAGGGTTCAGTTACACAAAATGGAGGACAGCTCCGCCCTGCCCTCTCAGGCTGAGGCAGAACAGAGGTCCAGGCGAAGGGAACCCCAGGCAGATGCTGCCTGTGGGGCAGCTCCCGGGCTGTGCTGAGGGGACACAGGATACTTGATCCCAGGGGAGGGGAGGATGGTGGAATCACCTGGAGGATAAGGAGATTAGCAATGAGGTCCCATCCACCTCGCTTTGCAGACCCCTCCCACCCCCAAACCGCCCTCCCCTGCCCTCCCCTTCCCGTGAGGCCTTCGGGGGCTGTGGGCCGTGGTGAGACCCAGCAGGACGGGCCTGGGGCGTCATCGCTGCGAAGGGACCGGGAAGCAGCCGGGAGGGGGCCCCTCACCCACGGGCCTCAGGAGCTGTTTACAGGCTTGGAGCCTGGCAGCCGCTTTGGAAAATGACCACGAGGCTGTGCTGAGCCGGCTGCGGCCTCTGGCTCCCGCTCCTCGGCCGTGTGCGGCCAGAGAACACGCTGGCCGCTGGCCGGGCGCGCTTACGGGAATGGGGGGGCGTGGACGCCCTCGGCCTCCGGGGGGCGGGGGGGTGCGGGGCTGTCACCTCGTCAGGCTCTGGATCACCCACATGTCTGCAGCGTCCGTGTGTCGTGATGTGTGGAAGCTCGGCCCCTCGACAGGGTCCCGGATATTTCCTTTCACGGACACAGGCCACGCCTGCAGCCGCCTCACTGCCTGCCTCCTTCCTGTGGTGCTACCTGGGTCTTCTCCCCCAGGTGGGCTGAGGGAGGGCGGCCTCGGCTCGCTCCCCGCGGAGAGCAGTGCCCGGGACTCGGCACACAGAGCTCGCTGAACAGGCGCAGAGGCTTAGGAGCACAGCTTTCTCTCCTGAGAGCCATCCCCCAGGGGCCTGGGTGTGCGCAGCCGGTTCTGAGGCCAAGCCCTGTGCAGTGACGGGGCGGGAGGGAGGGAGGGAGGAGAAGCTGGGCACGGGGTGGTGGGGGGAGCTGGCCGGGGAGTGGACCAGCCCGGAGGAGGGTGTGGGTGCTTCGTGAGTGTCGCCGGCACAGGGGAGGGGCTGGTGCAGCCGTGGCTGTGTGGCCAGCACAGGGGCTGTGTGGCTGTGTGGCTGTGTGGCTGTGTGGTGATGGGGACATGAGCTGGGAGGCGCCTGCAGGTCGCAGGACGCTGTGAACCTCCGCGTCTTCACCTGCTGGTGCTTTCCCCCCACGAGGGCCGTCAGGAATCAGGGACGAGGCCACCAGGGCACACGCCCAGCACACACAGGGATTCCACGTTGGTGATTTTATAAAACTGTAAAGAGCATCCTCCACTTTCCATGTGATTTCCATCACTAACCAAGAGCGGTGAGCCAGGGCGTCCCCCAATCTCAGACCCTGAGAGACGGCACTTTAGCCAAAGACACCCACTCGCGCTCCCTGGGCCCTGGCGGGGCGTTGGGGGGCGGTATTGGGGGAGCCGGGAGCCTCGGGGTCTCACTCTGCCCTCCCCCCCAGGTACAAGACGGTGGTGACGCCCCGGAGGGCCGCGGTGGCCATCGCCGGCTGCTGGCTCCTCTCGCTCGTGGTGGGCCTGACGCCCATGTTCGGCTGGAACAACCTGGGCGCGGTGCAGCGGGCCTGGGCGGCCAACGGCAGCGCCGGGGAGCCGGTGATCCGCTGCGAGTTCGAGAAGGTCATCAGCATGGAGTACATGGTCTACTTCAACTTCTTCGTGTGGGTGCTGCCGCCGCTGCTGCTCATGGCGCTCGTGTACCTGGAGGTGTTCTACCTGATCCGCCGGCAGCTCAGCAAGAAGGTGTCGGCGTCCGCGGGCGACCCGCACAAGTACTACGGCAAGGAGCTGAGGATCGCCAAGTCGCTGGCGCTCATCCTGCTGCTCTTCGCGCTCAGCTGGCTGCCGCTGCACATCCTCAACTGCATCACCCTCTTCTGCCCGCGCTGCCACAAGCCCAGCCTGCTCACCTACATCGCCATCTTCCTCACGCACGGCAACTCGGCCATGAACCCCATCGTCTACGCCTTCCGCATCCACAAGTTCCGGGCCACCTTCCTCAAGATCTGGAACGACCACTTCCGCTGCCGCCGGGCCGCGCGCCCCGCGGACAAGGACCCCCCGGAGGAGCGGCCGGACGACTAGACCCGCTGCCGCCCGGGCCGCGGCCAGGGCCCTCCGCGCCCGCTCGCCCTGCCGCCTGGACTACGGTCTCCCCAGCTCGGCTGGGGTGGGGCCGTCCTTGCGGACAAACGGGGTGACCGAGGGAAGGAGGGAAGGGCCTGGAGCCACCCCCCCTGCCTGCCTGCCTGTTCCACGGGCAGCCCCTGCCTCAGGTCGAGGAGGCCATCTCCGCGCCTGCGGGCGGGGGCGCTCTCGCCCCAGAGGCTGGGACCATGCCGTCTGCCTGCCGGGGACCAGGCTTCAGGAGGGAGGGCACCCCTCTGCGATGAGTGACGAAGAGAAGCCACACATCCTGGCCTTGTTTTCTCTGGAGGAGCAGGGCCCGAGCCAGGGAGGGGCAGCCATGGAGGAGCCTCAGTCCCTCCCTCCCTCCCACAGCCCCAGCCTCCCGGCCACGCTGGGTGCCACGGCGCCCGCCCCCTTGCCCTGAGCAGCCCAGGGCTATCCTTGAGAGGGAGGCAAACAGAGCCAGTCCAGACATCATTTCCAGCATCAGCTTTATTCCCACCAGCCTTGGGAGCCTCAGCTTGGAGCTCAGCAGCCAGTGTGGAGTGGTGGTGTGGGCCGCACCCAGCCTGAAGGTGGCAGCACTGAGCGAGTGGCCTGTCCTCCGGGCTCTAGCCCAGCAGGCCCCCTGCTCCCAGGGAGCACCCTTCTCTGCTGCATCTGGCCTGGTGGAGACAGTCAGCTCTGGAGAGCACTGTGCCCGCTGCTGAGGGTGGACATGGTGACGGGCACTCCTGGGTGGGGGTATGGCAGGCTGGAGCAGACAGAGGAGCCAGCCTCTGAGTGAGGAGGCGGGAAGGTCCTGCTGGCCTTTACCTGCCCCAGGACCCCTGGAATCGTCCAGTTTTCAGGGGCGGTGGGCTCTGTTCCAGAGCCTGGGATTCCAGGGTTTCTGGGGGACTCCCTCTCACACACCCCCCCCCCCCCCCAGCCCAGAGCCGGGTGCAGAGGGTGGAGGGGCAGGATTCTGTGCGCGTAGCGACTCCAGGCCTCAGTTCCGGCCTCGCCTCTCTCAGAGGTGCTGTGCTCTGCTCCCGGGGGCACCTGACGAATAAAGACTGTGAACCTGCACGGAGAGCCACTGCTAGGCGCCCGCCGCCACGCCGAGGGCGCCAACAGCCTCAGGAGAGGACCCCGTGGGGCAGTCAGGGTGTGGGAGTCGGGAAGTGTGGAGGCCCTCGGTTCCAGCGAGGGGGGTGTGCTCACAGCTCTTATCTGGGCCTGGCAAGCCCTGACCGTGAGAGCCAGATCCTCAAACGTCTCACGTCAAGAAGGCCCCCCCTCCCCAACTCCCGCGTCCTCTCCTGCCAGACCTTCCATGTGGAGACCCCTAATGGTGACACATCCCCCACTGTCCCCCACGAGATGATCATCAGTCACAGAGGCCCCGACAGCACACGTGCACCTTTATTTGGGGTTTCTGCCCGGCATGTAAAGCCTTGCTGGGCACAGCCGTCTTGGCACCGTCCTGGGTCCTGGTGCCCAGCCATCCTATCCCGGGGCCTGCCAGGCCAGCCCGCTCCTGGGCGCCAGGCTGCAGCCTCGGGGGAGGGAGGTGAGGCTGGGCCAGGGGGCAGCGCTGTCGTCGTCACAGCAGAGAGGGGTCTGGAGACTCCTGGCGCCGGATACGGGCCTGGCGGCCCTGACCCCTCAGGCCCACAGCACCTGGCAGAGGACATGCCCCATGACCCTGGTCTGGGCACTGTGGCTGAGGGTTGAAGAGTGCAGGGGAGGGGCCCTCTGTCCTTCCTCTCGTCTGGGCTCTGCCTCTTCCCCCTTGTCCAGCGCCTAAGAACCTCCTCTTAGAGAAGGGGCGCGCGCTGTCGGCCCTGCTTTTCTGACAAGAAACAGTCCCCCCCCCCCCCAGGTCTCTCAGAACCAGGACCAGATCGTCCACCAAATCCCTGCCCCCAGGTCCCACCAGCATCGCCCTGAGGGGTGTGTGACTGCCCCTCCCCTGCTCCCCTGCCCGCCTCGCCCAGATGCCCCCAGGTTTACCTGTGTCTCCGTCACGGTCTTCAGTGTGTGGCTAAGGGTGGAAGAGACCCCGCGGTTAGAGGGACCGGGTTGGGGTGGAGAACCCAGAGCAGCTCCGGGCTTCCTCCCGGCGGACATGCCGCTCCACCACATGGGGCCTCCGTCCCGGCCGCCCAGCACCGTCGCCCTGCCCGGTTCTCCCGCGGGTTTCAGGGTGCGGCCCCCCAGTCCCCAGGAGAAGAGGGGCATCTCCTGTGCGCCCCACGGCGGGTCCCTAAGGAGAGATCCTCCGCCAGCCCTCACCTTTGACCTCCAGCCGGCAGTCCACGGACGCCTCCCCCAGCATGTTGACGGCCTTGCAGGTGTAGACCCCGGAGTCGAAGGGGCTGGGCTTCCGGATCTCCAGGGTGTAGACGCCTTGCTCGGAGAAGGTGCGGTACTTGGGGTCCCCCAGGATGTTCATGTTGTTCTTCATCCAGATGATCTTGGGCTGGGGAGCAGGGTCACAGGGAGGCTGGAAGGCAGGTGCTGGGACGGGCTCTCCCAGCAGGCCTTGGTGGAGATGCCTGCTCAGATTCCTCTGCCCCACTGCCCTGTGGTCCTCCTCCCCCTTCCCTCCCCCGCCTCTCCCCAAGGCACTGCCGGGCCGGCCCCTCACCTTGGGCGACGCTCGGACACTGCAGGAGAGCTGGGTGCTGTAGCCGGAGGTGGTGGTGTGATCAGCCAGGGGCTGGGTGAAGGAAGGGGCTTCTGAGAAGTCTCTCTCAACAAACTCCTTAAGTTTGGCAACAATGTCTGGGATTGCGGGAGAAAAGGGGGTAAAGGTGAGATTAGAGGAAGAGATCGCCTCGGAGGGACCTCAGCCCTCTCCCCAGATGCGGGCCACAGTTCCCATCTTCTGAGGCCTGCGGCGCTGACAGCACAGAGAACGGTCTGAGCGTCCAGAGGAGGATGGGAATCCACACCGTCCGCCCCTCCCTGGAGCTCCGTGCGGGCCCTGGGTTCCTGGCCAGTGTGCGGGGACGGAGGGGGAGAATGTCTCCCGGGGGCAGAGCACAGCTGAGACCCGGGGGCTCCGCAAGGGGAGCTGAGAGAGGGCGGGCAGGAGAGCCAGGGGAGGAGAGGATCTTGGCTGATGGAGGCCAGCAGCCAGAGATGCTACGTCTGATTTGTTTGTCTTTGGAGAAATAGCTGGCTTTACTTTTTTAAACAGAAATTTCTCCCTAGTTCTCTGCAGCTTAGGGTGCTGCTCACAAGCGTGTGCCTTCCGGAGCCAGACAGACTCCACTTGGGGGAGGCCTGGGAGCGCGCAGGGTGACGGAGATAGGCCTGGGGCTTGACACTCCACGTGAGGGGTCTTGCCGGTGTGGAGAGAGTAAAGGCTGAGTCTCTCCTGTGCATCACGTGGACTTATCGTAGGGTTGGGAGTCTGTGTTATCAGCAAACGTGCTGGAGTCCACTGTCCCCACTGCCCTCATACCCGTTCCTCCGGGACAGTGCACTCGAGGCCCGTGACCACTCTGATGTCTGCAGACACATGGCGTCTTTGGAATAAATACAGTCTCCCTCTCCTAAGGGACACTTCTTATTTGCATGGGACTGCTGTGTTGTCTTTGTTAAGTCAGACCACCATATCCATCCCTTTGCAGGTGCATGTGTGTACATATGTGTGCATAGTTGTGCATAGCTGTGTGTGTGCATGGTTGTGCATGGCTGTGCATAGGTATTTGTGTGCACAGCTGTGCATGCATATGTGTGTGCATGGCTGTGTGTATGCATGGATGTGTGTGTGTGTGTGTGCATGGCTGTGTGTGGAGCAGCATCAGTGAGAAGTCCTCAGCGAGGGCAGCTGACACCCAGGAAAAGGTGGGAGTGAAGGTGGGGGGGCGGGAGTCAGCCTTGCTGGGACTGGCCTGCTTCCCATCCAGGCCCAGGCCTACCTGTCTTCCGGATGTGAGCCAGCTCCTTGGTGACGGCGGGCGAGTCGCTGAGCCCACATAGGTTTTCCGAGAAGACGCGGAAGGAGTACGAGTTGCCCACGATGAGGTCGGAGACGGTGCAGGTGGTCGGGTGGTAGCGCTCCAGCACGGTGAACCATTGCTGCGGGGACCGGCCCGTCATCACCGCCCTCCCCCCCCACTCCCTGCTCACCCTGCGCTGCTCCCCTGGGAGCTGCAGCGTCTCCCTCGGCCGAGGGGCTTTCACTCGGGAGGCGGGGCCTCTGGGTCATTCGGGGTCATTAGGGTCCTCAGAGAGCCTCCTCCCTCCCCTTCCCCCCGCAGTCTTCACGGAGGAACTGAGGCCCAGAGAGGACAGGGATTGTGCCAAAAGCCTCATGGGGAGTCGGGCTGAAGGCAGGCAGATCTGCACTCAGTCCCCGATCTCAGCGGGCTGGGCCTCCCACTCCTCATCCACGTCCTCCCTCGCCCCCACACCTCCCCACCACCCCGGTGTCCCAGAGCCTACCTGTGTCTTCTTGTCCGCCTTCTGCACCGTGTAGCCCAGGAGCTCAGTGTTGCCGGTGTCCTGGGGCGGCGTCCACTCGAGGGCCACGTTGCAGCCCCAGACGTCCACTAGCCGGACGCTGCTGGGTGGGTTGGGCTTCTCTGCAGGACCAGTGTCCGGGGGAGTGAGAGGAGGGCCGGGCTGGCCGGACAGCCCCACCCCCAGGATCTCGCTCCTGTCGCGCCTCCCTTGCCTGCCCCACAAGCATCAGCTGCGGGGTAGAAGGTGGGGTGTCTGGGCCCCGGCGGGGTATGCTGCCCCCCCTGCCCCGTACCGATGACCAGGATGTTGATGGCCGCCCGGGCCTCCAGCGTTTCCAGCCGCACGGTGAGCTCGTAGCAGCCCGAGTCCTCGCGCTGGGCCGAGCGGATGAAGAGGATGGAGTCTTGGTCTCCGTTGCGCACGCTCACTCTCTTGCTGTCCAGAGCGAGGCCGTTGTGGGTCCACGAGACTTGGGGCTTGGGGTTCCCCTGGGAGGGAGGAGCCCTCAGGGTGTGCAGGGAGGTGCCAGCACCCTACCGCCACCCACGCTGGTGCCCGGATCTCCGCACACGCACGTACACACACCTGGAAGGGGATTTGCAGGTTGACCATCTCTCCCACCTGGCGGAGGTAGGTCTGGCGCAGGTGGCGGGGCACTCGGATCTTGGGTGGCTCTGCATCAGAGTGAGGGTCCACTCAGCACGGCCGTGGACTGCTGGCCGGCGAGGCCATGGGCTGGGCTGGAGGGCTCTCGGGTGTGTTGTGGGGTCATCTTGTGGGATGAATGAAGCTTGCTCCAGAAATCGAGGGGCCCCAATCCCCCTAAAGCCCTCGGGGGAATTAAGCCAGAAAGTCCCAGGAGGGCAGGGCCTTCATGGCGTGGATGGAGAAGCATCCGGATTCCCTAGGCTCCTAGACCCTGGCTGGCTGGGACTCTCCTGCAGCCCCCGATTCCTGGGTCCACATGTTGGGGATCCTCACCCACCTGCCTGCATTCCGGAAAGGGGGCACAGCCTAGACTTCCGAACTCAGCCCCCTCCCCCCTCAAGAGCCCAGGACCTTCCAAGAGACCCAAGTGCCCATGTTCTGCCTCCTGGTCACGTGGGAGGGTTAGGAGGTCTCCTTCCTAAAAGACGCCAGAGCAGACAATCCCCTTGCTCTCTGTCACACACGCGCGCGCACACACACACACACACACACACACACACACATGTATGCACGCACGCACACACACACAGTCCAGTCTCAGTTGGGAAGCCTCTCTGGAATCTGGCGAGGACAGGACACCAGGGTCCTTACATCTCCCAACCAGGTGCAGCTCGGCACCATGGGCATTCCTGCCCCACGGACATTCCCGGGGGAGCTGTTCAGCCAAGCCGCTGCCCGGCGGGGGTGTGGGGGGTGTGGGGGGCAGGGGACTAATGCCTCTGGATGGACAGGTGGCGGCAGTTGGTGGCTCTCAGGGCGGAGGGAGGAGACAGGGAGAAGGAACACTGTGTCTCCGAGGATTAGCTGTGTGGGCAC
This sequence comes from Pipistrellus kuhlii, assembly GCF_014108245.1. Classification (NCBI taxonomy): domain Eukaryota; kingdom Metazoa; phylum Chordata; class Mammalia; order Chiroptera; family Vespertilionidae; genus Pipistrellus; species Pipistrellus kuhlii. The sequence goes on from NW_023425579.1 coordinate 388,153, forward strand.
TTGGCTCTGGCAGCTTCGGGTGGAATGCTTGGCAGCTGCAGGTGGCCAAGGAGGGACAGCTGAGCAGCTGAGGAACCTGGACAGGCCCCCGCCCTGCCCTGCCCACCAGGAGGGCTGGCTGGTCCTGTTTGTTCACAGTCTCTCCCCTCTTCTCTCCAGGAAATCCCCTTCTCGGCTGCCAGAGGAATTCTCACAGAGTCGCAGGGGCCGAAGCTGGCTGTCAGCGCCGGGCTTCGGGCGAGAGCCTGAGCTCCCGGGGCCCTCCCTGGGGCAGGTCCCTATGTCTGCGCTGCAGAGCCAAAGGCTGGGAGCACCTTGGTTTTTGAGCACCAGGGAGAACATTCCTGCTCCCTGCATGCAGGAGAGGTCCCGCTGGATGGGGTTCTGGGAGGCGCTGCCCTGGAGGCTGGGTCTCCGAGTCCCTGACACTGAGGCCCAGCTCGACAGCCAAGGGCTCTAAGTTGCCGTGGCCACATCTCCAGGCCCTGGAGCTGAGATCATCTAATTGAACCCAGATTTGACCCTCCCATGGCCACCAAAGGCCCTATTTCTGGAGGCCTTGACCCGAGCTGTGGTTCCACCTCCGAGGCTGGAGGCGGCCGAGGTGAGGAGGCCTCAGTCACCTGCTGGCCTGCGTCTCTCCTCACTGCACCCCGGGTTGTCCCCAGAGACCTTGGACCCGAAGGAATGACTCACGGCCGTGAACAGACTGAAACCTGACCGGCTCTGGCAGGGAGAGTAGGCGTGAGGCCGGTGCGCCCCACAAATAGAAAGCTTAGCAAGGGAAACAGCTGGGTCCCTGGGGCCGCGCTCCCTCGGGGATGGAGACATGGTCATGGGCCGTTGGAGGGCCCTGTCGTCCTGCCACCAGAGACCTGGACCCCATGGGAGCCCTGGAACCCAGGCCAGAGGAATGAGCAGGGGTGAGCAGAGGTGAGCTCTCCTTGCCCCCCCCCCCCGGGGGGGTGGGAGACAATAGGAGGATGACAGGAGTCTAGGACTGGGACCTGAGCCTAGGGAGTCCGGATGCTTATCCATCCACACCATGGAGCCCTGAGCCTCCATTCCTGGGTCAGGAAACCCTTTTCCCAAGGCTCGGGCGATGGGCACTCAGAGAAATGGGCCCCTGGACCTTCAGAGGGTTATTGCTGCTGGGAACCTGGACCTGTGTAAATGCAAGATGGCGGCAGCACGTGGCTTGCGTACCACATGATAGGGACGGGGATGACTGCCGTCCCCTCTGCCCGCCGGCCTCGGTCTCCCCATCCACCCCCTGAGTGCCTGGCCTCACCGATGATCTCCCGGATGTGGACGGGCTGGTCCAGCGTGGCGGGGGGCCCAGCCCCCGCAGGGTTCGTGGCAGCCACACGCAGGAAGAACTTGTCTCCCGGCGCCAGGTTCCGCACGGTCTGCTGGGTCACCATCATGGGCCTGGCGTTCACGGGCACCCACTCCGAGGCTGCGGAGGGAGAGGCCGGAGGCCCTGGCTTCGTGGCTATGGGCACCCTTCCCGCTGCGGAGCTGGGCCTGGTCCCCTTTCCTCCCGCTCCCGGCCCTCGTGTCTGTGGTTGGGGACGCCTGATGGAGGAGCTGGGGGGAGTGGCCAGAGGAGTGCTCCAGCCCAGAGGTGGGCAGTGGCCAACCTGCACAGCAAGGTGGGGTCAGAGGCCGAGGCCAGGCCAAACTTGGCCACCATGGAGGTGGAAACAGGAATGTGTCCCATTTCTCCTCACCATCTCCTTACTCTCCCTCCACCCCCAGTTCCTTCCTCTGCTCTGCCTCCTGCTGCTTGCCCGCTCCCGCGTTGTCTTCCGAGAGGCGGCCCCTCCCTCACTTCTCCGCAGAGCAGTGTCCCGCCCCCATCCTGTGTGCTGTCACTCGGGGGCTCCCTGGAGCTGGGGGACTAGTGCTTCCTGGGGACACGCCGACCCCCCTGCCTCCTTGCCTGGCCCTGCACGGAGTGGGGTCTGGGGCCCGCGTCCCCCAAGCCCTCTCCCTGGTGCCTGCCTGCTCCGTCCGCCCAGAGCTCACCTCCCTCCCTGCGGAGCTCCAGCACGTAGCCCTGCAGGCCCTGAGTCCCCAGACTCTCTGGGGGCTCCCAGCTCACGGTCACCGAGCTGTCACTCACGTCCTCGATGGTCAGCTTCAGGGGGGCACTGGGCACGTCTGCGGGAGAAGAGGGGTGGGGATAGGCGGCGTGGGCTCAGAGCCCCCCCACCCCCGTCCTTGATGGTGCCGCATCCCTCCTCCGCCTGCCCCACCTCTGGTACCTTCACTTCGAGGCGCAGGCTTGGTGGCCTCGGGGGCAGGAGCCTCGGGGGCGGCCACGGGAGCCTGCTCCTCGCCCGTGGGCTCCGGTGCTGCCCCTGGTCCAGGGGGCTCCGCGGGCACCTCGGAGGCAGGCTCCCCCGGACCCTGGTCAGGGGCCTGCGGGGCCTCGGGGGCGGCCACGGGAGCCTGCTCCTCGCCCGTGGGCTCCGATGGGGCCCCTGGTCCAGAGGGCTCCGCGGGCACCTTGGGCACCTCGGGGGCGGCCTCCTCGGGGCCATAGTCAGGGGCCTGCGAGGTCGCTGTCATTGCCGGCTGGCTGTGGTCAGGCTGAGCGTGCCGAGGTCAGCGTGGAGGGTCTGGCCTACAGGGTGCCGGGGCACCCAGGCCCCGGCTTATATAGGCAGGCCGCCCCACCCCCAGCCAGATGGCTCCCAGCTGTGGGGTCAGGCCAGGTGGGGGCTGGGAGCGGGGAGGCGCCCAGGCCAGGAATAGCTCCGGGGGAGGGACGGAGGGTCCCTTGAGAGGGCACTGTGTCGTCCATCACCCGCTTGGCTCCCAGCAGCCGGGGTGCCAGTGCCCAGATGGGAGGAAGGCACAGATGGGCGAGAGAGGACGCTGGCAGGGGCCTGTGCCAGGGGTCAGGGCCGAGGCGATGAGCTTCCCTCTGGAGGGTGAGTCCAGCTCAGGCCGCCTTGGCCTCCCGGGGGTCACGTGTGCCCAGGCTCCGGAGCCTGGGGCTGGGGCCCAGACGGCCCGAAATAGCCTCCCCGGGAGCCGCGCCCCGCCCTCCCGCCCCCGGGGGTCTCCCTCGTGGGGTATGCGGCCGAGGGCCCCAGAGAGGGCGTTGTTGGGGCGCCAAGGAGGGTCTATCAGCAACGGGATCCCAGGAAGGGCGTCCAGGGCCCCTGTTACTGCCCCTCTGAGATGCTGGTGGGACCCTCTTGGGGCCTCCGCTGCCCCCTCGCCTGCCCTCCCCTCCCCCCGTCACAGCGCCGCTGACACACCCCAGCCCTGGGTGGGTTCGTGTCAGTAAGGCGGGCGTGGGAAGGACCACGGAGGAAGCCGGCACTCGGAACCTTCTAGACGCTTCAAAGCAGGGCCTGGCGTGGCATGGGCAGGGGAGGGGATGAGGCAGTGTGTGTTCCTCTTCCCCGGTTCATTCCCTGGACACGTCAGACTGGTGGCCATGCAGTGACCAGACACTAGGCGTCAGGGACTCGGAGACACGAGCTCCCACCCCCGGGCGTGTGGGCGGAAGAATCCCTTTGGGGCGGCTGGCTGTGAGATGGGACCCAGCCCAGAGCAGACATCGCACACTCCACGCCCCTCGGTGCGGCCGAGCCTCTGGGGAGACAGCCCTGCAGGAAAGGTCCCGCTGGATCACATGCCTCAGCGGGCGCCTCGGGAGAGAGCACCCCAGGCGAGGGGTGCCTGGGTGACTGAGCGAGTCCGCACCCAGAGTGCACCAGGGTGCCATCCCACCCACATCACATGCAAACGCAGAGGGGGGCAGGCTCTCTGCTCCAGTGCGTCCCCCAGTGGCGAGACCACGGAGGAGCCAGGATGTGGCCGGCCGAGCGGAGTTTCGGGAGCATTACTGAGGTCTCCTTTCCCCTCCTGGGCGGTGGCTGCACAAGTCTTCACTGCGCAGCATTTCTTTAAACGAAAGGATTGCAGGCCAGGCGTGCTTCCCAGTGTACGCATGGCCTTGCCACGTAAAATTAAGCACACATGTGACTTATGTGTGTCCTCAGCCGCAGGCAGTCTCCTCCCTCCCCGGGGTGAGGCCTCGCTGTGGCTGCTCTCACCCCTGGCTGTCCTTGTCGGGAAGTTGCGTGCGGGGCCTGAGCCAGCTGACTCAGGGTCCTGCTGGGCAGGGGGTGGGCCCTGGAAGCCCCATCCCTGCGCTGAGTCTGCAGCTATAAGTGAACGTGACTAACGGCAGGACCCTGAGTCACCCTGCCGGGCGTGTGAGCGGGAGGCTGGCCCAGGGGCAGGGCGCAGGGGGTGGCTGCCGTGGAGGGCTCACAGCCCCGCTTTCAAAGACCCTTGTGTGGCCCTGCCTGGTTTGGCTCCGTGTATAGAGCATCAGCCTGTGGAGTGAAGGGTCCCGGGTTTGATTCCGGCCAAGGGCACATGCCCGGGCAGAGGGAGGTGCGCAGGAGGCAGCCTATCCATGGCTCTCTCTCATCATTGATGTTTCTCTCTCTCTGTCGCTCTCCCTTCCTCTCTGACATCAATAGTGTTATATATATATTTTTTTAAAAAGACCCTTGCGTGGTGGAGTATAGCATGATGCAGAAGCATGCATAGCTTATATTTCCCTCGGGCATTAGGGAAGGCTTGGCCCTACTGGCCAGGGGGGAAATGTCACGTTCCTCGCAGCCTTGGCCAGGTCCCCACCGTTTTTTGCCTTTGGCTGAGCTGTGACCTTCAGACCAGTTGCATCTGTCCAGCTCCAGCTGGTTCAGATTTCAGTGCAGCCAGTAGGCATTTCCTTCCCCATGCCTCAAACCAGTGTCACAAACCACTGGCCAAGTCACAGAGTCCAGCCGTCAGGCCTCCACGAATGCATCCCCGAGGACTCTCTCTGGCTCACAGCACTTCCTCCCTCACGTCCCCCCTGCCCACCCCTGTCCCCGGCCAGCCCGGCGGAGGAGCCCTGCGGGGTTGAGGGCCCAGCGTGTCCCCGGAGAGAGACGAGGGTTGCTGTGGCGATAGGAAGGGCCCTCCGTGGCGGTGAGCCCTTGGGAACGGCAGGACCATGGCTGGATCCAGACTTGGGACATATTGAGGACATAGCGTGATGCAACCTGGGTGTCTCCTTCCAGCTGGAGAGCTGTCGGAGCTCCACACCCCGGCCCTGTGCTGGCTCCTGCACCTCTCCCCTGGCAGCTGAAGGGGTAGGGTGGGGTGTCCCCCCTCTCCTTCCTGCCGGTCTTACAGACACTGGGCTCTCTCACCCGGAGCCGAGCCGAGGTCCCTGGATGACGGAGTTTCAGTGGACGCTCCCAGCCCTGCCGGGTGAAGCCACGGCAGGCGGGTGTGAAGAGGCGGCCTCCTCTGGGGACCCCCAAGGCCCCAGCAGTGGCCATGCAGGGCCCCAAGCTTGGGAGGGAGGAACCAGACGAGAGCGGAGAGGGAAGCCACGGGCCTCAGAGACGGGACAGCAGGTGCCAACGCAGATGCTGTGGAGCTTTATTGAGCGACGGGAGCTGGGCGGGAGGCACGGGGAGGCTCCTGGGGAAGGTTGAAGCCGGGCCGTGCGGGGGCTGTGCCTTGTGTGGTCACTGCTTCCTGCTTGACGGCCGTGCTGTCGAGGAGGCCGGGGAGGGGCAGCGTTTTCACTCCTCAGCATGTGCGCTGTCCCTGCCTGACCCCGTGGGATCCTCTCTGCCCACATCCCCTCCCCAACCCCTGCATGTACACAAAGCGGAGGGCTGAGCTCAGAGCTGGCCCCTCTGCAGGGCCCGGGAAGGAGCCTGAGTTGACCAGCTCCTGAGCAGCAAGACCCCGGGTGCCCTGCCTGCCCAGCGCGTGCTGGACGGAGCGCTAGGCGGCGGCCAGGGCTTCCTTGACGGCGCTGGTGAGAGGGAACGGCAGGCTCTGGCCGCAGAAGGTGCCCCGGAAGTCGTCCAGGTCCAGGGCCCACACCATGGCGCCGGCCAGCCGCCGGTTCTTCAGGTACTGCACCTGGCGGGGAGGCCAGGGGGCAGCGCTGGGTTCCTTCCCGAGGAGTGTGGGGGGGACCTGCTATCCTGGCCCCTCCCCGTCGCCCTCCCGCCGGCACCCAGGCCTCCTCTCCCTCCTCCTCCTGGGGCGTGGCTGAGGCCCTACCTTGGTTCTGACGCTCTCCCGGTCATCGTACCCCAGCCACTGGTTGCCCTTGGTGGCGTAGGGCACCCGCTGGTCAAGGAGCTGGTGCACGGTGGCTCCATGGAGGAAGCCGCAGATCTGAGCAGAGGACGGTCAGGGTGAGGGGCTGCAGGGCACCAGGTGCGACGCCTCCAGCCTCTCTCAGCCCCACGCCAGCCCATGTCCCCGAGCTGCCGGCTTCGAGCAGCGGGGGCGGCCAGAAGCCAGAGCGCCTGGAGCTGGCGGCCAGAGGAAGACTGTATGGGCCTCACTGCCCTCAGCCTGGACGCTGTCCCCTGGGACAATGAAGAGGGGTGTGGGGGGACGGGGAGGGGGCTCACCCTCCCCTGGAACCCCCTTCTCCCGACTCACCTCATAGTAAGCCAGGGTCCCGTCCTCCTTGGTGAACTGGCCGGGCAGCCCGGGCCCCGAGCAGGGGGCGCCCACGCCGATCTGGGCAGAGGCCAGCGTGAAGCTCCTTCCGAAGGTGGGGATGCCCATGAGCAGCTTCTCGGCCGGCACCCCCAGCCTGAGCACGTAGCTCACGGCATAGTCCTGGGGGTGGTGGGGGGGAGCCATCAGTCTGTCCTACGCACAAGGGGGCTCCCCTTCCTCCAAGGGACCATACCCCGGTCTAAGGGCACTGCGCAGCTTGGGTCTCCAAAAGCCTCCTGACACAGGGAGGCTGTTCGCCCCGATGGCTGTGGACCGGGCAGCAGGCTTGCTCCACGGGCACAGAGGCAGGTCTAGGCCCAGCCGGCCTCCTCGGCCCCGGCCCCAGCCCCAGCCATCCCCTCGCCCCCCTCGGCCTGCACGTGGGCCCTGGAATGTCAGTTGGGGTCAGGCTACTCCACAGAGGGGTGGCGGCCTCTGTTCTTAGACTGTGGGGGACGCGTGGCCCCCGGGCCTCAGTTCCCGCATCTGTGACCAAGGCCCCTCGTCCCCCCGCCTGCCAGGACTCCCCCACTCACAACGTTGCTGTATCTGTCAGAACTGGCCATCTCCTGGCCTCGGAACAGGGGGCTGTGGTGTCCCGTGCTCTGGCGCCAGGCCCCGTGGAAGTCGTAGGTCATGAGGCTGATGAAGTCCAGGTGCCTGTGGGAGCGGAGGGAGCGCGAGGTGGGAACCAGAGAGGCCGCCAGCCCTGCGCGGTGTGAGCACAGGCTCACACAGGCCGGTCTCCCTGCTCCTCCGCCAGACCAGGGAGACAAGCCGTCCACCCGGACCCGGTCTTGCCCACGACCCGCTGCCAGGCTCACAGACCAGCCCCTCCAGCCCAGAGGCTCGTTGCGTTGAGAGCAGATTCAAAGTGTCATCAACTGCCCAGCCGTTGCGACTCAGTGCTTGAGTGTTGACCTGTGACCCAGGAGGTCAAAGTTTAATTTCTTGTCTGGGCACAGGCCTGGGTTATGGGCTTGATCCCCAGTATGTGGCGTGCAGGATCCATGATTCTCTCTCCTCATTGATGTTCCTCTCTCTCTCTCTCTCTCTCTCTCTCTCTCTCTCTCTCTCTCTCTCTCCCCCTTCTTCTCTGAAATCAATAAAAAAATTTTCCCCCCCAAAATGTCAACAAGACAGAGGGCACCGGACCTGACCCCACACACAGCTGAGGCAGCAGGTAGACGCGTGGCCTGAGCGTCAGGTGCTGGGGGCCAATGCCTGAGCCCTACCCTCCTCTTGGTCCATTTGGGCTCCGAGTCTCCCCTCCCTCCGGTGGCAACGAGGATTCCAACGTCACAGGGAAGCCCTTGTCCTTCACTCCTGGCTTCCTGAGGCCCAGGCCAGGCCCCACCGGCCATCAGGTCCTTGGCTGTCTGCCTCTCACTTTGGGGGGTTGGGGCAGGTGGAGGAGCAGGGGGACCCGCCTGTGTGAGCCTCTCAGGTGCCCTGGCTGCCGGGGAAGGAAAGGCCGGCTCAAGGGGAAGCACTCAGCCTCCTGCGGACAGCGCCCGGCGGGCGGCCGGTGTGTAAGCTCTTCCTGTTTCCTTTCCCCACACACTCCTTCCTAGCCACTCCCTCCCCGTCGGTACCGACCCAGGTGAAAGGGAGGAGGGGTGTTCTTGTTCCCGTGACGGAGGGGGAGACAGACAGAGAGGGAGCGTGGCCCCCTGGCTGCCTGGGGCTCTCGCGGAGGGCGGTGGCGGGACTCACTGGGCCAGCTGGGCCATGTCGTAGCCTCTGTCCAGGGCCACCTTCCCGGCGGACACCGCGGCGCTCAGGAGCAGCGGCTGAGATTCCTTCTGGGCTTCCTTTACAAACTCGGCCTTCATTTCCTGGTGTGAGGGAGGCAGCCAGTGAAAGGGGCCCCGGGGGTGGGAGAGAGCCCCTGGTGGGAGGCCAGCTCTGGCACCTCACATCCCCCTGAGGGCCTCAGCGGTCCTGTGCCCAGGCCTACCCACCTCCTCCTGGGCTCATCCTGTGCTCACCCCACCCCGTCACCCCAGACTCCGCCCTGGCGGGGCCATGCGCTCCCAGCTGGACCGCAGGGCACTGTGGTGGGATCTGCTCCGGTCTGCGCTGTCCCAGCAGCCACACGAGACCAGAGTGAGCGTGCCTGGTGCTGCGGCCATCTCTCTGGACGGCCGCTCCCCGGCCCCTGGAGGTGCGTGAGCTGCCCTCCCCGGATGTGCCTGCGTGTCGCCCGCCAAGGACTGTGCACAGTGACACCCACTAGGTGGGCATGATACATGGGTGCTTGTGTACTGACCCCACCCCGCCCCACCGTGGCCACGGCTCTTCCTGCTCTGCGGGGTCTCTGGGCACAGGCCTGTGGGTCCTCCTCCGGGGTCAGGTCCCAGGACCCTGAAGCACAGAGGCCTCAGTCCCTCTTCCCCGCCTTCCCAGGACATCGGCGGGAGACAGCTCTGTCCACCCTCCTGGTCCCGCCCGCCTCCCTGCCCCTGTCCCGAACCCGGCCACACCTTGACCAGAGAGGTGAGATGCCGCTTGTCCCTTCTGCCCGGGTAGAGCCAGGCCAGGTCCAGCCCGTCGAAGCCGTGGGCCCGGAGGAACGGTGGCACCGACTTGATGAACGTCCTGCGACTCTGGGCGTTGGAGGCTATTTTGGAAAATCTAGGAAAGCAATCACCACCGAAGAGTGCTCAGTGCTGAGACCCTGGGCAGGGTCCCTTGGGGTGGGGGTGGTCTCTGTGCCCCAGGAGCAGGGAGCCTGAGCCCACAGCCCCAGGAGACACGGCCTCGGTGGTTTCTGAGGGCGGCTCGGTCACCACAAGCCAAGCCCCTCGCACAGGTGGTAGCCTGGGTCTCAGTGAGCTCATCTGTGAAATGGGGACACCCAGACACTCTTTGTGCTGCTGTGAGGATTGCCTGTGAAATGGCTGGAAAGGGCGCCTGGCACTTAGTAGCCACTCACTGAATGGGAGCTGCTGTGGCCGTGCCCCGCACCCTCGGTACGCCCTGCTCCCACGCCACCCACCCCGGGAAGTCCTCTCAGGCTCTCCTCCCATTTCCCATTCTTCCCACCCCTCGGTCCGGCCTCAGGCCTAAGTTGGTAATAAGGACCTAGAAGATCCACTGTCAGCGGTTGTGCGACTCTTGACAAGTCCCGCTGGCTCTGTGGGCTCCGGTTTCTTGGCTTTACCGAGGTGGTGCATTGATGGCATTTCCGCCCCTGTGCTAACCAGTGTGGGGTCCTGTGACCCTCATGCCTCCGCACTCCCAGTCCAGCTTCCTCTGGGGAGGGGTCCTACCTTTCAGAACCGAAGCTCCATCCTCCCACGGACAGGAGGGTCTTCAGGTTGGGGTTCCTGTGGGGCAAGAGGAGGCGGGAGGCAGGTGGTGGAAGTGCCGAGACACCAGGTGTCCCCAGGTTTGGCTTCTGAGGTCCTTCCATCCCCAAGTTTCATTTTCTAAGACTCAGGCGGGCTGCCTGTCTCCCAAACGCCCCCGCCCCCCCGAGCCCGCTCCCCCAGGAAACAGGAAATGGAGCCGCAGCAAGGTCTATGCCCCCGAGAGACGCCCTCAGGGACAGCGACAGTGACCAGCAGCCTCTCTTCTCAGAGCTCAGTGGCGCCCTCTATCAGCATCCCACACACTGCCCAGCACCCGCCCTCGTCACCGCCTCCCACGAGAGCCAAGGCCCTGGACAATCTGCCCAGAGGCGGGTGCTGGGTGGGTGTTGTGCCCTGGGCCAGCCGCCCTCCCTCCTCCACCCTCCATCCTCCCTCCTCTCTCCTCCCTCCTCCCTCCTCCATCCTCCATCCTCCATCCTCCCTCCTCCATCCTCCATCCTCTCTCCTCCCTCCTCCCTCCTCCATCCTCCATCCTCTATCCTCCATGCTCCATCCTCCATCCTCCATCCTGCCTCCTCCCTCCTACATCCTGCCTCCTCCCTCCTCCCTCCTTCTTCCTCCATCCTCCCTCCTCCCTCCTCCATCCTCCATCCTCTATCCTCCCTCCTCCCTCCTCCATCCTCCACCCTCCATCCTCCACCCTCTCTCCTCCATCCTCCACCCTCCATCCTCCACCCTCCATCCTCCATCCTCCATTCTCCCTCCTCCCTCCTCCATCCTCCACCCTCCCTCCTCCATCCTCCATCCTCCATCCTCCACCCTCCACCCTCCACCCTCCATCCTCCCTCCTCCATCCTCCATCCTCTCTCCTCTCTCCTCCATCCTCCCTGCCCCTCCCGGCCCCACCTGGTCTTGAGTGCGTTCAGCGTGTCGTAGAGCGTCACGTCGTTCCACTCCCAGGTGTCGATCTCGTCGTTGCTGATGTTGGCGAAGCTGTAGATGATGTGGGTGCAGAGGAACGGGTCTATGGCGTCCGGGAAGCAGCTCGCGGCGCCCTCTCGGTACTGGGACCAGCTGGTGTAGTAGCAGACCAGCTTGTAGGTGGCACCTGCGGAAACGTTGGGTGGGACCCAGGCCAGGGTTTTGCCAGGGACCCCTCACTGAGCTCTGAGCTCAGCCCTCAGGGCAGAGTTGTGAGCCAAGTTAGGATGTGAATGAAGGGGCGGCTCCCGCGCCTCTGCCTCTGGGAGCCCCTGGGCTGAGAAGTAGGAGTGAGGTTGTAAGGGTTCCTGGGGGAGACCCTGGCCTCTGTGTTGACCTGGCAGGTGCTGAGGGGGTCCTTGACCTGAAAGACTCTGGCCACCTCTTCTCTGCCCTCCCCTGGGAGTCCTGGCTTGTGGGCCCCCTGGCTCCTCAGCCCGTCCCCCAAGCTGGGCCCAGGGCAGGGTCCCAAGTCCTCCTGCTGCCAAGGAAGCGTTTCTGCCCTCCTGGCCGGGGAGGCAGGGCAGCGGGCATCTCCCTGCCAAGCCGCACTGGGCTCCCCCGGCCTCACTGAACCCGAGCCTTTGAGATATTTGTATTTTGAAAAAGTTCAAATATACAGAAAAGTAGACACTAGTAAAATAAACACCAGATAGCCATCACCTCCCTTTAACAAACGTTAATCTGCCAGTCCTTCCTCGCCACTCCCCTCACCACCCCCGCCTCCCGGGACCCGAGGGGGTTACTTACAGCTCTGCACCACCAGCAGGACCACAAAGCCTGTGGGAGATCCAGGGTCAGACCTTGCAAGCGTACCTGCCCTTCCTCCTCTTCTCCTCCCCCCTCCACTTCCTCCTCTCCTCCCTCCCCCGCCCCCAGCTCTGCTTCCTCTCCTTCCACTGCCTCTGCCGTCCCCACTGCAGGTCCAGGCATCTTTGTGCAGTGGCTCTGCAGGCTGTCTGGGCCCTTCAGCCTGAACACCCACAACCCAGACCCGTAGTCAGCCCAGAGACCTGTCTGAGCCACCCTCAGCCCCATCCTGGCCGCAGCAGAGAGCGGCATGGTGTGGCCTCTTGCTGTGCTCCTGTGACCAGCTGGGGCCTCACACTTCCTTTTATACCTGTCCCTCCACCCCCCTGGGCCCCAAACCATCCCATTTATGGGAACTGACTGGCAGTGAAGGAACCAGCAGGCTGGGGAGTGGCGGGGAGGAGCACCGTCTGCCCAAGGAGGATTGAGAAACCTGCAGTTTTGAAAACCCAGGCTAGGTCTTCCTGAGGCACCTGCCAGCCAAAGTCAACAGGGTGAGGGGGTTCCCGCAGCTCATCCTCATTTCCAGCCTCCACCCCCGGCCTCTGCGACCAGCCCCAGCTCCCCGGCAGCATGACCAGGCTTTCCTGGCAGCCTCTAATTCGTCCAGGCTCTCGGCCAGGTGGAAACTGTTGTGTAACCCCCGCGCCCCAAACAAGGCTGCCCAGTGTGTTCCAGCGAGCCCAGCAGCAGCCTACCCCTCCCCTCCGCGATCCTCTCCCCACGCTGTGTCCCACAGCTCAGCCCGAGAAGAGAGCCAAGGCCTTTCACCAACGGATGTGCTGGCTCTGAAAGAAAAAGTCGGAAAAGTCGGGGACGTCCCCCAGAAGGAGCTGAAGAGGCTGTTGGGAGCCTGGGGCTGCAGGAGGCTCCAGGGAGCAGTCCCGGCTCCTGCTTCCCCAGGAGCAGGCCATCCCTCCTCATTTTCACAGCTGCTGCTCCCCCTTCCCAAGCCTTTTCTAGGCTAGGCCCAAGGACGTCACTTGGTCTTCATTCCTCTTGGCCCTCATCACTCTCAGAAGAAGACCCAAACTTCTGACCGAGGCTCCGCATGGCTTGGCCCTGTTTGCGGGTACATAGTTTGGCCAAAGCTCCGGGGCAGGCCCATTCTTTGCCGGCTCTAACGTAATGAATAGGCAGTGAGTGAAAAGTTCAGAACAGCGAGTGCTGGCATGGGTCAGGGCCTCTCCGCCAAGGCCTTTCCTTGCACAAGAACGTTCGGTCCTCATCAGAGTTCGCCACACGAGCCTCCCAGTCTCATGCGAGTCTCCTCGTCTCCCATCTGCTCCCTGCAAACCCGGAGCACGTCCTCGTCCGACTGTGAGTGGGTCTGAGTCACCCTCTGTGAACACTGAAGAGTCAGTGCTCCCGCTTTGAGGCCTCTGACTGGTTTTGTGCCCAGATGGTGGGCACACTGACCGCCGAGGGCCCCTGTTCTTCTCCCAGTTGGGTCCCCGGGAGGGACCTCCTCTGATTTCCAGTTTTTGCTCTAATAGAGCAGCAGGCATGCAGAGCTTTTCACAATGGGAGCAGAGTTAGGAAACACCCAGTTTTCACTCTAAATTACCTCATAGGCTCAGGTCGACTGAAGCCCGGCGTACAACTTCTCTACGACTAAGAGGCTTATCTTATCCTTAACCAAACCCTGTCCATTGTTCCACTTGAGTCCGCAGGCTGACACACTATGCACTGAACCACATGGGTTTCGGCTGTTCCACTTTTTAAAAAATATATTTTTATTGATTTCATAGAGGAAGGAAGGAGAGAGAGATAGAAAATATCAATGATGAGAGAATCATGGATCTGCTGCCTCCTGCAAGCCCTCCAGTAGGTATCAAGCCCACAACCAGGGCCTGTGCCCTTGACTGGAATCGAACCTGGGACCTTTCAGTCTTCAGGCCAATCCTCTATCCATTTAGCCAAACCAGCTAGGGCTCTCCTCCACCTCCTCCTCCTTCTCCTCTAGGTTAACACACCCTTTTGAAAAGTCATAACTAAAAAAATAAAAAGAAGAACAGGAAGAAAAAAAATAAGCATAAGCACTGGTAATCAATGGAGCACATAATCTTTTTAACCACCTTGTAATCCAGCCCTCGTCTGGCAAATGCAAAAAGGCCTGCAGAAGCATTCTCAGAGATCTTCCTGGTAATTGTCTTCACTTGGACGCAGATAAATTCTTAAAAATATTTTTTGAGGATTTGAATGTTTCTTACATTAACAACGGGGAGAAGAGGCAGAGCCGGGGAACAATTCCAGGTCTGGCATCCTTTTCAAGACTCTCTGGGTTCCCTTGAGTCCAACCCTCTCTCCTCTGCCTTCCACACGGTTCTGCTCATTCCTATTTCATCCCCCTCCCAGGCGCCCATATCCCACCCGTTCCCCAACAGGCCGGCCCCTTAGGAACAAAACTGTTTCCAAAAATAAGACAAATGTGACAGGAAAACGACCATAGCCCTTCATCAAGGCAGAATGCTGTCTCAAAACAGTTGGCCTCATTTCCTGCTGTTGAGAAAGCGCGTGTGTGTGGTGACCAGCTTGCATTGCACACTCTTGAGGAAGAGAGAGGAATGTGTCTCCCCGAGCTTGTGAGAGAGAAATGAGGTCAGTCCCAGGGGACTGCAGGCCAGGCCCTCACCCCAGGAACAGCGCTCAGGACAGCGGGCAGGGCTGCACGAGCTCACTCTGAGGGCTGGGTCTCAGTGCCCAGGAACCTGCTCAGTCTGGCCCCGCCTCTCCTCCGTCCGATGGCGATGGCAAGTCGCACGCCTGGTTCGTGTGGGCGTGCCCTGGGCATCCTGGCTCAGTCCTCCCTGGGTTGTGCTCTGCCTGGGTGTCTAAGGAAGGTGTGACGGCGTTCAAGGCTCCGCCTCAGGGCCGGTGCCTCGGTGTGAAAGCCCTCGCCTACCCCTCATCCAGAGGTGGCTGCCCCTTCCTTTGGAAGTGTCTGGTTTGCTAGCATCATGGTTCACAGCGCAGTTCATCTCGATTCTCAAGGCTGTGGGCAAGTCTTCTCTCCCCCGTAGACTCAATACATGTGAGACGATGAAGCCATGAGTGTGGTGTCAGCGCTCAATTACCTCCATCCACAGTCCCAGCCAATAAAGAAAGGATGGTTTTTTCTTCCTGCAAAAATCAGGAGTGTGGTGCTTCCTCCATCGCTTGCAGTATACTGGCAGCCTCAGCAGCACCCGCACTGACACTCTTTGACGTGACATTGCTGTTTGGCCCTCACAGCACTATTTTCCCAGGAGATCACTCTCTTAATAGACCATGGCTCCTGCTCCTGAATCAAAGGAGTAGGAAGAGGTTGTCTCCAGTCATGTGGGGCCTGGTGCTCTGGAGATCCCCCCACCCGTGGGGGTGGAGACGTGGAAGCCGTCCAAGGCCAGACACCCCTGAGTCACCGGGGAGTCTCTGGACACAGCGTGGATGTGGCGCTCAGCCACTGGCTGACGTCGGCTAGTGCTGCCCCTGCAGATATGGAGCAGGGCAGACAGGAGGGAGCGAGCCCCCGAGTCACCTCAAGGCTTCGGTTGAGAGGAGGCCTGTGGTTAGGGGAGCTGGGTGAGGGTGACACCTAAGGCAGAGGAAGCTCAGGCCCTCCCTCTCTGTCCTTTTCCCTGGGCAGTGGCATTCAGGGGCAGGTGGCGGCGGCCCATGGCTATGAAGCAGGGGGTCACGGTGTCACAGTGCAATTTCCGATCAGGGCACGGAACCAGGGTGCTGGCTCGATCCCCAGTGTTGGGCGGCTGATCCATGATTGTCTCTCATCACTGATGTTTCTCTCTCTCCCCCTCTCCCTTCCTCTCTGAAATCAATAAAAACATACTTAAAAATAAATGGGCTGGGTGGAGATTTCCATGCTACAGAAGCCCACTTATAAGGTCATGGGAACGATTGCTACAGCTTGAGGATCTCAGATATATGCCAGGAAGGAGTTCAGGGAACACAGCCAACCGGCCTGCAGGTCCGGCCCCTCGGTGCTGTGGTCTCTGCCACAGCAGAGAAAGGCCAAGGGCAGGTCCTAAAGAAGGCGGGGTTGTGGGCACTCGGTCCTTCTCCCCTTTTAGGTGTCCCCTGAGTGTTTGGTCTCCAAGGAATGGAGGAGATTGTGAGTGTGCAAGGACTGGGAGGGTGTCCTTGGCTAAGCCTGGGCTGGGTGCTTGGCAGCACCAGTTATTCTTGGCCTGCACAACAGCTGGGAATGGCAAGAACCCACTGAAGGAGGGCCATTCCCAGGTCTCACCTGCCGTCTTTGGGAGGCCATGGAGAGGAATGCCAGGAATGGCATGTGATCTCCCCTCCCCACGCCATGCTGCACAAAATGGGACGTGACCCCCAGGAAATGTAACAATGGGCTTTGGGAGGAACACTTCTCTCCCAGGACACGTTTGGAAAACACTTGTTGCCCGAATGAATGAAGTATTGGAGGAATGTGGCTGTTTCCTCTTTCCACTAATCTCTGAAGCTGGGAAGCTGGGTCTGGTGCTCAGGAAGGATAGTGGGATGAGCACAGGAGACCAGGTTGCTTCTCAGGAAGGTGCTGAGAGACAGTAGTTGCCTGGACAGCATAAGTACGGGAGTGAGGGGTGTGTGTGTGTGTGTGTGTGTGTGTGTGTGTGCCTATGCATCTGTTCTCTGCTCCCCTCTCCTGATAAAATACCCTCCACCGACCCGTCAGAGGCAGCTCCGTCCAGAATGCTTTGCCATGGCTTTGTCCTCTGCATGTTGGGGCGCTGCTCCGTCAGCCAGGGTCTCCTGGGACAGAATCTTACAATGTTGGGAGAGTGGCATTCTGCAGCTTTAGCCTCGCCTAGTGGGGTGGGGGGTCAGGGAAGAGGGAGGAAGAAGGTGTAAGTGCAGGGGTTAGTGTGCTGGGCCTGCACGTCCCTCGGGAGCTCTGTGGAAGGAGGCAAGGATGGTGTTTCTAGACGAACAACGTTTGCCTTTTGCAGGAGGTTCATGACTGTCTAATGGACATTAGACAATCTCGGGGGACTCCAGCAACCTCTGGGGGAATTGCAGGTTTACAGCCTGACCCACTTGAGAAGGACCGATGGAGAAAAGGGACAACCAAGTTCCACGACTTCATCTCAAAAGAGTGCCCTACACAGGGAACCCACAGTCTGAGTTCAGAGTGAAATAGAAGAACATTTTGATGATGTCACCGTCACCCTGGGACCCACTTGTGAGGAAGGGGGGTGGGTGGGCACTGGATCTTTGTTGTGGGGAGTGCTAAAGAGTTTCAGATCCAACCTACTTAAGGAGAAATCAGAAATTTGGTGTAGTGTTGAACAGCTAAAAGACATTGAATCGCTAGTTAGAAACAACCTCCCCCCCCCCCCAAAAAAAATCAAGCTGAGCCCTAGCCGTTTTGATTTAGGGGACAGAGGCGAGGACTTTGGACTGGAAAACCCCAGGTTCAATTCTTGTACAGATCACATGCTTTGATTGCATGCTGGATCCCAAGTATGGGGCATGCAGGAGGCAGCAGATCCATGATTCTTTGTCATCATTGATGTTTCTATCTCTCTCTCTCTCTATTTCTGAAACCAATAAAAATAAAATTTGTAAAGATACCTAAAAAAGATCAATTTTTTCTTAAAAAGGTGAATTTGTCTAATTGAATTACAGCAGCATGAACATTGAGTCACCCCTTCCAGGATCTTAGTGAATTCCAATATTGCTTCATATTTTTTCAAGTAACTTCTGTGACATTAGGTTGTTATTACTGAGTATTTTCTTTTCCTCTTAGGAAATAAGTTTTAAAAATATTTCCCCCCCCGAACATAAGATTCCAGGTAGTGCTTTGTTGTTGAAACATATTGTTTTCAATACGTGTTCTTGTAACTCATAGGGTTTAGCTTGATCTTTGTTTATGTCTCTTTCAGAATGAAAAATAAAATAAATCTGTAGAAATGTGCTAAGACCAAGCATCCCTTATTTATTGATTTATTTGAACTTAAACATAAAGCAGACTTTCCTAGTGGTTTTATAGGATAAGCGCTTATCTTTTCATTCAAGTAAATAACTGATTATGCGGTACACCTATATGATTTCTAGATACTCATTACTTTAGCCCTCCAAAGACGCGCTCAGCCAATTCCTGTTTAAAAATAATACTATGCTGCCCTCTTGTGGCTGTTGAAGGAATAACACACCATGTTTCGGTCCATGGTGCTGAACTTCCAGCTAAAGCCCTGTGTACGCAACCAAAAATTGTACCCCAAAAAGGAAGGAAAACCCACCAAATCATCAAAGCTGTCCAGGGCAGCAATCATTCTCTAGTGACAGGTCTGTGTTCTTACCTCTTCCCACCCCAGGTATGCAAAGGGAGGCCCCCGTAAACTGCTGCACTGAGGTTCCCTTACGGCCACCCACCCACCCACCCTGCCTAAGATGTTTCTTTGTGCCATTGTTAACTGGAGTGGTGAGTGTGTGTCTGGCAAGCAAATGGTCTAACCAGTGAGCAACACCAGCTACGAACTGTATGCACTTTTGTTGTTACGATTCTGAATTTATTTTTATGTATAATTGGCATACATTGATACATTACTTTCCGGTGTACAACACCGTGATTGAACATTCACATCCCTATTACCTGGTAAGTCTAGCTCACATCTGTCTCCGTTGCCTGTGCTGCAGTTACACCTTCGCATCTTATTTTCTAAATGGTGTGATGGACTCTTCCAGGCCCGGTGATTACAACCCAGGGCTGGTGCTGTTCAAGGTGGATAGTGAGCAAGATGGATGCAGAAGAGCATCTGGAGGCTAATGTGTTTAAGAGGGTTGAGGGGCTGTGTCCTGGAGCAGCGTGTGTGACTGCAACACTTCAGGGCCTTAGGCTAAAGGAGCAGTGGTTGTTTGGAACTGATTGGGGGAAGGAGGTGAGACTCAAAGTCTCCTGCAGCTGCTGTCACAAGACAGGTTCTTCCAGAAGTTCTAGGGAGAACAGGCAAGCCTCCTATATCCCCTGAGAGGGGAGCACCCTGGATACCCCACAGGTCCCAGTGTGATTACAGACGCCCTTAGAAGGGGAGGCAATAGAGTCAGAAGCGGACAAATAGATGTGGCTGTTCTGCTTGCTGTGGACGACGGAGGCCAAAGGAGAGGCATGTCTTGGGGGAGGATGCAGTATCATAGTGGGCTTGTCCTCCCCGTGGTTGTGGATGCCATGCATCAGGCCCTGCAGGTTCTGGTGGAACATGCGGCTGATATGTCCTTGACCATCCTGAGGGCCCTAAGGACGGTGGTTGGTGGGCCGGAGACCCGGGAAACCCGATGCCAGACAGTGTGCAGGGACCAGGGGCTGCCTTGCTCCCTGGGGAGCTGTGCTCTGCTGCCGCCACTGCGGGGCATGCGACCAGGCCAGTCCCTCGGCAAGATCCACTGGGCAGGCTGCGCCCCATTCCCTTCCCCTCTGGCTCTGTCTACTCACTTCTTAAAATATTAATTTTAGTGCAGTCAAGGGTCAAAGGCCAAGGCTGGGACTTGGGCTAGGGCTGGGGTTGATGTTAGGGATTCAGGGTGAGGGGTCAGTGTTGTGGTCAGAAGTGGAAAAGGTAAATTATAATTGGAAAGAGAATTTGCTTTGCAAAAGATGACTTTGGTTTGCTGAAGATGAATTTGAGGTGTGTTTCAAAATGTGAATTACTCTGTATTTGAGAAGCATCCAAAGGAGTCAGTCTGTCCTGGATCCTAGTCAATTTTAACATTGCTTCATATTTTTTCAAGCTACTTCTGTGACATCAGAGTTATTATTACTGAGCCATTTTTTAAATGTTAGTAAAGTAGTTGTAAATAAGTTTTTTAAAAAATATTTTGTTGATTTTTTTCAGAGAGAAAGGGAGAGAGATAGAGAGCTAGAAACGTCGAAGAGAGAGAAACATCGACCAGCTTCCTCTTGCACACCCCCTACCGGGGATGTGCCAGCAACCAATGTATATGCCCTTGACCGGAATCGAACCTGGGAACTTTCAGTTTGCAGACCGACACTCTACCGCTGAGCCAAACAGGTTTATGCTAAATAAGTTTTTTTTTTCTGATTAAAATATTGTCGTTAATAATTTGGCGTTGCAGCACATTTATTTTGAACTGTTTTCGGGTAACTTAAGGTCTTCTGTTTGATAACTATGCCTGTTTCTTTTAAAATTGAAAGATAAAATAATCCTGTAGAAATATGCTTCGTAAGGACTCCTTATTTTGTTATTTATGAGAATGTAACCATAGAGCAGAGTTATACACTGGTTTTATAGGTTAAACGCTTTCATTTTCCTTCAAGTTAGTTACTGTTTATAGTGTACACGTCTGTCTACGGACCTTCAAAGGAAGCGGTCAGATAAAAAAACTATCCTCTGCTGCCCTCCTGTGGCCATTCAAGGAATGACACACTGTGCCTCTGTCCCTGGTGCTGAAATTCCAGCTAAAGCCCTGTGAACCTGACTAAAATTCTACCCAGGAAAACATGGTCACAAGATCAGCAAGGCTGTCCAGGGCGGCAATCATTCCATCCCTGGAAGGACCGCAGTCATAGTTGTGTGTTCTTCACCTCTTCCCTCTGCAGCCCTGCAAAGGGAGGCCTCGGCTGCTGCACTGACATAATGAATTCCTTCTAAACCTGGAAGCCACCATAATCGAGGCAGGCAGTCCTTACAGAGAGGTGCTGGAGTATGGCAGCCAGTCCTCACAGAGAGGTGCTGGAGTCTGGTGAGGCTGAGGCGTCCTCGATAGAGGTTGCCAGTCTCGATGCCATCCGTACAGCGAGGCCTCCACTGATCAGGCAGCCAGTCCGGGGCGGGTGGCCTCTTCTAAGGCAGCCGTTACGTTGGGGGCCGCTGTCCGTGAGGCAGCGAGTAACCTGGAGTCTGCTACGAGTACAGCAGTGGGTACCATGGAAGCCGCCATTATGGAGGCAGCCAGTCCATACAGCGAGGTACTGGAGTAGTGTGAGAATCATTGTCCTTTCGAGAGGCCACCATAATCCACTAATAAGGCATGCAAGACGTCACAAGTATCCTTCACTAAGGTTATTAGTCATAAGTTTACAAGTTACTAAGATACTGGTTACTAGTTACCAGGGTACATGTTACTGCTTACTAGTTACACGGTTAGCAGGTAACTGATTGCCTGGTTACTGGTAAACTGGTAAACTGGTTACCAGGTAACTAGTGGCCAGGTTATTACTTGCCATGTTACTAGTTGCCTGGTTGCTAGTTACCTGGTTACTAGTTACCAGGCTATGGTTACTAGTTACCAGTTTACTTTTGTAGCCATGCAAGAAATAACACTGTACGCTTCTGTCTGTGGCACTGAAATTCTAGCTAATGCCCTGAGAACGTAACAAAGAATTCTGCCCCAAAACAAGGGAGGGGGGCAACAACAAACAAACAAACAAACCTCAAAATCATCCAGGTGGGAATCATTCCTTCCCTGGATGGACGAGATTTTGCAATCCTTCCTGGCCAGCCCAAAGAGAGGGCTATGCTGCTGCAATGACATTGTGAACCTGTGCATTCACTGTGCCAGTCAGTACCCTAGAGGCTGCCATTATTTTTTTTCTTTTCTTTTTGAAGTTTTTATTTATTTATTTTTATTAAGATATTACATGTGTGCCAAAACCGGTTTTGCTCAGTGGATAGAGGGTCAGCCTGCAGACTGAATGGTCCCCGGTTCGATTCCGGTCAAGGGCACGTACCTGGGTTGTGGGCATATTCCCAGTGTGAGGCTGACCGATGATTCTCTCTCATTGATGCATCTAACTCTCTATCCCTCTCTTTTCCTCTCTGTAATAAATGAAAAAAATATATAAAAAAAAGCTATATGTGTACATACCTTACCAATCCCTACCCCCATTCCCAAACATGCTTTTTATAGGGTGCCATGATTGAAACTGTCAGTAACGGCAAGGCCACCATTAACGAGGCAGCTGGTATTATTTGTGAGTGTTGTTTATGGTAGACACATCCCCCCCCCCTTTTTAAGTATCTCAAATTTATTTATTTATTTTTAATATATTTTATTGATTTTGTACAGAAAGGAAGGGAGAGAGTGAGTGAGAGAGAGAGAGAGAGAGAGAGAGAGAGAGAGAGAGAGTTAGAAACATTGATGAGAGAGAGTCATCGATCAGTTGCCTTTTGCACATCCCCTACTGGGAATATGCCCTTAACCAAGGTACATGCCCTTGACTGGAATCTAACCCGGGACCCTTCAGTTCCCAAGCCCACGCTCTATCCATTGAGTGTTTTAATGCAAATGTGTTCTAAAAAGATTGTGTTGAGTAGTTTTTGTTGCAACACATATTTTTAAAGATATATTTTATTTATTTTTTACAGAGAGGAAGCGAGAGAGAGAGAAAGAGAGAGAGAGAGAGAGAGAGAGAGAGAGAGAGAGAGAGAGAGAGAGAGAGAGAGAGAGAGAGAGTTAGAAACATCGATGAGAGAGAGTCATCGATCAGCTGCCTCTTGCACACCTCCTACTGGGAATATGCCCGCAACCAATATACATGCCCCTGAGCGGAATTGAACCTGGGACTCTTCAGCTCCTAGACCGACGCTCTACCGCTGAGCCAAACCGGTTTCTGCACAACATATTGTTTTTTTAAGTGTATTGGAAAGATGTTTTATTATTTGTTAAAGGAAGAGAGAGGAGGAAGAAATCTGGAATCCTTGATGAGGGAGAATTGGAATTTATGGTAATTCTTATTGTGGGTTGTGCACCCGTTCTCTCTGATGGTCGCCAAGGGGTTATCCGTCCAGTGTTGTCTGGCAGTTCCCCGTGAGATGACTGAGTGGCACCCTGAATGAGATTCCCCACCACCCCCATCCAGTCCTTTTTGAAGTGGAGAGTGTTGCGCTGTGTAAGTTGTAAGATGATGGTGTGATTAGTGAGCAGCAGTGGGATGGTGGTGCTGTTGAGTGTTAAAGATGTGCCATCGCAAGCCTTGCCTGTGAAGCTCCTTTCGTGTGAGTGAAGGTGTTGTCCTGTGGTGTTAGCAGCACGTGTGAGGCCTAGTGCTTTCAGTGAAATTTGGATTTTTTAAAGTGGGCTTGATGTGTCCTTTTCCATCTGTGAAATATGGCAATATAATCATTGGTGAGTTTTGTGAATTGTGTGATATTGCAAGTCAAAAATGAGTAATTTTTTAAATGAAGTGCTGCAGCAAGAGAAGTGATGACACGTGGAGGTTTTTCTTTTTGTTTATTTTGCTGCACTCCGTGCTTTTTTAAAAAATAATAATTTTTAAAGAAACTCTATTCCAGGAACCTCGGTGCTAGCCATGTCGTCTGTGTCCATGGTGCTGAGAAGTGTCTTATTGTCAAGGCGTTTCCCACGTTGGTCAGCAGGTGTCGCCAAGTGATCGCCGATGACATTGTGCTGAGAGGTTTCTCTCTTTGAAGGCGTTTCCTCCGTTTGTCAGTAGATGTCGCCAAGTCCTCAGCGATGATACTTTTTTGTGCCCTGTCCATGTTGCTGATAGGTGTCTGGTTGTGTAGGCGTTTCTTGCGTTGGTCATAAGGTGTCGCCAATGAGACATGTTTGTGTGTTGTTTTTCTGTGGAGTTTTCCTTGTGATGTGTTGGAGTGATGTGTGCCTTTGCAGAGTGTGTTGTCAAGGGGTTATCCTTTTTTTGCGCCCCTCAAGTGAGTTGCCGTTCATGGCTAAGGTGTGTTGTTATTTGTGACGTCTCTTGAGGCGTGTGGTGACTGTGCGTTTTCTTTTTCCTTTTTTTTTTTTTGTGTGTGGAAGTTGTGGTTGTTTGTATCCAAGTGTTTTGGAATGGAGCCGAGTGTTCCTAAATGTTGTTCAGAGGCAGTTTTGAGAAGGTTTAATTTTTTATTTTAAATTTTAATGAAATAGTGTGACGTTGATTGTGATTCGTTGAGAATAGGATTGCATTGTTATGTGAAGAATGTTCCTTTTTTGTTCCTCCCAACCACAACACTCACTCCACAGTGAGTGTTGTGGTTGGGAGGCGATGTCCCTGAGGCGTGAGGAGGCCCCGTTCCACTGTCCAAGGCCCTGTGGACCCGTGTCCCCCCTTCCCCCCATACTTGCCATTTTGAAGGCAGCCATCAGCAGGTGTTTGAGCCCCCATGTGGAGTTCATGTTCCAGGGTATGTGTTGTCTGTAAGGTTTTCATGATGAAATGGTGGAGTGCATTGGGATTGCTGCTATCCCCCATGGGCAAACCCCCCTCCCCCAGGATGCAGTTTGAGTTTGCTCGATTCCCTGATGCCATGGAAGTGCGTTGAGCACTGTTTGTTGTGAAAAACCAGCTGGGGTCTTATTTGTGTGTTGAGTTCTGGTTGTGTTTCCCATGTGGTTTGCAGGCCGTTTTTTCTTGCCTTAGTGAGGGCAGTGGTGCCTGGCACGCTCGCAAATTGAAGCGAATTCTAGGGCACCCCCCCCCCCCCCCCCCCCCCCCCCGCCCCCTAGGCTGCAGTTGAATGCAAAGGTTGAAATGCAAAGGAGTTACTCGATGTCTAAGTCCTGGGGCGGGCAATCTGTTCCCTGAGGACGAGCCATTTGCATCTTGATCGGCCATTGTTGTTTTGCATGTGGGAGGACCTTGTTGTGAAAGGTGGTATTGAGTTTTAAGTTCCGTTTTTGGTCCCCCTGCAGGCGCATCCCCCCACCTCCCCCTGGGATCTGAAGTGTTTTCTTTGTTGTTGTGAATGGTTAGTGTTAAGTCGTCTGCAGCCATCTAAATGTTTTGTTTTGTTTTTTTGTTTTTGCAAAATAGCACTGTAAACCCACTGCCCGGAATTGTGTGGGTGGGTTGGGTTTCTTTCACGTCTGTGTCCTTGTTTGAATGAAATTGTGTGAAAGCAGGTGTTGCAAAGTGGTATTTTGTAGAGCGTTGTGTCCATGCATGGATATTGTTGTGCATCGTGTTTGTTGTGTGTTTATTAAGGTCGTGTCAAAGCTCCATGTTAGCTAGGAGGTATGAGGAGAGACATTTATTGGGGCAGTAGGTTCACTGTGTGTGTGTATTTTTATATTGTTATAACTAAGAAACGATGGCATGAGGTTGTCTAATGTGTATGTTGGTATTTTTTTTTGGCAATTTGTAGTTCCCATGTGTTGTTGTTGGTCCTTACAGTTCCTGTGTCTCCGCCGTTGTCCCAGTGGGTCCATGGCTGTTTTTAAGGGGGGCATTTGGATAATTTCCTTGTTTGTGTGTGTCCTTTTCTAACTTTTGGTTCATGTGTAAATGTTTGTATACCAGGAAAGTAGGTGTTGCGCCTTGAGAATGCTCTGAAAAGGCAGTGAGTTCTGGAAAATCTCCCCATAATGTGGATGAGTCTCCTGAATATCAGAGTGTGTGTGCGTTTTCCTCTATTTTTGATTTCTCCTATGGACTCCTCCAAAGTCTAAGAAATTGTTCAAACTGGTTTGGCTGATTGTGTGGCTAGAGCATGTGGCTGCGGAGTAAAAGGTTCCCGGATCTTACCCGGTCAAGGGCATGTACGGCTGTTGCGGTCACATTTTCCTGGGGGGGGGGATGCTTGTATGAGCAGCTGATTGATGTTTGCTTGTTATCCATGTTTCTAACTCTGTATCCCTGTCCATTACTTTTGGAAAGAAAAAAATAAGAAGTCATCAACATCTTCATTAAGAAACAAAGTGTGAGAAATTGTTTCCAGGTTTGGGTTTGAGCCGGAGCCCAGCTGTTCAGACCGGTGTGGCTCAGTCTGCCGTGTGCGTGCCTTTTGTTGGTCACGTTTTGCTGTGTCTGGATGACTGGGATTTTAAAAAAGGCATATGAGGCTTTTGTTTCTGTTTTCTTTTTGTTTTTGTCTTCTTGAGTGCAGAAGCGTTGTGGGGTTGTAGGTGAGGGTCTGATATGGGACAAAGGAGCGGGGCGGTGTCCTCCCACGGGAAAGAGAAGCTGTGAGATGAATCAGGAAGGTGGTGGAGTGAAGTGTGGTTGTTGTAAAGTTCCAGCTGCGAGGTTTGAGACGCAGAAGCAAGACACAGAGTCCAGGCGATTAAAAAGGGGAGAGGCTTTCATCTGCGCTATCAGGCTAAGTCCGCTGGTCTGAGGGTGGGCCAGGGAAGTTGACGCCAAAAAGCAGCGTAGGTAATTGTGTTTTACAACTGTGACAGAAAAGAGCCATATGCTAACCTGAGAAGCTCAGGGAAGGCTTCGGTGGCAGTCTTGCAAACCCAGAGACCTAAGCTAACCACAAAAGATGGATTGAAAATTAAATATCTAACAGGTTACTGTAGGTAGTAATGTCTTTAGAATTTAGTCTTTAGGATTTATAACTTTGAACAAAGTTAATTTCCTGTGGTTTGAACCTTTAAAAGGTACTGCCTACCACTGCAACGGTGCAGTCGTGTGGAGACCATCTGCTTGTGGTGCTCTCGTTGCTGTCCTGGCCAGATATTTCAAGAAATCCTTGCCTGCTTTTTTAATTACTTATCAGTCTCCGGTGGTCTTATTTTGAACCCATGGTTCGATCCCAGAACACAGAGTCCGAGGACAGTGATTGGCATTGAGTCAATAGGTGCAGGAGTTTTTAGTGTAGATGAAGTCTGTTCCTTTGTGCTTGTGATGTAAGTTGTTTATCCAGGTAGGTGCCTAATTTATGTCCATCGGTGTTTTCTGTGTAAAGGACCCTTCACCTGGTGAGGGTGGAGCCACACGTGCGTGTGGTGGTGTGTTGTAAGTGCAAGCTCGCAAGTGTTGTGCTGTTGTGAGAAGTGAGGTGAGGCACGGTACCCGTTGATGTGCCTCCGAGGTGTGGTTGTTTGTTGATGATGTGGAGGCATTTTTGAGTCCTGAGACAGTGGTATGTGTTGTGTCGAGTTTTAATTTCAAAGTGTTGTCCATGTCATTTGAAGTGTTATTCCTTATTTGGTGTCCTTACTTGTTGGCCTGTTTTGTAGACAGCGGATGCATTTCTAATGTTATATTGTCATGTGTGTGAGATTCTTGGTGTTGTGGTAATATGTGGATTTTTTAAATCAAAGTCTCACGGTCTATGTTTTTTAATGTCTGTTCAGGCAATGAATTCCTTAGGTTTTGATGCCTTTGCTTGTATTGTGGAGCCAGTGTGGTTTTTAGTTGAGGACGATGTAGTTGCTTTGAAAGGAGAATCAAAAATTGTCCTTTTTTTGTCAGGGCATGGTAGTTTGTATATTTTTGCCAGAAGTGTCTGTGGAGGCTGTTATTGATATGCAGATGCTATTTCCCTCCCCAGGGCAATCCGGAAAGGGAGCCTTGATGGGCCATTATTAGGAAAGTATGGTGGATGGCTAATGCAAAAGGACTGGGATTGCTGAAAAGGCTGTAAATTGTTGATGTTTGCATGATAATTGGGCTTTTTAAATGGGGAGGAAGTTTTCTGCTAGGCCTTGTGGGTGTGGATGATCTGTCTGTCCTGCTGGTCCTCGTTTTTTTCCTGGAGGTGTGTGTGTGTGTGTGTGTGTGTGTGTGTGGTCAGTGTGTTTCATTGTGTTGTGTTGTGTTGTTGGTCATGAAGGAGCGTGGACGATGGTTTGCGTTGTGTGTGTTGTGGTAGGACATGTGTTTGTGGTTGAGGAGTGAGTGTAGACAGGCCTAGGAAGAGGCAAGTAAGGTGTGAGTTGTGTTATGTATATTTTGGATGGAAGGCGAATGTTGAGTGGTGGCGTCGGTGCAGTAGTTTTTGATGCTAATGTTTGTGTAAGTGAGGTGTTGTTGTGAGGTTGTAGAGGCTGAAAGAAATAATATAGAAAAATTCCCCTGCTAGCCCAGACTTCCCGTGAGAATGTGACCTTTAGAACTGCCCCAGGAAAGACAGGGTATGAGCCACACAGCACCAGACCACCAGACTCAGCCCCTAGAGGTAGTAAACTGGATGTATTATCAATGTCCTGCGGCGGTTCCACCCTGTTCCTTGTGATAATGTCTATCCTCCCCTCAAGGAATTCCTGTCCCTCTTTCTGGAAGACCCCCTCCCCTTGTCCTTTGTTCTAACTTTGCGGTTTTTGCCTTTATAAGCCTGTAAGAAGTTCTGCTCGTGACTTGACTTGGCTGCTCCTGCGTGAGTAACAGGTCAGGTCCCAGCATGCTGGAATAAATCCTCTTGCTATTTGCATCAAGTGCCGTCTCTTGCGTTTGACTGGGTCGTCGTTGATCCTGGGTAAGGGCAGGGGTCTCCTTCGGGGGGTCCAACAAGGTCGAACCCTGGGTTCAAAATAAGACTACCGGAGGCTGATTAATTAATTAAAAAAAGCAGGCAAGGATTTATTGAACTGTCATAGACAGCCACAAGAGCACCACACGCAGGTGGACTCGAAATGACTGCACCGTTTTAGGGGTAGGCAGTCCCTTTTAAAGGTTCAAATCACAGGAATTTTCCTTTTTTTTAAATTCTAAATCCTCAAGACTAAAATCTAAAGACCCGGGACAGCCCACAGGGTTAGTTCCCAGTCACATCCTGTTGGATATTGGAATGTGGCCCTATCTTGCAATAGCGATAACACAGAAGCAGAGCTCAGCGGTTAGTCTCTAAAGGTTATGTACAATTTCTATCCCCGAAGCTACTGAGTCAGTGGGAATTAATGTCCTGTGGTCCTGTTCCCAGGCAAGAAAACATTGCCTTAGCCTCCAGGTCTTCACTTGTAAGCTGAGGTAAGTACCCAGTGGTTTAATCAGATGCAACAGCCAGACTTAGCAGGCTTAAAAATCAAACAGCAGTTTTTACCAAAGTACGGTTGCCACTATATATATCAGGTGGAATGGGTGGGAATGTGAGTGAGTTTCCCCGGGGACGTGTTTGGTGGGAATTGTGAGTATTGGGTTTGACCACAAAAGGTTAATGTCAGGAACCTATTTTGTGTCAGGCAATGTGCTTGTGTCAATCTTGTAGGAGACCGGGTAGTGTAGGTTTTGATTTTAGTTTTTTTCCCCATGTTGTAGAGTTTGTATTGCTGTATATTTTTGTCGTGCACCGAGGAATGCAAGATCACATGGAGGTTGTGTCAGGCAATGTGCTTGTGTCAATCTTGTAGGAGACTGGGTAGTGTAGGTTTTGATTTTAGTTTTTTTTTCCATGTTGTAGAGTTTTTATTGTTGTATATTTTTGTCGTGCACCGAGGAATGCAAGATCACATGGAGGTTGTGAGGTTATTTTGCTGAATGTGTTTGTGTTTTATTTTTTCAGGAGGTAAGCTTGCAGGGAGGCAGGCAGGCAGGCAGGATTTGTGGTAAGGTTTCCTGTGTCAAAGTTTTAGAAAGCAAACATTGTCACTGGTAATAATATGTAAAAAGAGCTGGGCAACGTTGATGGCTGTGAATAGTCGTAGCCATTAAGTCATTGTGTCGTCGAGATAGTGGTCTTTGAGGCCACTTTAATTTGTTAATGGTATGTAAATTGTTCTTATTTCCTGTTTTTGGAATTTGCCACCTAAGAGATGTCTTTGTGTGAGAATGTCACTGAAAGGAAGGCAAAAGGCCACCACGGACGGTCGTGCTCCCTCAGAGGTGTAGTGCCGCGTGGCCTCCATTTTCCCAATGAAGTCTTTGCAGTGTATTAATTTTAGTGTGTGTTCTTGTCTAGAAAGCGTACTGTGAGTGGGCCCTGAACCAGGCGCGTCGTGTAATTGGATTGTGCATCAAAGTGTTTACGTGAGAAGAGCTAGCAGGGTGTGTATGATTTGTGGCGCTTTGCTTGTGTTTGCTTGCTGAGTTTGCTTGTGTTCATCTTTTCCTGCGGCTTGTGTTCATCTTTGCTTGTGCTCCCCTTGCCTGTGTTTTGATTTGTTTCTGTTTGTATTTGAAGTAGGGACAGGTTAGCATTGTGTTTGTAGATTTTTTGGTCCCTGTGTGAGCACGTGTGGCTATTTTTTCATTGATTCGTAGGGAGCGTGTAAATGAGTGTGTGTTTGGGAGGTATAGGGTGGGAGGGAGGGAGGGAGAGAGAGAGAGACAGAGAGAGAGAGAGAGGAAATGTTGATGTGAGAGATAAATGAGTTTAGTTTGTTATCTGTATAGATATAATTGTAGGCTGTTATTCTTACAATTGTAAATTATTTATTTTAAAGAAGGAGGGGGCCAGCTCTCCACCCTCCTGGGGAAAGGGGCGGCGTCTGCCGCCATCCACCCCCGCTTTCCCCCGTCCCGTCCCGGCGGGGTTAGCAGAGAGGAGGCTACGGTCGCCAGGCCGGCCGGGCGCTCGCACTGGGTTCTCTCTCCTCCTTCCTTCACTCACATTTGTAAGCGTTTAATGTGGGATCCTGCCATTCCCCCGTCCCCCGACCTAGGACAGTTAGGTTTGTGTTGTTGTTGTCGTATTGTGTGGTGTTTTCCTCATGAAATGGTGGTTGTGTAGATGCTCAGCAGCTGTCTATGTGAAGTGTTCTTTGTGCAATTGCTCTTTGTAGAATTGTGTGTGTGTGTGTGTGTGTGTGTGTGTGTGTGTGTTAAATGTTTAGGATCGTTTTATTAGGTTTTATTGGGCCAAGGCGTTTTTCCCCTCTCCCCGGGAAGTGGCGTTTTCAGTGATGTCATATTGATTAGTCCCTTTGATCAAGAGTTCTTGTCCTCTGCGGTGAGTCCATTGCATTGTCTCCGCCCGTACCGGAAATGGATGAAGAAGTCTGCACCGTAAAGTTCCCGCCAAAAGTTCTTTATGAAGTCATTGACTCCTGTCTTTTGGTGCCGGAGCCACCCAAGCTGAGCTGTGCGGTGTGTGGCTGGGGGAATCCATGCTTAAGCCTTGACGTGTTTGGCCTTGTGCATTCCTCGTTTAGCCACGTAAGATTCTCCTCTTGGTCATGTTATTCATTGAAATGGGCTATGTGTATGTGTTTGAAGGAGCTGTTGTGGATTTTTTTTCTTTCTTTCAGTGTGTGAATGGCGGCGGTTGCGGGCAGGGAGGTCCAGCCCCGGGTTGTTTATTTTGTGCAGGTAGGTGAGGGAGGGTCTGTTTGTGTCTTTTGTGCGCTATGTGTTGAATGTTTGTGTCATGTGTGGTGAAGTGTCGTCTGTTAGGTATCGTGGTTTGGTATTTGCATCCTAGTGAGGTACTTGTAAGTGAATTTACTTTCGGGTAACGTGAGCGTGTTCTTGTTTGTGGCTTTCCCACGTGCGGACCCACTTTGAGCCTGTGCCGATTTTGTCCTGTTTTCCACATGTAAGCAAGCTTGATGGTTAGATAGTGTTCTTGACGGCATTAAAGTTATGTAATGATTAGAGGTGATGCGTCCTTGCTCAGCTGGCATTGTCCTGTCGAGAGAAGTGTGTAGTGTGCCGATGTTTGTGCAAGGTAGAATGGCACCGAACGCTGAGAACCAATGGTGGTGATGCCATGCTTATGTGTTTAGATTGTGTTGAGCCAAAGGGTGTTTTAGTGAACATGTTTGTTGAGTTCAATGCTATTTTTGTGTTTTTGGACGTGTATGTTTTTCAGGGAGAATCGCCAAGTTGTGTCCTTCCGTGGTTTGGTGTGTTTGAGAAGAATGAAGAAGGTCCGTGTCAAATTTGTACGGCGGAGAGGAAGAACTTTTGGCAGTCGTTTGTGTAGCGCGTGCTTATCTCGTTTGCGTTGTGTGCATCAGTTTTTGGCCTGAGGTGGGACGCGTGTGTCACGGTTTTGAGTGTGTGTTGATTATTCCCCCATTAGGTATTTCCCTCGTGCTTTTTTTTAAGACGTCTTTTTCCTAGTCAGAAGAATGTATCCATAGCGACATTGCATTTGTTCTTTTCTTAATTGTGAAAGATGGTATTTTTGCAAGTGTTTGAGGGTTGTTATGTGGTTTCCCTGTTGTTGTATAAGATGGCCAGGATGGTTTGAATTTTGAAAGAAGGTGCCATTTCGTTGTACGTTGATAGGTTTTTCATTAGTTGTGAGGCACAGGAGATTGACCACCGAAATAGGTTGAAGTAAAGTGTATTTACCAGTGAGGAGCCGTGCTCTTGAGTAGGTAGAGAAATTGGAATTGAAGGATCTTGTAGAGTAGAAAGGAGCCAACCAGGCTATCTCCCCCAGTGGACGTGGAGAGAATGGATGCCTGACGGTTGTGGGGAGTGTTTTTGAGGGGAGAAAGAGGAAAGGGTTGGACCTAGGGTTGAACAGGAAGTGGTGGTCGTGTTCCAGGGCAGTTCAGCATATGCTGATTGATGGCTGAATGTATTTGGGATGTGTGTGGGCTATGCCAGTCATGTCCTAAATGCGAGTCACGTCCTAACTGCGGCCCCCCGTTTGCGGAGGGGATTATGTCACAGTTCGTTGCCCATGTGGTTCCTGTTCTCTGGATGGTTCGCGTATTTTTTTGCATATTTTGAAATTTGTGTCTCGCAGTACTCTAGTGTCTGATTGATGTCTTGTATGGTCATGGAGTGTGCTTGAAATGTGTCTGTGTGCCGCTTTGTTGTTTACTTATTGTAGCCATAGATGTTATTTCTAGTCCTTTATGAACATTGTCACGTTAGTTATAGAATAGGTGTTTTGTTTGTCGTTTAAATTAAAATTGATTTCGTTGTTGTCGTCTTGAAATCTGCCAGAAGTTCCTTATTTAGTATTTTCTTTTCTGAGAAACGGAGTGCTTTGTAGAGTTTTTCCCCATGAATGAAGCACATGTGATAAACGCTGTAATAGTTTAGCAGGTATTGATGTAGTCGTTAGCATTATTTTTTAGCAACAGGTCAGTCTGAAATGTTGTGTGTCGGTGACTGGTATTTCATTGCGGATTTTTTTTTTTTTAAATTATGTAGGAAAGGGAACCGAGCAGAATGTCCTTTTCCTTGTTCGTTACAGTCTCCCGAGTTCTCTAAGTGGTTTTGTATGGTTTCTTTGTGTTAGGAGCGTGATAGAGGGAAGGGGATATTGTGGTGTGCACATAGTCACCGTGCACGGTGGAGGATGTGGAATGTTTTTTTTCTGTGGAAGTAGTGAGCGATGTCCACGGGTGTATGAAAGTAAGGTGTTTTGATTTGATTCGTTTTTTGTCATGGAGTGTGTTTGTATGTCCTTGATGTTGTGTTCTGGAAGTGTGAAGATGTTACCTTTTGAGCAGATGCATGTGATAAAGCGAGCGCCACTGTTGATTGTTTTATCGTGTGTGCACGTGATCCATCGTTTGTATTTCAGGACATGTTCCTTGCCCGTTTCGGAAATGTATTGTAGGCCATGTGTTTTGCCCGTGTTGGCAATTATTTTTTCTCTCGTTAGCTGCCATGCAATGTTTTTAGAAGTATTGAGTGTGTATCACATCATGGGTGTTCCTGGCGGTTTCCCTGGTGTCTGCCTAGTTTGTGATTAGTTGAGTTTGTCATGGATTTATTAATTTTTTTGGCCCTTTTCTTGAACTCTTTTGTGAAAGTGAATGTGTATTTTTTGCAGAGCACCTGTTATTTTTTTAGACATTTTTTCCGAGAGTGCCGCATGCCTATAGCATTTGTGTGGTTTATGAATCAGTAGCCGTGTCTTTTGTTTCCCCTGTGAAGGCTCCAGCGGCGGATGAGGTGCCAGGTTTGTGTGTGGAGCGTGAACCCTAGCCGTGCGTTTTCCCTGTTTGTGTGTATGTGCGTAGTACGTCCATGATGGAAGGAAAGCATGGTGATATTGTTGATGTCTTGGTTGTTCTTATTTCATGTCACCTCTGTTTTCTCTCCCTCAGAATTGCCACTTGCTCCCAATAAAGGATGGCCATCCATGTTCTTGGACAAGTGAGCGTGGGTGGGACATGGCTCGTTTTGTGCAAGGCCCGTGTAGTGACTGTGTGAAGCCTGAAAAGAATGAAGCTGCAGGTTGTCCATGGGAAAGGATTGTGCATAGCAGCGTGAAGGTCATTCGTAAGTGTTGTATTCCGATATCTTGTGTTGTGGCACGTGTTTGTGTCTACATTTCTGGAGTTTGTTTGAGATTTTTGAAGTGTGGTATGGGGATGGCCACGGGAAGGGGTCCCGTTTGCATTTTTAAATTGTGACCATCGCAGCCACCGAACGGTGCCCCCGAGAGAAAGAGAAACCACATTTACGTATGATGTGTCATCAGTCCTTTTTTTTTTCTCCCCCCCCAATGGTTCTTGTATTAATGATGGTTGTACTTGGCCATGTATCCTCCACGACCGTTGTCCATGTTTTCCAGTATCGTGGATTTCAACGTTTCAGATTTAAGTTATTTTCAAGCAATTTTTTTTGTACGTTCACGTGTTTGTGTTTTCCGTCTCTTTCATTCAGGCTTGTATTTTAAAAATGTTTTTGATGCATTTTTAAGAACATTTTTGTAAAGATACACGTGTGTAATGTATCTCTGTATTTTTTATTTATTTAAATTTCACTGGGATTGTGGAATGATATTTTCAGAAGCCACTGTTGACTTTTGGAGCACTTGTGGAAGTTTATGGTTGATGTAGTTATTGATGCAATGTATTCCAGATGGAGAGATTTCCGTGGACGGAGGAACAGCGGTAGCATCAGGACGAGGAAGGTTTAGGCCACGCACCTGCGGTCTGGGATGCTTAGGCAACGTCCCTGAGTATCCACGTGACCCCCGGCTTTGTATGTGGGCTCCGCTCCCTTCAAGGCTGCCGTTGTTGATCATAGGATGAGCACAAGGTAACGTCAGAGTGTGTATGTCCATGAGCCCTGATATTCCTTCTAAAACACATCCCCGAGGCATGCCATTTTTCTCCGCCACGTTGTGCCATGTATGTCGACTTGGGCAGGTTAAGTCATGTGAGGTTTTCATGTAAAGAAATGTTGATGCAAAGCAACTTTAAGTAACCATATTTTTAAAATTGTATTTTGAATCTATGTAGTATGTAATGCATGTCCCAAAGTGGCTATGGTTTTTCAGCGGTTATGCTTACTAGCATTGCTTGTGTGTGGTCATGTTCAAATGTTATTTTTGAAGGTGTTATGCTGAGCTTCTGTACGTGTTCTAGTGGGCACTTGAGGCCACGGCCCCGCACTTGCCCACGCCCGTTGCAATCGTGAGGAGCATTCCGTTTTTCCGCGTGTGTTGTTTTTTAGAAATGTGTGAATGCAGCCGTGTATGGAATTATCGTTTGGTGGGTAGGCGGCAGGGTCGTTGAGTTTGTTTTCATCCACAGTGCTTTAAGGTTTTAAGTGTTGACAGTGCAGGAGACGGATAGCTGTGAGAGGGCGTGGACTACGGTATGTGAGATTGGAATAGTGTTTCCCTGCAGCATGCTGTAAGCCATATGTTTACAGGCTGGGGATTTTGTTATTTTTTCACGTATTGGTGTCAGGTATGCCAGTATGCACTGTCTGGTGTAAGCGTGCAGCGTGCTGTTGGCCTTCTGTGCCGCTGAGTATTGTAATTGCAAGTTATCTTACCACAGAGTGCACTTGATCTCATGAGGGATGTAATGGAACGATACTATGCATAGGCCATTTATTCCACAAGTTTGAGTTTTCTGCGCAGCACCAGCTCGGTGCAGCACCGTGGCTGGCAATAGCCTTCCCACCCTTTCATTTTTTTCATTTTTTCACGTTTGTTGGCCTCACTGTGTTCCCTTCAAGGTTTTATTTTTATTTCCCCATGTGAAATATATATGTGCATTTAAAAAAATGTTTTATTGATTTTTTATAAAGAGGAAGAGTGAGGAATTGATATTAGAAACATGGAGCAGGTTCCTCTTGCACACCCCCTACCGGTGATGTTTCGGCAAGCAATGTACATGCCCCTGAGCGGAATGGAACCTGGGACCCTTCATTCCCCAGGCTGACGCCCTATCTCCCGATCTAAACCGGTTTCTGCTAGATGTGCATTTTCTGAGCAGCATTTTTTGTCCCTGGGAATCCTTGTGCCATCCACGTATGTCCACACCCCTCCTCGTTGCACGGTTCATCATCTTTAAGTTTAATGTATAGTATGTGGATTGTCAGGTGCCGAGTTTTTGAATAAGCGCTAACCTGAATACAGTACCTCCTGCGATTCTGTGCCTATTGTGCAAGCAACCCGTGTTTGTACTGCCCCTTTCCCCACTTTATTCCATGTGTATCAGACCCTTGGTTGTTCACCAAGAGGTTCTATCTTATCGGTTGTTGTTCCGCAGCAAGTGCTCATTAGAGTCAAAGGTGGTGTTTACGCTTGTCTATGGTGTTATTCCCTAGTTTGATATTGACATTCCCTGGCTGATGATTGTTTTTCTGTATCGCCATGTCACGAATGCCTGTCCGTAGCAACCCTGGCAGCCTGTCCATGTTATGTTTATTTCATGTGTTTATTTTTCCCAACTGCCTGTCACATCACGTGCAGTCAGAGTTTGGTGGCCCCCGTTCCCGACTGCATTATCCTGTGCAGCACAGCTTGACGGTGACTAACCTGGGTTGTCGTGGGGAGGTCCTCGAAGATGCGCCAAAAAGGCCCCGGGATGTGTATTTGGTCGTGTGGGTGTGCCGTGTAGCTTGGGAACCAAAGCCCTCCGTCTCCCCGACCGGTAGGCGATGTCTCTGTCCAGTAACTGAAGGATGGCATCCCCGTTACCATCGCTTTCACTGCAGCCTATCAGCGAGCGGTCAAGCGTCCCTATGTGTACTTTTACAAAGGTGCGTTGTCCGGCTCGCAATGTTCCTGGGCCAGTTTTTGCAAAAAGTAGCGGTCCTTTGCTCACCTCGTTGTGGTGCTGCCCTCACAGCAAGGCCCACATGTGAAAGCCATCCTAGAATCGTTTTTGTTGTGTGCTGACTCATGCACGTCCAGCTCTAGCGTCTGGGAAATGCAGTTATAGTGACCTGTATGCACCCCTTTCCTGCTGGACAGTGGTTACTGCTGTAGCGTGCGTGTCCAAATGTGGGCCCGTTGTGAATCTGCTAAAGGGACAGTCATCATTCGTTCAGTGCATTTTAGGAGAAAGGGTTTGACATGGAGCGCCCAGGTTGTGTTTCCCTTCCCACATGGAACACATAGGTTACTGTGATCGGTGCATTATTTCTGTTGCCGTCACGACCCATCCTTCCGTACCACCCAATCCCTTGATTTGTTAAATATAGCGATGCAGTCCTGGAGGGTTTCATCTTCTGTGTCTGAATTTTCAAGCGTAGAAAGCATGCAGCTGTTATGGTATTGTAAGTCCTTTGGTTGTTGCAGCCAAGTAATTTCAGACCACTCGTGTCAGTCTATGGTGTTAATTATTGGATCTTGAGGTGTCCCGTCTTAGTTTGCACTTTTTCTCATGGAGATGTGCACTACGTATGGGCCATGTATCTCCCAGTACTTGGAGTTAGATGACCTTGTGTCACCATATGTGAGTTTGCTGGTAGCAGTACCCTTGTTGGCGTGATCCATGTCCCTAAAGGGCTGCTGCTTTGTCTGCCAAAAGTTGTCTGCGATATATTTGTATATGTGCATGTGCTGACGAACCATTGAATCCCTGTGCCACGTGTGCCCATATCATCCCTGTTCCTCGGTCCTATTGCTCTGAGCTGTTGGTGTGCTGCCATGTGGTGTGGATTAGTTGATAAAGGGCCAAGTGCAGGCTACCATCCTGTGGATGTGGTGGTAGGCACCCGTTGCCTATCTAGTGCCCCTTTTCCTAATTGAGTCCATGGTACTCTGTCCTGCTCAGTAACAGGTATTTGTTTTGCTAGGGAGCAGTCAGTACTCATCGGCCGAAAGACGTTATGTGCCCTTGTAGGTGTCTGCATTTACTATGGTTATATTGCTACCACGGTCATGTGGCAGTAACCCCAGGAGATCCTCCAGCGTGTGTATTCTATGTAGTCATGGTACCTCCTACCCACAATGTGCATGTACAGAATTGTATTCGCGCCCCCCCCCCCCCCCCCGCGCGCTCTCCCCCCGCTTTCTGCATCATCCTGGGTGGATAGCACAGCCTGGCTGTGGCTGATCTGTATCCTCATGGGGGAAGTCAATCTCTGTAATTTGTCTTGCCAAATCCCCCCATGTTCCTTAGTCACATGTGTTTAAGCTCTTGTGGTGCTGTGGAGTATTTGTAAAAGGGTTCAGTTGTTACTTGAAACGTGTGGATGTCCTGTTATCCCCCCATCCCTGCATTTGTAGCGCCCCATGCCTGCATTTGTAGCGCCCCATCCCTAATTGACTCCAGCAGGTACCAGTTATTTGCTATTTTTCTGGGGAGGGAGCAGTGTGTACTCATCACGTCAGAGATGGTGTGTGCCCTTGTGGATGGCATTTCCTAGGGTTTAGTCTCCGTATACTGTGGCTGCTCATTGTCATTTGTCATGGGATATCATGGTTGTCAGCAGTAAGCCCAGGAGCCCCTCCATGCTATTGGTTTATTGTATGTATGTTGTGTAGTCATGCAGTTTATTGTATGCAGTTAGTCATGCTTCCTCCCCCCCACAATGACTACTCGACAAGTTTAGCAGGCTCCCCCCACCTCCACCCCCACCCCCCGCATCAGCCTGGGTTGCACATCCGGTGGTGGGTGACCCGTATCCACACGGGGGGAGGTGCACCAGGCTGTGAATCTGGCAGGCCTTGGGTGAGTGTATTTCGTGACCTGGCCATGGTACCTAGTGTGGGAACCAAAGTCATGTGCCTCCCTAGGCATGATGGATAGCCGTTGTAGCAATGCAGTATTTGAATCATGGCACGACTTTGTATTTTCACTTCAGCCTATCAGTGTGCGGTGAACAGCGCATGTCGTTTGAGCATCAATGCAGGAGTCTGCGTCCGTCCCAATGTGTCAGAGGTTACTTTTCCAAAAGTAGTGCCCCTTTCCACCCCTTGTGGCGCTGCCCTCACAGAAAGGCCACCATGTCCGAGCACTTGCAGAATCCTGGTTTTGTTGTGATTCCTCATTCACGTCCAGTATCGGTGTCACTTACATTCCCAACTCCAGCGTTGCTGCCCGTGTAGTCCTTTTCCAAAGCGGGGCTCCCTGTAAAAGAGCACTCGCACTCGTGCCATTTGAATGCACGAGTGTCAACGCCAAAGTTCAGGGTGCCCACCCTTGTTCATCATCCCCATCCCCGGGACAATGTTTTCCACTTTACTGTCTTTTGTGTCACGTCAGTGTGTGTGGCCACACGCCTGTTTCCCAATGTGAAGAGCACCCTTGCCTGGAATAAACATTGGACAAGGTGTGTGGATTTATATTTTGTCGTCCAGTTTTGTGTTTTCCCTCGTTGTCCCACAGTCGTCGTGAAGGTTTGTGTAGCTAAGAGGCACGCTTTGCAGTGTTCTGGGTTCGTGTTCCACGGTGCCCTACCCACCATTGTTTTTTTTTTTAATCGCAGTGAGCGTCTTCCACTCTTTTCATGTTACTCTTTGTTCACAATCATGGCGTTTCCCATGGATGCCGTAGTCTTCCCACCCCATGGATGGAGACAGGTACATATGAGTGTCATCTGTGCTTGTGTATTGTCTCATTCCAGTGTTGCCGCTTGCTCTGTTTGAATGAGTGTTTTGTGTTTTTTGTAGATACACAACCCCATCTGTTTCTGTGAGGACCGCCCTGCTTTTTAGCTCAGTTGTCCTAGATATTCCTTCTGTCTGGCATGCATGCCAGCTCATTGATTCTGCCTGCTAGTGTCTGTCACGTTAGCCAGCTCATGGATTCTGCCTACTAGTGTCTGGCATGCATGCCAGCTCATGGATTCTGCCTACTAGTGTCTGGCACGTTTGCCAGCTCATGGATTCTGCCTGCTAGTGTCTGGCACGTTTGCCAGCTCATGGATTCTGCCTACTAGTGTCTGGCACATTTGCCAGCTCATGGATTCTGCCTGCTAGTGTCTGTCACGTTAGCCAGCTCATGGATTCTGCCTACTAGTGTCTGGCATGCATGCCAGCTCATGGATTCTGCCTACTAGTGTCTGGCACGTTTGCCAGCTCATGGATTCTGCCTATTAGTGTCTGGCACGTTTGCCAGCTCATGGATTCTGCCTACTAGTGTCTGGCACGTTTGCCAGCTCATGGATTCTGCCTACTAGTGTCTGGCACGTTTGCCAGCTCATGGATTCTGCCTGCTAGTGTCTGGCACGTTTGCCAGCTCATGGATTCTGCCTACTAGTGTCTGGCACGTTTGCCAGCTCATGGATTCTGCCTACTAGTGTCTGGCACGTTTGCCAGCTCATGGATTCTGCCTACTAGTGTCTGGCATGCATGCCAGCTCATGGATTCTGCCTACTAGTGTCTGGCACGTTTGCCAGCTCATGGATTCTGCCTGCTAGTGTCTGGCACGTTTGCCAGCTCATGGATTCTGCCTACTAGTGTCTGGCACGTTTGCCAGCTCATGGATTCTGCCTGCTAGTGTCTGGCACGTTTGCCAGCTCATGGATTCTGCCTACTAGTGTCTGGCATGCATGCCAGCTCATGGATTCTGCC
Organism: Pipistrellus kuhlii; assembly: GCF_014108245.1. Taxonomy (NCBI): domain Eukaryota; kingdom Metazoa; phylum Chordata; class Mammalia; order Chiroptera; family Vespertilionidae; genus Pipistrellus; species Pipistrellus kuhlii. Next base: position 428,096 of record NW_023425579.1, read on the forward strand.
TACTAGTGTCTGGCACGTTTGCCAGCTCATGGATTTTGCCTACTAGTGTGTGGCATGCATGCCAGCTCATTGATTGTACCTACTAGTGTCTGGCACATTTGCCAGCTCATGGATTCTGCCTACTAGTGTCTGGCATGTTTGCTAGCTCATGGATTCTGCCTATTAGTGTCTGGCACGTTTGCCAGCTCATGGATTCTGCCTACTAGTGTCTGGCATGCATGCCAGCTCATTGATTGTACCTACTAGTGTCTGGCACATTTGCCAGCTCATGGATTCTGCCTACTAGTGTCTGGCACGTTTGCCAGCTCATGGATTCTGCCTACTAGTGTCTGGCACGTTTGGCAGCTCATTGATTCTGCCCGTTACCGTCTGGCACCTTTGCCAGTTTGTTGAATCGGCCTGCTTCCGTCTGGCACCTTTGCCAGCTCATTATATGTTGGCTGTATCTACCCACCCATACCTAGTTATTCAGCCAGCCAGGCAGGCAGGTCGGCACGCACCCATCCTACCCCACCCCACCCAGTCACCCACCTTTGCAACCTCCCTCGGCCCCCATTGTCTGAAATTGAATATGTTTTTCTGTGGTTTCCCTTTCAGTGGCCACCCTGCCATGCACGGCGGTTCCCTCCCATGTGTCATGGTCGGAGTCGGTCACGTAGGAAGAAATCATGGACACTGACAGGGCGGTGGGGTCGGGGTCACGGGGACAGAAGGGTAGCTGTGGCGCAAAATGGGATGGGGTTACGGGAGGTCCACGTAGGGTAAGGGTGTTGGGGGGAGGTGAGCCTTTGAGGGGTCGTGCAGGGGGTCTGTTTTTTTTGGTGTATGGCTCATTTCCTGAGCTCCTGGGGAATGGGCATTACAAAGCAGTATGGTACTGTCGTTTCCTCCCTGTCCATGGTACCCAGCAGCTAGTGTGTTCAGCAGTGATTGCTGTGTTGTTTAAGCAAGGCGCAAGTACTTGGAAGTTTCTCCAGTCATCCGTCAGTCCTCAGTCGTCCTCAGCAGTGCCAATTAGTCCTAAGTAGTCCCCAGCATTCCACAGTAATCATCAGTAGTCCCTAGCAGTCCTCAGCAGTCCCTATCAGGCCACATTAGTCCCTATTAGGCCACAGTAGTCCACAGTAGTCCTCAGTAGTCCTCAGTAGTCCCTAGCAGTCCCCAGCAGTCCTCAGTAGTCCACAATAGTCGTAAGTAGTCCCCAGTAGTGCCCATCAGTCCACAGTTGTCCTCAGCAGTACACATTAGTCCTAAGTAGTCCCCATTAGTCCACAGTAGTCCCCAGCAGTTCTCAGTAGTCTTCAGCAGACCCCAACAGTCCACAGTAGTCATGAGCAGTCCTCATCAGTCCACAGTAGTCCACATTAGTCCTAAGTAGTCCCCATCAGTCCACAGTAGTCCCCAGCAGTCCTCAGTATTCCACAGTAGTCCTAAGCAGTCCCCAGTAGTCTTCAGCAGTCCTCAGCAGTCCCCATCAGTCCACAGTAGTCCCCAGCAGTCCTCAGTAGTTCACAGCAGTCCTCAGCAGTCCCCATCAGTCCACAGTAGTCCCCAGCAGTCCTCAGTAGTTCACAGCAGTCCTAAGTAGTGCACATTAGTCCACATCAGTCCTAAGTAGTCCCCAGCAGTCCTCAGTAGTCCACATCAGTCCTAAGTAGTCCACATTAGTCCACATCAGTCCTAAGTAGTCCCCAGCAGTCCTCAGTAGTCCACATCAGTCCTAAGTAGTCCACAGTAGTCCCTAGCAGTGCTCAGCAGTCCTCAGTAGTCCCCAGCAGTCCTCAGTAGTCCCCAGCAGTCCTCAGTAGTCCCCAGCAGTCCTTAGTAGTCCCCAGCAGTCATCAGTAGTCCATAGCAGTCTTCAGCAGTCCGTAGCAGTCTACAGTAGTGCACACCAGTCCGTAGCAGTCCACAGTAGTGCACACCAGTCCGTATCAGTCCACAGTAGTCCACAGCAGTCCACAGTAGTCCACAGCAGTCCACAGCAGTCCACAGCAGTCTGTATCAGTCCACAGTAGTCCACAGCAGTCCGTAGGAGTCCACAGTAGTCCTCAGTAGTAGTCCACACCATTCCTCAGCAGTCCTCAGCAGTCCCGTAGCAGTCCACAGCAGTCCTCAGTAGTCCTCAGTAGTCCACAGCAGTCCTCAGCAGTCTCGTAGCAGTCCACAGCAGTCCTCAGCAGTCTCGTAGCAGTCCACAGCAGTCCTCAGTAGTCCTCAGTAGTCCTCAGTAGTCCACAGCAGTCCTCAGCAGTCCACAGCAGTCCGTAGCAGTCCTCAGCAGTCTGTAGCAGTCCTCAGCAGTCCTCAGCAGTCCTCAGCAGTCCTCAGCAGTCCTCAGTAGTCCCGTAGCAGTCCACAGCAGTCCGTAGCAGTCCAGAGCAGTCCTCAGTAGTACTCAGTAGCCGTAAGTATTCCCCAGCAGTCCCCAGCAGTCCTCAGCAGTCCCCAGTAGTCCTAGGCAGTCTCCAGTAGTCCCCAATAGTCGTCAGTAGTCCTGAACAGTCCCGAGCAGTCCCCAGTAGTCCCCAGCAGTCCTCCGTAGTCCTCCACATTCCCCAGCAGTCCAAAGCAGTCCTAAGTAGTCCACAGCAGTCCACATCAGTCCTCAGCATTCCCTAGCAGTGTTTGGTAGTCTCCAGTAGTCCTCAGCAGTCCTCAGTAGTCCCCAGCAGTCCCCAGGAGTCTGTAGCAGTTTGCAGCAGTCCTCAGTCCACAGTAGTTCTCAGTAGTCTTCAGCAGTCCCCAGCAGTCCCCAGCAATCCTCAGTAGTCCTCTGCAGTAGCAGCATTGGCGGCGGTGGCGGCGGCGACACATACAGCGTCCGGCAGTTGTTTTTCCTGTGTTTTGTTGAGGGGTTGCGTTACTGAGGTTTGCCTTCCTTGGAATGCCCGTCATGTTTCTCATAGCGCCGAAGCTTTGAAACGTGTGTGTTGTAAGCTTTGGAGATGTTCATTGCACCATCTTTCCCTTTAGTTTCCCAATGCTGTGTGTTATGCTGAGACCTTAATCCGTTTTGTATTTCAGTCTAGTCCCCCAGGAGGCACCAATTTACAGGCATTTTTCACGCTAGTCATTTTTCCCAGGAAATTTTCCAGGGAGGTTTTCTCCCGTCCCCCCACCCTTCACAGTAGTCTTTATGGGAGTAATTATTGCAAGTTTGTCATTACTCCCCATTATTGGCACTGAGGTTTCTTGTGAATGGTTGACCTTCTCCTGACCCTTATTTCTTGCCTTTCTCTGTGCACAGAAGTTTGCTTTGAGCTTAGGGAGAAAGGGTTTTTTATGTGCCTTATGGGTGGAATGCATTGTGGTCCAACTGTCCTTTTCCCTCTTAGGGTCCGAACCCCATCCCATCACTCCACCTAATGAAAGCACTGCACGTCCAATGGTGCATCACGGCCCTCTGCGCAATGTCATAGGTCTTTGTACGTGTGTTGCTTCTAGGCCATGCTTTAGCCGTCCTTAGTGTTGAGTACCCTCCCCCACTTTTAGGTGCAGGTAGGCACGTGTCGTGTTTTGTGTTCCGGCACAGACACTCACCGGTCAGCGCAGGCAGCAGGTGTCGTTTTCCGAGCGTGCGTCGCGTGGCGCGTCATCCTCCTCTGTAGGTTGCACGTCCAGGGAAGCGATTCACCATCAGCGCCGGATATGTCTTTTTCTTTTCAGATATACGGTTTTGGGAAAGAAATGCATCATGATCAGCGGCTATGCGGTGTGAAGTATTTTTTGGTCATACCTGCTAAGAGCTCCGGGACGACTCGCCGGCTATCTGCAGTCGCGTTTCTGTCGTGCGGTGGAACCCCATAATGCATTGAAATACGTGTCCAGGATAGATGCGAGTGCACCATAGGCAGGCGGTCTGCAGGCGACCGCGCCGCTTTAGGGGCAGGTAATTATTTTTAAAGTTTCTTTAAAGGAAAACTCGCATTCTGCAAGAAAGTGGAATTTTTGTACTGTTCTTCGTAGGTAAAGTGTTGTTTTTTAGTTTTCTTTATCCCGTTTGAGGAGTGATGCAGATCAAGTTAGCTGTCTGACGTTGTAGGACAGAGAGCAGATATGCCCACCATGTCAAAAGCGTGCCAGGTGCACCTTTTCAATTGTGCAGAATAGCATTGTCTTTTGTAGTCCAGTAGAGAGATAACTATTAAGTGTCCATAGGCCTGCCTGTTGAAAAAAAAAAGGAAAAAAGAAAAAAAAAGAAAAAAAAAATTTCTGCTTGTAATCCTTTTCATAACCTTAATCCGTCCTCCCTAAACCCATCGCGTGCTGAAGAAAGCAAGCAAGCGTCTCCCAATCGTGGCCCCGCACCATCCTACCGGTCGGGAATTGCAACAGTTGAAAGCACATGAATTTTCCTTTGTTGTCAATTGGAAATTGTAAAGATTTATTCCATACAGTGTGTTTAGCCCGCAGGATCATTCCCAATCAATCATATCCTGCCGGACACTGGAATGTTGGTCTATCTTGCAGAAGCAGAACCGAGCGTTTCATGTAGAAAGGGTACGGTCCCAGGCCTAGGCCAATTGCGTCAGCAGGTTTAAAATTGAAACCGCATTTTTCGGCAAAGTGTTTTTTCCAGTGTATTTAAGTGTGCAAGTTAGGAACATGTGGCAGTGCTTTGTACCCTCTGTGTGAGAAGTGCCGTGCACGTGTAATACTTGTTACATTTTTTTCTTTGTTGCTATGTGCCGTGAGTCCTGTGGGCGATGTTATGAGAGGAAGCATGCAGTTAGGTGGGGTAGGTGAACACAGAATGGATTTCGTGGGTACCCTGGATAGCGTAGATGTGGAGCACAAGGCGGAGGGTCGTCAATGGAGCCTTTATTCGTTTCCCCGTCTGTGTATCCCTCCTTCCAGCAAGCCCTGCCTCCTGAAGTCTAAGGGAGTAGTTACTTTTCACTGTATTTCATATGTCCTTATCAATATCAGCAATGTCATCATCGTGAGTATTTATATGACTCTTAAATTTTTTGAGGGTGTTGTCACTGTAGTGTGCCTGCACTTTGTAGGGGTCTTGCGGCACGCTTTCCTCAGCGTGCCGCTTGGGGGCGGAGCTCCCGGAGGGAGTTATTTCACCCCGTTGCATGCCGCGTTTCGTCGCCCATCGGTGTGAAACGGCGTCCATGTGGCGGAGCCGGCCCGCTCGGAGGCCTTACGGGGCGCTTCGAGCGATAGCGTCACTTATGCCGCGAGAGGAGTCTCCCCATGGGGTGGGGAGGGAGCAAGCTGTTGCTCGGGGATGCCCTCCCTTCTCTGCCAGACGTTTCCGGGTCCCTTAAGGGCACCCTGGAGCCCCCCAGGAGGGAGTATGTGGAATTTCCTTCTGGAGCAGGCCCAGTGCAGCTCTTATTCCCGCGTGCCTGACTATCCTGCTGTGTCACATGCCCGCACACATTTGTCTGGCTGGTTTTCCCCATTACTTGGTTTCTGCCTGAGTATCTAAGTCTGAAGCTTTGGAAAGTGAATTCTGGCATTGCACATAAAAGAGGAACGCAGTGCCTGCAGCAGTCAACTCACCCAGGTTCGCCGCAAGGGGCGGAGGGCAGCGGCGGAGGGCAGCGGGCTCCACGGTGGACCCCGGCACCGAGTCCCAGTCCGCCCGGCGCTGCTGGGTGAGCCGCTCGGAGTCTCCCCTCAACCGCGGGGAGGTGAGCGGGGCTTGTTTTCCGGTCCTTGTCCGCTTTCCTGAGTTTCTCCGAGGCGGCGTTTCCAGACCAGCAGGCAATCCCCACGAGGAGGAACGCGGAGGAACGGAACGCGGCACGGGAAAGGGGGCGGAGACCTCGTGCCCGTGTCTTACACCTGCTGTTGAAGGCGCCTGTTCATTGGCTGCCGCATTCGCGGGCTTGGGCAGCGTTTCCGGTAGGGAAGGGCAGGCATTGGGTGCAGGGCCCGGCGATTGCTGGGTAATTTTTTCTCTTGTCGGGCGGGGTGCTGAGTGATTTTCCCACCTGATGGTGGGATCTAGGCTTCATAGCCGTAATAGAGAAAGATTGCACCTGCGTCCCTCCTTTTTTAAAAAACAAACAAACATATTTTTAAATCTATATATAAAAATATGTTTTACATAGGTAAAGTAAGGGATAGAGACACAGCTATAGAGAGAAACATGGAGCAGCTGCCTGTTGCTCATCCGTTACGAGGGACGTGTCCGCAACCAGTGTATACTCCCCTTGTCGTTACTTGAAGGTGAGACCTTTCAGTCCGTATCAGGGGTCCTCAAACTGTTTAAAGTGGGGGCCAGATCACGGTCCCTCAGAGAGCTGGAGGCCTGGACTATATGAACTACCAATTCCTACTGTAACACCTCGGCTGCGCCCACTGCCCAAAAAACCTGGCGGGCCGGATCAGACTCTTCTGCGGGTCGCATGTGTCCCGCGGGCAGTAGTTTGAAGACGCCTGCTAGATCGACGCTCTCTGTACAGACCCAAACTGTTTTCTGCTCCCAGCGCCTTTTGTTGTGCACGTTTTTCTTTCCTCGGAGTTTGTGAAAGAGAGAGGTGACCAGTTGTGTGAGATCTCTGAAATGAATGTAGTTTGTTGAGAGTGAGAATTTCCCCCTTGTAGGTCTGCGAATTCAATGAAGTGTGGTGACGGAGAGAAGTCGCCAGTTTGTGTAAAAAACGTGAACGCAGTGAACTGTGTGGATAGAAGGCAATCGGTTAGGCCAGTCCTGAGGTTTGCATGCGGTAGCTACAGGGCAGGTCCCCGTGTCGACGACAGGCACGCGAACCGGACGATGCCATCCGTTTGTGCGTGTGTATGAGGAGCAAGGCTTTGTGTTCCGTCCGTTCCTGCCACGCTTTGTCTGTGGATCGCCTGAAGAGACGGGATGGTTACGTTTGCAGAAGCCTACGCGTAGGTCGCTTGCATTCGCGGCTCCCGAGGCGAGTGTCGCGGGGAGCCCGGGGAGGGTGTTTTGTCGTGCTGCGTCATTTACAATGCGTGCGAGTGTTTTAGTAAAGTCTTTTGCTTTGGCTGTCGCACTTCTCTTTTTGTCCGCCAGTTGCGTGGCGACGTACGTGCCTTTCGTGTTGTCCGTTTCTTGCGTTTGATAGATCGGCATGTGCCGAAAGGCCCCAGTTTGAAAGAGAGAGGTGGGGGGTGCTTGTGTTTTGAGAATTTGTTTCCTTGTCGTAACTGTTGTCATCTTGCACGCGTTCCTTGGAGCTATGAGAGTCTTGTTGTGTGGTTGTGTCCTGGGCCTTAGGGATAGTATCCTTGTTCATTTAGTGTCTGTCTGATGTTTGATGCTGTATAACTATCATTTTTTTTTAAACTTTATTTTTTCTTTGCATCCAATGTTTTTTTTGAAGTACGGGATCGATGTTAGGGTAAGGGTTACGTAGCACGTTTGGTATTTGTCGGCCGCGCCCCATCCTCCATGCGACGGCCCGCGTTTCCACCCCTGCATCTGCCATGCGGTGATTGGCGACCGTTGTCCATCGCTCGCTCATTTATCTTATTTTCCAGAAGCAGGCTGAGTTTTGGTTGCAACTATGTGCGTGTTGTCACGTTTTATGTGTTTAGATCGTATTTCATCTGTTTGTGTATTTATTGTTTGTTTTTTCCCCGTGTGGGTTGTCCACGAAGGCATGGCATGACAGTCTTGGCTAAGGTACGCTCTTCGATGTAGCACCCACGACTCCCGTTGCCGTATTTTTCTTGATTTTCCGTGCTGTCCTTTG